>NC_061111.1:228935342-229040404 GCF_002878395.1 Capsicum annuum | reverse complement strand
TATATATATATATATATATATATATTCAGAAATCCTAAGCATCGAGAAATTAATCTTATGAAAAAGAAGAGCCAAAATTGGGTGTCAACACCCCCATCTATAGCCAAAAGGGAATTCAAAATATGACACTATGACATGTATGTAAATAAGACAATAAAATGACTGACCTTCCAGAAGATGGAGGCTCACCACGTCAACGATGACCAACGAAAGAGACAATCTACCTAACAGTGCACAAGGTAACAGAAGTGTCTTTGGATCTTACATCATGAAATGATGTAGAGTCCTAGGACGGCCAGTGGGACAAGTATTGGCATGTAACTCATAAAAAGTGATAAAATTATATCATGTCTAGAATTTGTCAAAAATCAGATGCACACGTTCATAAATACATATATGGAATGTCGGGACAGGGTAAAGAGTCATGAACATGAGAGTTTAAAATCATTAACCTAGACTGTGGAGCTTTATTTGTCCCAAGGGCACCCACATGCTATATGTGTTCATCTCCCCCTGCTGAAAGGTCCCAGTGCGTGTAGCCGCACGATTCGAGAAAATTTGAGGAAGTGCCAAAGACACTGGGGCTTCAACTATTCTAATATGGGCTAGGGCCTGAGAATTAACATCTAGGTGCTTGTTTAGTTTCCGGTGAGACCATTGACTTTGTGAAGGCTCGAGGTCCCCGCTTTTTTTGTTTGAAGCTCAGGCAATTATGAAGTTGAAGCATGTAGTCTCCCCTCTAGTAGGCAAGTAGAGCTCTTTTGTCACTCTCTTAATAGAATCTTCTTTCCTACCTTCGGAGTTGATGAAATGGATAGTTCGCATGGAGCTAGATGGTAGGTAAGATCAAATAAATCTCCTCCTATCTTCTTTTCTATTCTCACTCTCATCTAACTGATGAATGAAATTGGAGTAGAATCACTTTCCCTTACTAGGATTACGAATCCATAATTCTTCATAAAGACGAGATTAACCCAAATCAAAAGAAAGATTATATATATATTGTGTGAATCATGCACACAGTCATATTATAATACCCCGTACTCTTTCTTAGCTTGAAATTGTCTAAAAAATATTAGAAGTTTTCTTTAAAATATGAATCCACTTTTGTACATGTGGTATTTTTAAGATTTTCACTTTTTGTCATGTGAGAAATTCAACAAGCTTTCCATCGATATAAGATTCGCTTAAATCCGATAATCGGGTAATAAGTTATGACTATTTCAAGTTCCCATCATAAAACAACGGTATATTGGTCAGTGGCGCATAGCGCCACAGGCTAAAATAGAAATTGTCCTTTTCCAGTGTCTCAACCAGATTTTCCCGCGTCGCGCCAAACTTCCAGATCACAAAGAAAGTGTTAATGCGATGGCTCCGCATCGTGCCATCCCTCAATTTTATAGTTGTCAAATTTCAGTGACATGGTGCGATAGCACCGCGTCGCACCAGGTGTCAAATTAAGGAAATTTTCATTGAAATTAAAAGACGCATCTAGGATTAAAAAGGTCAATTTTCTACCCCTATTTAAGCCCTTTAACATGAGATTCAGCTATTAGGAACCCAAAAATATACTCTCTTCTCTCAAAAACCTCTCAAGAACAGCCTAGGGCTTTTCATAGAATATCCAAAATCAAGAATTTCCTCCATTAATATTCATGTATTTATGAACCAAGGTATGCATAGTGTTCATTTATGGATTTTTTCCATCCATGAAGCTCAATAACCTTGTTTTATATATAAATTATGGTATTTATGTTGTGGGTTATTTTTAATCATGTTGTTGACGTTGATTGATTTCAAAGTTGGAATCTTTGTATGTTTTTCATGATATTATGTTAACATGTAAGATAAAATCCACGAATTTATAGTTGCTTATGATGTGTAATTTGATGATTTCATCTATGTCCTAAATTGTGCATGCAAGGTGTTTGATAAAATGCTTGGAAGAGTAGAAATAATGCCTTATAGCCCAAAACATAAACTAAATTTGACATGCTTGTCATCCTCTTATGTTTATATGGTTTCCATGCTATCATTGTGAAATATGTATGTTGTTGGAATGCCCATGTTATTAGAAGATGATATTATGATATGATTATAGGCATTCCCATCCATGTTAGATAGTATGATAATCATGTACTTCATGAAATCCCCAACTTATTATATTATGGATTGTTGATGTTGGTCATATATTCAAGAAATTCAGGCTTTGTCAGTTTTCTTTCGTCGAGTCCTAGGGATACTTGTACCCGACAATGCCTAGAGCCAATGTCATATTTTTAAGATACACTCAATCAATCCATGTTCAGTAGAATTCAGTCAGTCTCATGACTCAGGAAAACTCAGTAATCTCAGTAATATTCTATCAGTCAATGAAACTCAATTAACTCAGTCCAGTTCAGTTTAGTAACCCATGTTCAGTATCTATTCAGATAGGAGTAAAAATTGTGAACCCAAGGATGGGAACTCACCTGCCAGTAGAGAGTGTGATTCTTAGGAGCAATCCTTGCATTCCAGAACTATATAGCCAGCGTAGGTTAAGACATCATACCTGCTAGTTGAGGGTAGATGAGGTGGCTTAACCTGCTAGTTGATGGTTCCTACCATTATCATTAGAGTAACCTGCTAGTTAAGGGTTACTCACATGTTGTCCTTTCTAGTGGCGTGGTATTGAGACCCTTCCAATCAGGGCACAGATTGGACCCCAATTCAGCTATAATGCATTATTTGGGGCCTGTCGGTTAAAAAACTACTTCCCACAATTTCATGTTACAGAACTAGGACTGTCAGATACAACCAATCAGTCTCAGTAATAGAACTTAGATAGTTCTACAGAATTCAGGACTGTCAGATACAGTTAACTCAGATGCAGTACGTAACTCAGCTAGTTCTATTAAATTCAGGATTGTCAGATACAGTCACTCATGTTATCAGTTATATCAGTTATCAAAACTCATTCATTAGTCATGTTAGTCATTAGTAAACTCATGTTATCATGATTTCTATTATAGTTACTAAATATGTATACATGTATTCTCAGCCTCATATTAGTCAGTTAGTCAATATTATTCATGCATATGAACCCCATGCATTCAGCCTACCTTACATGCATACCAGTATATTTGAAGTACAACACATTTGCGCTATGGTGTTTTATACCATAGGTTCAGAGATACGAGCTCCAGAGCATCAGTAGATTCTAGTCTCAGTTGTCAGAGTTAGAAGTGAGTCCTCATATTTCGAGGGCACGATCATTATTTTAATATCTCATTAATTAATTTATTAGTTGGAGTTAGTTGGGGACATGTCCTATCAACTCCTTATTCAGACAGTCATGTTTAGACGATTTTCAAACTACAGTATGTTCAGATAATTTATTTTAGATTTTTTTGGGTATTTCATACCCAATCCATATGTTACGATTTATTAGATCTTATGTTACAGTTTTGAACCTTATGGCCTTTTAGTTCATGTTTCCATATTATATCGTATGTTATGTAGTAGACAGGTACAAATCTCAGTCATGGGTTAGGTTGCGATCCTTCGGGGTCATGTGCACCGTGTAGCATTCCGGGTACCAGATTCGGGGCTTTACAAACTTGGTATCAGTGCCTAAGGTTCAATAGAGTCATAGGAAGTCTGGAGGCTGCATCTAGTAAAGTCTTGTACATGGGTGTGTTGCGCGCCATATTTATGTGAAGAAGGCTATAAGATATTTAGGAACAGTTCCCCTTCTTTCAGTATTCATGTCGTGCCAGTGAACATAATCTCAAGTTAATTTCTCAGTCTAATCCGTTTCTCCCTTTCTTCTACAAAACATGCCTCCCAAAAGAAAAAATGGGAATCAGTCAGCCCCTCAGCCCGAAGAACCTTTGGGTGAACATATTTCTCATACAGAGTTCAGAGCTACGTTCACTACTCTTGCTAAGTTAGTTACTGGTCAGAATGAACGACCAACTATCACCCAGGACAAACCAGTGGCTAATTCAGTTGCATCCAGAATTCGGGACTTCACCCGAATGAATCCTCCATCCTTTCTCTGGTTTAAGTCAGATGAGGACCCTTAGGAATTCCTAGATCAAGTTCAGAAGGTTACACGTATCATAGAGGTTATTCCTGTTGATAGTGCTAAGCTACCTGCATATTAGTTGTGGTTACTGCTCATACTTGGTTTAAACAATAGAAGTCTAAAAGGCCAGATGATGTAGGGCCTGTTGAGTGGGACGATTTTGCTTTTTCTTTCCTTGATAGATTCTTTCTCCTAGAGCTTTGAGAAGCTAAGGTGTTAGAATTCATCAACCTCAAGAAGGAAAACATGATGGTGAAAGAGTATTCTCTTAAGTTTACTCAATTAGCCAGATATTCCCCTCATGTGGTTGCAGATAGCAAGGCCAAGATGAGTAAGTCATTTCAGATATGAATGATAGCATAGTTAATGAGTGCAGATCCGTCATGCTAAATAGTGACATGACTTTAGACAGTCTCATGACTCATGCTCAACAGATAGAGGAGAAAAAGATTAAGATGAGGGAGAGGCAGAATAAGAAAGCAAGGACATATAGTTTTAACTTTGCTCAGCCCAAATCAGAAGGAGAAAACCGTTCTCAGTTTCATCCTAAGTCATCAGTTCTAGCTCCTTCTTCTTCCAATGCTCCTGTTCGTAAGTTCAAAGAGGGTAACAAAGATAGAGCACCACTCTCTAAGTCTTAGGGCAGTGTTAGCAGTGCCCGCACCTATTCTCTTTGTCAAACTTTCGGCAAGAACCACCAGGGTACTTACAGGGCTGGCAGTGATACTTGTTTTGGGTGTGGCAAGCCAGACCACAAAGTAAGAGATTGTCCGCAGTCAGGTTCGTAGGGTTAACAGAACTGTTTCTCAGCTCAGTCTGGTCGCTCGAATCAGTAGGGTGCCATCTCCAGTGCTACTAGTGGGCAACGCCCAAATAGACTCTATGCTCTTCAATCCTGACAAGATTAGGAAAATTCCCCTGATGTGGTTACTAGTATGTTACAGATCTTTCATGTGCATATTTACGCTTTGCTAGACCCAGGAGCTTTTTTGTCTTTTATTACTTCCTATATAGTAGGCGATTTTGGAACCAGTCCTAAAATTTTAGCAGAGCCCTTTTCAGTCTCTACCCAGTGGGTAAAACCATCATAGCCCGACGGGTATACAGGAACTACCCGATTATGATATTTTAGAAGGTCACTTCAGTAGACTTAGTCGAATTAGAGATGACTAATTTTGATGTCATTATCGGCATGGATTGGCTTCATTCCTGCTATGCCACAGTTGACTGTAGAAATAGAATAGTCCAGTTTCAATTTTTGAATGAACCTATCCTAGAGTGGAAGGGTAGTGTATCCGCTTTCAGAGGTTAGCTTGTTTCCTACCTTGGGGCAAGGAAAATGATATCAAAGGGATGTGTCTATCATCTTGTTTGAGTTAAGGACACTAGTTCCAAAACTCCCAGTCTTGAATCAGTCCTAGTAGTGAATGAGTATTCAGATGTCTTTCCCGAAGATCTTTCAGGAATTCCTCCCTAAAGGGAAATAGACTTCAGCATTGATCTTCTTCAAGACTCTCAGCCTATATCTATTTCGCCATCCAGAATGGCACCAGCAAAACTCAAAGAATTAAAAGAACAGTTGATGGATCTCTTAGACAAGGGATTCATCAGACCTAGTGTATCCCCGTGGGGTACATCGATCTTATTCGTGTGCAAGAAAGATAGATCTCTCAAGATATGTATTGATTAGCATCAAATCAATAAAATCACGATCAAGAAAACGTATCCTCTTCCCAGAATCAATGACTTATTTGACCCACTTTAGGGCGCTAGCTATTTCTCTAAGATAGACCTTAGATCCGGCTATCATCAGCTCAGAGTCAGAATGGGACATTCTAAAAATAGACTTTTGTACCCGGTATGGTCACTTTAAAATCCTATTCATGTCCTTCGGTCTCACCAATGCCCCAGCAGCTTTCATGGACTTGATGAACTTTGTGTTCAAGCAGTACTTGGACATGTTCATCAGAGTCTTCATAGATGATATTCTAGTCTATTCCCGCAGTGAGCATGATTATGCAAACCATCTTAGAATTGTACTTTAGACTCTCAAAAATCATCAGTTGTTCGCTAAATTCAGTAAATGCGAATTCAGGCTAAGGTCAGTTGCATTCCTTGGTCATATCATTTTCGGTGATGGCATTAGAGTAGATTCTTAAAATACCGAAGTAGTAAGAAACTGGCCCAGACCTGTCTCTCCATCAGACATTTGGAGCTTTTTGGGTTTGGCTGGCTATTACGGACGGTTTGTTGAATGATTTTCTTCTATTACATTCCCTATGTCCAGATTGACTCAGAAGAAAGTCAAGTTTCAGTGGTCATACCCTTGTGAGAAGAGTTTTCAAGAGTTGAAGACTCGACTCACCTCAGCTCCTGTCCTAGCTCTTCCAGATATTTCAGATGAGTTTGTAGTATACTATGATGTATCTAGAGTAGGTTTGGGTTGTGTCCTTATGCAGCATGGTAAGGTCATAGCCTATGCCTCCAGACAGGTTAAACCTCATGAGAAGAATTATCCTACTCATGATCTTGAGTTAGCATCCGTAGTATTTGCTTTGAAGATTTAGAGTCATTATCTATACGGTATTCATGTAGACGTGTTCACAGATCATAAAAGCCTTCAGTATATCTTTTCTCATAAAGATCTAAATCTTTATCAGAGAAGGTGGTTAGAGCTCTTGAAAGATTATGACATGAGTGTCCTTTATCATCCAGGCAAGGCCAATGTAGTGGCTGACGCTCTTAGTATCATGTTGAGGACAGTAAGAAAAAGCTAGCCCAGGAAGTCCATCAGCTTGCCAGACTAGGCATTCGCTTGGTCGATACAGAAGAAGGTGATATATGGGTTCAGGGTAGTTCAGAATCATCTCTAGTTTCCAAGGTGAAAGAAAATCAAGATAGAGATCCTAGCTTTGTTAAGTTCAAAGAGTCAGTCAAGGATCAGAAAATAGAGGTTTTCTCCCAAGGGGGAGATGGTGTCCTTTGTTGTCAGGATCGTCTGTGTGTTCTAACTGTATATGACTTGAGGCAGAAAGTTCTTGTAGAAGTGCATGATGAGCGCTACTCTATTCATCCAGGGGCCACAAAGATGTACCACAACTTGGGGGAGATCTATTGGTGGAGTGGGATGAACAGAGATGTTGCAGAATTTGTGGCTAAGTTCTCTACATGTTAGCAAGTTAAGACAGAGCATTAGAAGCCTAGTGGGTCCATGCAGGATTTCACCATTCCTAATTGGAAATGGGAAGAAGTGAACATGGACTTCGTGATGGGTTTTCCTCGTACTCGTGTTCAGCATGATTCAGTTTGGGTTATTATAGATAGAATGATCAAATTAGCTTATTTCCTTCCAGTCCATACCTCTTATTCAGTCGAGGATTATGCCAAACTCTACATCAGAGAGTTGGTTAGATTGCAGAGTGTTCCGTTATCCATTATCTCAGATAGAGGTACCCAGTTTACCTCTCACTTCTGGAAAGCGTTCCAAAAGGGTCTTGGTACCCAAGTTCATCTCAGTACAACCTTTCATCCTCAGACAAATGGTAAAGTTGAAAAGACCATTCAGACTCCAGAAAATATGCTAAGGGTTTGTGCAATTAATTTCAAGGGTAGTTGGGATGACCACTTGCCTTTGATTGAGTTTGCATACAATAACAACTACCATTCCAGTATTCAGATGGCTCCATTCAAAGCTCTCCATAGTAGGAGATGCAGATCTCTAGTCGGTTGGTTCGAAGTTAGTGAGGCCTCAGTTATAGGGCCTGACTTAGTATTCGATGCCTTAGAAAAAGTTTATTTGATTAGAGAAAGACTTTGGGCTGCTCAGAGCCGGCAGAAGTCTTATGCAGACGTGCGCAGAAAGGATCTCGAGTTTGATATTGGTGATATGTCTACCTCAAGATCTCTCCCATGAAGGGAGTAAAGAGGTTCGGCAAAAAGGGAAATCTTTGTCCCCGATATGTCGCTCCCTTAAAAATTCTCTGTCGCTTTGGCAAAGTAGCTTATGAGCTCAAGTTGCCTTTAGATCTAGCTTTATTTCATCCAGTATTCCATGTATATTTGCTCAAGAAGTGCATAGGTGACCCAACAGTTGTAGTCCCTATTCATAGCACTGATGTACAGAACTGTCTCTCTTATGAGAAGATTTCAGTCGAAATCCTAGACTATCTGACTCGTAGAATGAGGAACAAACAAGTCCCTCTAGTTAAAGTTCTTTGGCGAAATCAGTCCATCGAGGGAGCTACTTGGGAAGCAAAAGCAGACATGCGTACCAAGTATCCTCACCTCTTCTCCACCAACTCAGATCAATCTCAAGGTAATAGTTCTCCTTAAGCTTACTCCGTTTCATGTTCGGTGTTCATCACAAACTTGGTATCAATTACTATTGCATATTAAGTCATGCATTCATGTATCAGTTCAGTTATATAATTAAGCATCAAAAATACATTCTCATTGTGAGAAACTTAGTTCCTCAGAACATTCAGTCTTGCATTCATGAATCAGTTACACATGCATCAGATATACTTGTCCAGTATGATATGTTCAGTTATCAGTCATGTTAACCGTGAGGTCATGTTCCAGTTATCTATGTACAGTATATGCATCGATCTATGTTCTTCCCCTCACTCTCAGTTTCATTCGAGGATGAATGTTCCCAAGAGGGAGATATTGTAATACCCCGTACTCTTTCTTAGCTTGAAATTGTCTAAAAAATATTAGAAGCTTTCTTTGAAAGACGAATCCACTTTTGTACATGTGGTATTTTTAAGATTTTCACCTTTTGTCACGTGAGAAATTCAATAAGCTTTCTATTGATAAAAGATTCGCTAAAATCTGATAACCGAGTAAGAAGTTATGACTATTTCAATTTCTCTGTGTCGTACCAAACTTTCAGGTCACAAAGAAAGTGGCAACACAATGGCTCCATGTTGCACCATCCCTCAATTTCCCCGTTGTTAAATTCCAGTGACACAATGCGATAGCGCCGCGTCGCGCCAAGGGTCAAATTCAGGAAATTTTCAATAAAATAAAAGACGCATCCAGGGTTAAAAGATTCAATTCCCCACCCTTATTAATCCCTTTAACATGAGATTCAGCTATTGGGAACCCAAAATATACTCTTTTCTCTCAAAAACCTCTCAAGAACAACCTAGAGCTTTTCATAGAAGTTTCAAAATCAAGAATTTCCTTCATTAATCTTCGTGTATTTACGAACCAAGGTATGTACAGTGTTCATTCATGGATTTCTTCTATCCATGAAGCTCAAGAACCTTGTTTTATCTATAAATCATGGTATTTATATTGTGAGTTTTTTGTAATCATGTTGTTGACGTTGATTGATTTCAAAGTTGGAATCTTTGTGTGTGTTTTCATGATATTATGTTAACATGCAAGATAAAATCCATGAAGTTAGTTGCTTATGATGTGTAATTTTATGATTTCACCTATGCCCTAAATTATGCATGCAAGGTGTTTGATAAAATGCTTGGAAGAGTAGAAATCATGCCTTATAGCCCAAAAAATAAACTAAATTTGACATGCCTGTCATCCTCTTATGTTTATATGGTTTCCATGCTATCATTGTGAAATGTGTATGTTGTTGGAATGCCCATGTTATTAGAGGATGATATTATGATATGATTATAAGCATTTCCATCCATGTTAGATAGTATGATAACCATGTACTTCGTGAAATTCCCAATTTATTATATTATGGATTGTTGATGTTGGTCATATATTCAAGAAATTCAGGCTTTGTCAGTTTTCTTTCGTCGAGTCCTAGGGATACTTGTACCTGACAATTTATCTGTATGCCCAGAGCCAATGTCATATTTTCAAGATACTCTCAATCAATCCATGTTCAGTAGAATTTAGTCAGTCTCATGACTCAGGAAAACTCAGTAATCTCAGTAATATTCTGTCAGTCAACAAAACTCAGTTAACTCAGTTCAGTTCAGTTCAGTAACCCATGTTCAGTGTCTATTCAGATGGGAGTAGAAATTGTGAACCCAAGTATGGGAACTCACCTGCCAGTAGAGGGTGTGATTCTTAGGAGCAATCCTTGCATTCCAGAACTACATAGCCAACATAGGTTGAGACATCATACCTGCTAATTGAGGGTAGATGAGGTGGCTTAACCTGCTAGTTGAGGGTTCCCACCATTCTTATTAGAGTAACCTGCTAGTTGAGGGTTACTCACATGTTGTCCTTACCAGTGGCGCGGTATTGACACCCTTCCAATAAGGGCACAGATTGGACCCCAATTCAGCTATAATGCGTTATTTGGGGCATGTCGGTTAGATAACTACTTCCCATAGTTTTATGTTACAGAACCAGGACTGTCAGATACAGCTAATCAATCTCGGTAATAAAACTCAGATGGATCTACAGAATTCAGGACTATCAGATACAGTTAATTCTGATACAATATGGAACTCAGCTAGTTCCATCAGATCCAGGACTGTCAGATACAGTCACTCATGTTATCAGTTATATCAGTTATCAGTACTCATTCATTAGTCATGTTAGTCATTAGTAAACTCATGTTATCACGATTTCTATTATAGTTACTAAATATGTATGCATGTATTCTCAGCCTCATATTAGTCAGTTAGTCAATATTATTCATGCATATGAACCCCATGCATTCAGCCTACCTTACATGCATACCAGTACATTTAAAGTACTAATACATTTGCGCTATGGTGTCTTATACCATAGGCTCAGAGATACGAGCTCCAGAGCATCAGTAGATTCCAGTCTCAGTTGTCAGAGTTAGAAGTGAGTCCTCATCTTTCGAGGGCACGATCATTGTTTTAATATCTCATTAATTAATTCATTAGTTGAAGTTAGTTAGGGACATGTCCCATCAACTCCTTATTAGACAATCATGTTTAGAGGCTTTTCAGAATACAGTATGTTCAAATAGCTTATTTCAACTTTGTTTTGGGTATTTCACACCCCATCCATATGTTACGATCTATTAGATCTTATGTTATATTTTTGAACCTTATGGCCTTTCAGTTCATTTTTCCGCATTATACGGTATGTTATGCAGTATACAGGTACATATATCAGTCATGGGTTAGCTTGTGGTCCTTTGGGGTCATGAGCACCGTGTAGAATATCGGGTACCAAATTTGGGGCATTACACATATAAACCCTCACACCAGCAAACATGGTTTTTAGTATGCTGGGACCTCCACCTTTACGATGAGCTACACAGCTTTCTTTAATCCCAAATTAAAATTATTTTCCAATAAACCAATCCAATAGTCCAGGAGTCATTCATTAAGACATTTACCACTTAGTATCGTCAACCATTATGCTTGCAAGCTAAACTAATTATCCCAAACCAATTTACATAATCAAATTGACTCTCATGTTTCATTTAAAATCCAATCCATGGCCACTAAGGCCATCCAAAATTAATTTTATACCCTTTTATTCTTTAATGCAATGCAATGGGTGGGTTCAAAACAAGTTAAACCATGCAATTTTTCATATTCAAAATCAAATTTACAAGTGGGTTGAGGTTCATGTCATTTACCAAGTCAGGATTCATTCAATTTAGGGAAATTCATGTCCCTCATTTCAACTATTTAAATAATGCACCAAATCAGCCCCAAAAATCAACTTGAAGCATGAATAATTAATTTTAAGTAGGGGGCAAGTAATTCAATCAGTAACAACCAAAATCCCTCAATCCAATTTCCAACCCACATTTTAACAACATGAAAATCCATTCAATTAATGCCATAATGTAAAGTTTAAGTTTAAGGAAGAGAAACATGCCTAAAACACATAAGAAATTGAAGTCAGTTTGAAGTTTAGAGTCCGAATAATGAATTTTCTATAAAATCCTTGAATATTCTTGAGTCTTGAGGTTAAGAGAGAAGGAGAATGATTTGATCCTTAAAAACTCAAGAGAATGGGGTTATTTTATGTATAAAAATCGGACAATGGGTAAAAAATTAAAAGCCCCTCGTCCCAAGTGAAAAACAACACTGGATGAAATTAACACAGTGACGTGACATGCCAATATCGCAGAGGGTCGCCTTCGTGACGTGCCAATATTATGGAGGTTAACCTCCATGACACGACCTTATCATAGAGGCTCACTCCCTCAAAATTCTAAAATGACCCCGAACCCTTTTCAAAAATTTCCCAAGACACCCTATTAATATTTCTAATCATGATTCTAGTCAAAAATCGACAATACGCAAGCGGAAGGTTCAAAAATAAAATTATTGAAAATTTATGGGTCTAACAATTATATATGCATCGTAGGTTGTGCCGGTAACAGACTGTGGTTATGCTGTTCTACATGAAGATAGGCATTTTATTGTTTACTTCGAGAAGAAGACATATTCATGCCACAGGTTTCAAGTTAATGAAATTTCATGTGCTCATGCTTGTGTAGTGTTAAAGAGAAAATATTTTGACGCTGATACTTATTGCTCTGACTTATACAAGCCAGTATCGTTGTTGAGTATCTATGAGCTTCCCATATATCCTTTACTAGAACTCTACATGGGAGATACCGGATTATATATGAGAGAAATTATTCTGTCACCAAAATACTAACGCCCACCCGAGAGGCCAAAGAAAAGAGAAAGAGAAAAGTCCGCTGGAGAATTCTACAGGACTAAGTCCATCAATTCATGCAGTGTTTGTAATTTTATAGGACATAATAGATTTTCGTGTAGAAAAGCACCTCGAGTTGAATAGTTAGATACATTTCAATTAATTCATGTTTTTAGTTATTTAATTATTTTCAACTCTAGAAATAAATTCTCAGTTATGACTTATGATTGATGTTAATTCAATTTTTTCGTAAATACAATGTGGTATTTATTAAACACATTGCGTTTTTAATGAATATATTGCATTGTTTTTATAAACCTATATGTTCATTCTTTTATTAACAAAAATATTTGTATGTGTATGTAATCATTTATATATGTATATACATATATTATCAGGTGCGTCAATTAATCATACATGTGTATAACATTAGTAATATTTTACAACTTATTCAATACGACAGTCTGATACATGTTCATATGTATTTATATTTCATATACATGTATATGCATGTATAAGTATGTGCTTCAATTTATATATTTGTTTTTAATTATATGTACATGTATATGTATATGTAAGCAGATGCTTCGATTAATCATTATTGTATATACTACTATAAACATTTGCGGTCGATTCAATACAACAATCTTGTAAATGTATATATGTATGTATATACCATTTTATATTTTATTCAAAATAAGTAAGACAATAGTCAAATACATCTATATATCTATTTATGTACCGTAGATATGTGCAAAATTTAATGTATATACATAATTATGTATATTTTCAAATAAAATACTTTATAATGTATATACATATTTAACAAATTATTTGGGCATAGAATACTATGAATAGTTATTAGAGGTGTATAGACATGCTCTTACGATGTGTAATTATATATGTATTTAACAAAAAACTGAATAGGATCCCAATTATTGTATTTAGACATAGATTACTAGAATTTGGACCCCTTACACATCTAATAACTTATTCACTGTGATTGAATTTATATATGTATTCATTTATCAATTACTATATACACACGTACTGTTTGTATGAATATATGATTTATGAATTATATGTCTTAATAATATAAATGTAAAAACAAACGTCAATTCCACAAATACATGTCCATTATAATTACAACACAAATGTGTATATGCATTATATATCACATATCTAGAACAGATTTAACTATCTAATATATACACATAAATATATGTATATGTAGTATTCATTGGACAATACAATTATAAAAAAAGGAACATAATTTAAAAAATAAAAATTACTGCATTTATTATCTTTGATTCGTCTCCCTTTATACAAAAACACTATACTATCTCAAAAATAGATTCAACTAAACTGCCAAAACAAAGTACTCATTGCAATGTCTATGAAATAATAATTATCTCACTAATATGACACTCAAACTGTGGTCTCATAGGCCTATCCATACTCTTATCATCATTCGCTGCATCATCCTCATTCTTTTGAGTCCCGTGGTGTTATAGAATCGCAACATATCGGGTACACAAAGCTTTCATGTTAAAATGTCCAATTTATATATCCTTTTCATGGCTAAGATGCTTAGCGTATGTAACAATGAAGTGTCACGATCCAAGATGAGGCCCTGGCCGCACTGGACATCCCAAACAATGAAGGTTTGAGAGATCCCTTAACATCTATTACAAACATAATTCGTACAAAATAGAAGTGCGGAAGATATAATGAAATTCAAGAAAATATTATAATTAAACTATGACAATACAATAACCAAATCTCAACTACGAATCCTCTATATAAGACTAAGGCCTCATTTGTTTGCACTTAATGGAGGTCTGAATCTGAATAGTTCAGACTTTAGTCCATTAAGTGCATTTTTTTTTTCAAAAAAACCTCTTAATGTATCTGAAAATCTCTAAATTAGTCATATATGAAAAAGAGTCTAAATACTATTCAGACTCTTTTTAAAACGTAATTTATTCCCTCAAAACTCTCTCACTTCGTTATTTTTCTCTCTATATAAGCTACTCTTTACCCTCTCTCTTCATCCTCCCTCTTCACGTTACTCTCCCCCCCTCTCTTCACGTTTCTCTCTCTTTCTCTCTTCCTCTTCACGTTGCTTTTCTTCTCTTTCAGGTATGATTCACCAAATTTTTTATAAATACTGCTTTCAATTTTTTTGTTTTATTACAAAATTTGTCTATGGACAATAGTGGACTCTTTGTTTTAATTAATTGTATTTTATCTTTGGGTTAATTATTATATACTCTGTAATACACATGTAGATGTAGCTTAGTAGCATGTTTTGTACTACTCTTTTGGTGATTATTAAATATTTGGTAGAATGAGAATTTTGGATTATGTATAGTATAATTTTTTCATATAATTACGCTAAGTTGGTTTAATTAGTTCCTTTTTTTTTCCTTTTTTTGATAGAGTAGGTATTTATATGCACCGCTCGTATTGTATAAGGTAGAATCTTTGACAATAAATAAACTTCATTAAGAACAAATCCTTAGATTTTTTTCATCTAATATTATAAATCAAACTTATCAGTAATAATATGTTGAGTATTTTAATTTTTTGTCCCTATGGGCGGAACTTTTATGTTTAACTAGTTTTGTCTCATGATTAATACCACTTGTTATTTTGGACCTTGAAAAGCTTCTCATGGAGCAAGTAGGGCTTCATAATTCTAAAACACCCATTTGAAGGCAATTGGATGTAATTTCCTACATTTTGAAACTCTCCCATCAACAACAAAATTTCCATTTTCTAGTGTAGGCACAAATAAAATTCCCCATAAAAACTTTTGATGAAGTATTCATTAAAAATTAGCTCATTGATCATTAAGGGTATATATATATATTTTTTCATATAAAAAACATTTCGAGCAATTCATTTTTCTATAAATTTCGTTGAAAGTTTTCTTTTTTTAGTAGTTACAAGAAAGATCCTTTTTTAGTAGTTACAAGAAAAATGAAAAAGACACTATAGGTAGTGCTGGTATAAGTTTTTTAGAGTTAAAGAAATTTATGCAAAATAAAGTACTTTGTACAAAATAATTATGAGTATTGCCTATTTATGTTCCAGAAATATCTCAATGGACTTCTCAAATAAAAAAAGGAAAACTGAATACGTTCAATTGCTGAAAAAATGGAATGATCTCTTCTTGCCAGAATATCACATTATACTCTTTCTTCAAGTTAACAAATGGATTGCTAGCCTTGGTGTGGTGGATTTAGGGTAATCAAGTAAACAAAAATCATGTTAATTAACAAAATCATGCACTTTAACGATTATATAGCATGTCATTCTATATGATAATTTAATTCTACATCAGTGATGTTCTCATCCTTTTTTTTCAGTAAGAGTCTCACATTTTTACTTTCTTTATTTTTTTAATTTTGGAATTAGAATTTTATATTTCAATTATGGAGCAAGCTTGTGATAGATTGATTTGGAGAATGGATGTTTTGCAAACATTTTTAGAATTTTGTATTCAAGAAGTATCATTGAACGGGAGATGTGGAAGTAGTTTGAAACCCAAATCATGGGGTAGAATTAAAGATATTTTGAAGACTACGCAGAACTTTGTAGCTACACAAAATAAGATGAAGAACCAATATGATTATCTAAAAGAAAAATATCAAGCTTGGTTACCAATAACTAAAAAGATAAACAACATTTATAATCCAGCAACCAATACAATTCAAATATCTAATAATGAGTGAAAAGAGTATATAAAGGTTAGTTTATTATATACGTAGTAATTTTTCTCTTTTTATTTTACTCTAAAGAGAATATTTTAAGGTGTAAATAAAAATTCTGACTTCTTATATTTGGATATAGGCTCATCCAAAATCAAAGATATTGAAGAATTTACCACTACCCTTTTCAAAACTTTGTACAACACTCTTTGAAGGTTCTACTGCAACAGGTGTTCATGGTTAGAGTTCAAGTGGTACAACTCCGCGGCCTGGTGCCCCTTATGTATCTACTAATATCGATCTTGATGATTTACAAGATCTAGTTGATGAAAAAAATAATGAAGTTTCTAAAGATTTTCCATCTCGATCTTCAATTTCAGTTGAAAAAAATTAGAAAAGAAGAGAAAAAAAGTATCATCACGGTTGGAAATTGATGAGAAAATAAGTACTGCATTGAAGTTATTGATTAATAAAAATAGTCACCTGATGTTGAGGAATGCATGGAAAAGTTGGATGGACTTGGGTGTTGATACGATACAAATTTGGTTCGTATCAAAAACAAGCCAAAAATAGTCAACAAACAAAGGGAAACGCGAGAGCTCAACAAACACCAAATCTCGATTCCAACAACATCAAGAAACAAGGTGTAAATGATACCAAAAGCACTAACAACAACAAGAGATAAACAAAAATAACGAGAGAAACAACACTACAATAACAACAATCCAACGGTTACAAGATTACAAGAACAACAAGAACCAAACGGTTTACTAGACTACACAACTAGTACATTATATGTAAAGATAGGAAGTGAGACATACACTATTACAAGGTTAAGAACCCAAAGATGTATTAAATCTAAGGAACCCTAAGACTTACAATAGCAACACCACACTCTTACGTGACACGAGGGATTCCATCGCTCAAGCACCAATGTTTCCAAGCAATACACAATCACAATTGAATCCACACTTGTTCATGTCATAGTTTAGGCCTAGAGACCCTCTCTCTCAAGAGATGTGTTCTTTCAACAATATTCAACAAAAACTAATGAACTAAAATCCTGTATTGTTCTATTTATAGTACTTTACAAATAAAAATATAAAATAAAAAAAAGGACCTTTAATGATCAAGTAGGTAAATGGGCACCCATGAAATGTTTTTAGGGGCGGTTTGGAGCCCTTTTTAACACTTCAACTCATACACCTCTGAGGTTACATCCAAAATACTCAAAAACGTTCATCTTCTTGATCGTGCTTGTATCAGGTGTAAAGATCCATTGTACTCTGCAACTATTAGTATACTTTGTGAAGGTGATAGCTATCGAAAAGTATGGATGAAACTAACAGAGACTGATAAATTAGAGAATTGATTTAAAGTCATGGGGAAAAATAGAAATTCTTTAATTTTTTGAATTACTGGTATATTTATTAGATGCAAACTTCAACAAATCTAGTTTTTATTTTCTTAGTTAATTTTTATTATAGTTTTTGAAACTTTGTAATGCTATATGATGCTTATGAAATATGTTTTGTTGGTGAACTACATTATTTTATATTTTGCAATGCTTGATGAGTATAAAATTTTTATAATCACTTTGTTATTGTTATGTATAATTTTTGGTCTTACAAAATATATAGCTAATTGTACTTATTATTGTGAATTATTTTCTTATTTGTAAAACAGATTCGTCATGAATATTGATGATCAAATATTATGATTGATGAGCTTATATTGGCAAAAAAAAATGTTATAGACTTACATATGATCGAAGAAATAAAGATTTAACATCATCTTTATTTGGTAAAATATATACGTTAGAATTATTGTCTGGTTCTAATCGACTATGTATAGAATTGATGCACATGTCACGTTATGCATATGTTCGACTATCTCAATATTTTAAATAAAATGGATGGCTCACTGATAGCAAACATATATCTGTCGAAGAAAGGATAACAATGTTTTTAATAATTATAGCACCTAATGAGTGTTACGTCGTTATTAAAAGAAGATTTCAGTATTTTTTGCAAATGCTGCACAAGTATTTTCATGAGGTTCTTGAGGCAATGGTAAAATTTCCAAAAGAGTTGATTGCACCTACAACATTTGATTCGAATATGAATATTCTTGGTGCTTATAATAAGAGGTTGCGAAGAACTTTGAAGGTACTATTTTAAAATTATTATTATAGAATTTTAGAAGGAAATTTTATTATTATGTTGGCATAAATGTATAAATTGACAGGGAGCAATAGGTGCACTAGATGGGACATTAGTACACGTTGTTGTTCTTGCTAGTCAACAAATTATTTACAGAGACAGGGAGCAATAGGTGCACTGGATTTCAATGTGTCATACCTTGGACAATGTTGGGTCCAAGGGAGAAATCCTAGTGTACGAGAGGTGGGTACCACTCGTATAGGTTGGGTACGACTCGTAAGGGTCAGTCATATCCTATGACGGGAATTTAATGCAATTTAAGTAAGGACAATCTAGACATTTCCTCACTTAACCTAATAAGGTCCCACAACTTATAATGCACTTGGGAGGTTATTTGCCCTATTATTCTATTCTCAAAATACTTAGAAAACACTCTTAAATCCTCTCTAGAGTTCTTGGGCAAGGGAACCTAGGGTTTCATCTCAAGGATTGATTTGGCGCTTGTCTTGATGATTTCTCTCCATCATCATCTTGGTTTAAGGTATGCTATCTTCCCTTATTGTTAGTTCCAACTAAAGACATGATTTTATATAATATTTGCATGATTTGAATATTTTATGATTTTGGATTTTCAAATATGATTTGGGGGTCTTGCTTATAAATGTTTGGTTATAGTGTTTCGATGTTTTTAATTATGTTTTTATATGCTTTAATGGTGCTTTTGGATGATTGGATTGCATGGGAGTGATTATTGGTAATTGGGATTGGTTTAGGAAATACTATACCCCCAATGTGTTTGATGAAAGGCCTATAACAATGCTTTTATTATAATATTGGTTTTTCAATGGAACTTATCAATGGTTTAAACTTTTTAATAGAACTCTAAACGGTATGAAAGGTAATGGAATGATTTGTCTCAATAAATATACTTGTGGGATACATGGGAAGCCCCCAAGTTAATTGGATTATATGATCTATAGGTACATGGGAATCCCCTAAGTTAATTGGATTATATGATCTATAGGTACATGGTAATCCCTTGATCTCAAAAAGGTTTGGCTGAGGACAATACTTGCAAGTTATAGTCGTTATGACGATACCACTACTAATGGCCTTGGTCAATAATAAATGGATAAAGGTTTGGTTGTTCGGTAATGGTTTTAATTGGGATTAAAGGGAGATGTGTAGCAAAGTCATGGAAGGTGGAGGTCCCGGGGGGACCTAAACTGGCAACTCATATCTGCCAATATGAGTTTATTCCTAGCGACCATGTGTATGATATCATACTTTATATTTTGGGGGATGTACTAGTCATTCAGGTTGTTTTCTCTAGTCATGCGACTTCACGCCCTAGGTCCCTTTCAGTATGGGTAGCTGAACCCGTATAACCTGTGGATGGTTTTAGGACTAGAAACATATACAACCTAGGTAAAGGTTTTAAATGGCATGCTAAACCCGATTTCCTTTTTTGGTATGATTATATATATATATATATTTATGTTTGTATGTATTATGGATGGTTTTACTTTATTTTATCCTTATCTTGAGTTCATGCTATCGTTCACCTGCTAACCCATCTAAAGACAGTTGTATCCCCACGCGATGAAAGAACCGATCATTCTACTCCTCATGCATTGCATTCGAACATTCGGGGGTCAGCTTTGGCTTGAAGTGGTGAGCTTCCATTTGTTCGAAAGGATGCATTTCTTGGATGTTATTTCATACTTTGATTTATTTATGGATATTGATTTTGGCTATGGTTGGGGGCATGTCCCAACCGAATTTTGGTATTCTTTTGTTTAGAGGATTTTGCAGAACTACTATGGGTTGGTATGGATGGAATCGTTATTGGTGTCGGCCTTAGTATTGGTATTGGGGCTGACACCGGTTGGTGGGATTGTTGGTTGTTCCATCGTATTTCATTTTGAGATTATATATCTAATTATTAATGGAACTTATTTGGTTATGGTTAGATTTATGGTGGTTTGACTTAGTAAGGTAGGATAGTTGATATAGGAAGGTCAGACTTGGTTCGATCGGTCTTGGTATAGACCTATCCTAGAGTCTATAATCTGGATAATTATACTATCTTGTTATATATTTGAAATTCAGCCAACTCAGGGACGACGGTTGACGGTTGAGTTGGGTAATAGTAGTGGTCTCCCGGGTGAACTTGGGATGCCCATTACGATATGGCCCCTGGTCGGGTCATGTCAAGTTTATATCAGGTCTTTAGGTTCATGGTCAATTGAGAGTCCACGAAGAAGTATTTATTAGTCTCTTTTAGGGGTGTGTAGCGCACTACACTCATAAGAGAGACTATAGGGCATTTAGGAATATTTCACTTTCTTGGTATTTTATTTTCAAGATTGCAGTCTAAGTCCTGGAATCTTCTCTAATCCTTGTTTATTCATCTTCCAGATCATGCCTCATAGATCTAGAACACAAGAAAACTCTTCAGTACTATCTGGGGATAATGTTGATAGGATACATCCTACATTTGGAGTTCATCTTCGATCTCAAGGTCTTGTTCCTGATTGTTTTGGGACTCCTCTGGTTGCTACTAGTACTCCTTAGGGTGAGGTGACTAATGTAGAATTTTGCCAATCTATTCATGTCATTTCTTAGTTGGTTTCTTCTTAAGATGAGCAGGATACACTTGGAATATTATCTGCTGAGGCTACAAGGGTTGGCCAGTTTATGAAGCTGAATACTCCTACTTTTACTGGTGTGAAAGTGGAGGAGGATCCTCAAGCTTTCTTGGATAAAATGGAGAAGATATATTGGGTAATGCAGGATACTAATGTGTAAGATGTAAAATTTGTAGCTTATCAACTCAAATATGTTACATACCAATGATACGAGGAGTGGAATCAAGATAAAGGTGATGTGAAGGAGTCATCCTTATGGGATGCCTTTTCTGGTACTTTTCTAGATTGTTTCTTTCCCCAAGAGTTAAGGGAAGCAAAGATGGAGGAGTTTGTGAATCTTAAGAAAGGAAGAATGTCTATCAAGGAATATACCTTGAAATTTCATCAGTTATCAAGGTATGCTCCTGATTTGGTGGCTGACATAAGAGTGAGGATTAGAAAGTTTACTTTTGGGCTATCTAGAGATTTGATCTTGGAAAGCAAGACTGCTTTGCTGATCAAGAATATGGATATTTCTAGGTTGGTTTTCACATACAACAGGTGGAAGCTGAGAAGAGAAAATAGGCAGAGTTTGGAGATAGGTAGGGTAAAAGGAACAAGTTTTCTGACCAGGGAGCTGCTGAGTTGCAAGGTAGTAGGGATGAAGGTAAATAGCCAAAGAAGTAGGGGAATTCTAGTTCCTTCTCTGCTGCTAGTGCTCCTTATCCAAAGCAGTCGGGTGATAGACATCTGCGAGATGGTGATAATTTCTAGGCATAAGGTGCCCAATCTAAGGAGGGGGGGTCAATTGGCTTTTTCATACCCTTCTTCCTAGTTTTGTAGTTCTCTTTATCGGGGATATTGTGATGAAGGCAGGGACAAGTATTTTAAATGTGGCTAGCTAAGTCATATGCTCAAGAATTTTCTGGTTGGTAAGGGAGCGTCGCGAGTATTCAAAGCTTTGGTTGCTTCATCTTCTACTCCTATGACTAGTAGTGCAGCTTTGGTATTTTCTCCTATTTATGGTACTAGCACATGTCGAACTAGGTTTTATGCTCTTACATCTCAAAAGGAATCCGATGCATCACTTGATGTCCTTACTGGTATGTTACAACTCTTTTTTAATGATGTATATTTTCTGCTTGATCCGGAGTTCACTTTTTCCTACATGACCTCATATGTGGCTGTATGTATTGGTTTTGATCCTGAGGTTATTTCAGATCCTTTTTTTGTTTCTACCCTAGTAGATGATTCAGTTATTGCTAAGAGTGTCTATAGAGTATGTGTGGTATTTGTTGGTGGTAGGCAGACTTTGGTGGATTTGTTTGAACTGGATATGGTAGACTTTGATGTCATTGTGGGGATAGATTAGTTACACACTTGTTACACATTCTTGGAATTTTAGACCCGTAAGGTTGTCTTTAGGTTCCTTAGTGAACTGGTTATAGAGTGGGAGGGTGGTTTACTAGCTCCTAGGGGGAGTTTTATTTCTTATTTTAGAGGTCAGAGGTTGATATCTAAAGGGTATCTTTATCATTTGGTTCGGGTAAAATATTCTAACTTAGAAGGTCCTTCTTTTCATTCGGCCCCTATGGTTAATTAGTTTCCTGAGGTCTTTCAGGATGATCTTCCTGGTGTTTTTCGAATAAGAAAATAGAGTTTGGTGTTGATTTGGTTTTGAACAACAGTCCAATATCTATTCCTCCTTATAGAATGGCTCCGACTGAGTTGAGGGAACTTAAGGAGCAACTTAAGGATCTTCTGGATAAGGGGTTAATTAGTCTTAGTATATCTCTGTAGGGTACACTGGTGTTGTCCGTGCGCAATAAGGATGGTTCCCTTTGGATGTGCATTGACTATCGACAATTGAATAAGGTAACGATCAAGAACAAATATCCTTTTCCAAGGATAGATGACTTATTTTATCAGTTGCAAGGTGTCAAGTTTTTTTATAAGATAGATCTTCAGTATGGGTATTATCAGCTTAAGATTAGAGAGGAGGATATCCCTAAGATGTCTTTTCGTACTCGGTATGAGTACTTTGAATTCTTGTGATGTTATTTGGTTTGACTAATGCTCCGACAACAATTATGGATTTAATGAACAGGGTGTTCAGGAAATTTTTGGATCTCTTTATCATTGTGTTTATTGATGACATCTAGATTATTCAAAGAGTAAGGTGGATCATGCTAATTATCTCTGTGTGGTGTTGAAGACCTTGAATAAACAACAGTTGTATGCCAATTTCTCTAAGTGTGAGTTTTGGTTGAATTCTGTGACTTTCTTGGCTAATATTATTTCTAGTGAGGGGATTATGGTGGATATTCAAAAGGTGGCAGCGGTTAAAGAGTGGCCTAGACCCACGACTCCAACCGACATTCAGAGCTATTTGGCTTTGGCTGGGTATTATAGATGGTTTGTGGAAAGCTTTTCGATGATAGCTGCTCCTTTGACTAAGTTGACTCAGAAAATGATGAAGTTTCTTAGTCGAATGCTTGTGAGGGAAGTTTTGAGAAGCTTAAGGATAAGCTAACTTCGGCTCTAGTTTTGACATTGCTTGAGGGAATTGAGGGGTTTGTGGTTTATTGTGATGCATCTAGGGTGGGACTTGGTTGTGTCTTGATGCAATATGGGAAGGTGATTGCCTATGCTTCTAGGCAGTTGAAGGTGCATAAGAGGAATTTTCTAACTTATGATTTGGAACTATTAGCAATGGGTTTTGCTTTGAAAATCTGGCGCCATTACTTGTATGGAGTGTACGTGGACATCATTTTTTATCATAAGAGTCTACACTCAGGCAAAGAGGATGGTTGGAGATTCTTAAGGACAATGATATGAGTCTTCACTATCACCCAGGTAAAGCTAATATGGTTGTTAATGCTCTTAGCAGGTTATCTATAGTGAATTTGGCTCATGTAGAGAAAAAAAAGTGCGAACTGGTGAAGTATATTCACTGCTTGGCCATTCTTAGAGTTTATCTCTTGGATTCCAAGGATGGTGGTATGATGGTGGTATAATGGTTTAGGAAATGGTTAGGTCGTCTCATGGTGTAGAGATTAAGGAGAAGCAAGTGCTAGATCCTATCTTGATGAAAATCAAGAGTGATATCAGTGGGAAAAAGTTAATGGTTTTTTAGATCAGTGGTGATGATACTTTGTAGTACCAAGAAAGGTTGTGTGTTCCTGATGTCGATGGTTTATGACAAAGGACTTTTGCTGAGGCACATGAATCATGCTATGTTGTTCATCCCAGTTTTAGAAAAATGTATAATGATTTCAAGGAGATATATTTGTAGAATGATATAAAAAGTGATGTGGCTGATTTTATAGTTAAGTGCATCGTGTGTCAATCAGCTAATATTGAGCACATAAGGCCTGGTGGGTTGTATCAAAAAATTAATTTGCCCGAATAGAAATGGGAGGTAACTAATATGGATTTCATTACTTGTATTCCTCGGTCTCAAAATCAATTTGATTTGGTTTGGGTCATCATTGATAGAATGACGAATCTGCTCACTCCTTGCAAGCACGGACTACCTTTTTGGCAGAGGATTATGAGAAATTATATCTTTAGAAAATTGTGAAGCTGCATGGAGTACCTATTTCGATTATCTCCAATTGTGGTACATAGTTTTTATCTCATTTTTGGCAGTTATTTCAAGAGGGATTAGGTACTAAGATGAGTCTGAGTACAACTTTTCAATCTCAGACAGATGGCCAAGCGAAAAGAACTATTCAGACATTGAAGGTTATGCTTTGGGCACGCGTGATTGATTATGGTGGCAATTGGGTTGAGCATCTACCTTTGGTAGAGTTTGCTTACAATAATAGTTATCATTCAAGTATTGGTGTGGCCTCTTTGGAGGCACTGTATGGTAGGAGGTGCAGATATCCTATTGGGTGGTTTGAGCTTAGTAAAGCAGATATATTTGGTCCAAATTTGGTCTATCAATCTATAGAAAAGGTGAAGGTGATTTGGGAAAGGCTTAAGGCTGCCTAAAATTGGCCAAAGTCCTATGCGGATGTGAGGCATAGAGACTTGGATTTTGAGGTAAGGGATAGGGTGTTCCTAAAGGTATCTCCCATGAAGGAAGTAATATGGTTTGGTAAGAAGGGGAAGCTCAGTCCCCGGTTCATTAGTCCTTTTGTGGTTCTGAGGAGAGTTGGGAATATTGCTTATGAACTGGAGTTGCCTTCTAGTTTAAGCTGGTTTATCCGGTGTTTCATGTTTCCTTGTTGAGGAAGTGCATTGGTGATCCTTCTTTTATTGTTCCTATGGACGGGTTGGGTATCTCTGATTCTCTGTCTTATAAAAAGGTCTCAATTGAGATATTGGATAGGCAGGTTCATCGGTTGTGAACCAAGGATGTGGCTTCGGTAAAGGTCCTATGGCGGAACCATAAGGTGGAAGATGCTACGTAGGAAGCGGAGGAGGAGATAAAGACCAAGTATACGCATCTGTTCTCTGCTCCTAGGATTCGTGCGGAAGGTATGTGTTCTTCAACACATCTTTTTTCTAAGTTATTTAAATGAAAGATTAATATCTTTGTCGCTTTGTTTTAAAATTTGTTAAATATTGAAAATATATTTGATAATGCAAATGCCTCCTGCATGTTGTTACCCCTACCTTGTCCGTTATTCGGGGATGAATGTTCCTAGTGGGGGAGACTATAATACCATGGGTTTTGACCCTTAGAAAATTTCCTAGATTTTTCGCTTCTGGTCATGATACAACTATGGGTATGAGTCATACACTTTTGTACGGTTGGTATGGTCTAGTAGTATCCTAACTAGTTTTCGTTGGTGTAATGGATTTTGGTTACTGGAATGGGTACGATTATGGGGTACGAGTTGTATTATTGGATACGTTTCGTTTGGTTCATCTGAGTACGAGTGGCTTACCATGAGTTGTTAGCCAAGGTACGAGTCATACCCAGGACTTTTTTATTGGTCAATGTTCAAACCTTCTGGGATTATATTCTGCCAGAGGTATGATTTATGGGTACTAATCGTGTACTTGGATATGATTTGGGTTTAAGTGTGTCATACCTTGGACAGTGTTGGGCCCAAGGGGAAATCCTAGTGTACGAGAGGTGGGTACCACTCGTACAAGTTTGGTAGACTCGTAAGGTTCAGTCATACCCTATGACTTGAATTTAATACAATTTAAGTGAGGACAATCTGGACATTTCCTCAGTTAACCTAATAAGGTCCTACGACTTATATTGCACTTGGGAGGTTATTTTTCCTATTATTCTATTCTCAAAACACTTAGAAAACACTCTTAAATCCTCTCTAGAGTTCTTGGGCAAGGGAACCTAGGGTTTCATCTCAAGGGTTTGTTTGGGGCTTCTCTTGATGATTTGTCTCCATCATCATCTTGGTTTAAGGCATGTTATCTTCCCTCATTGTTCGTTCCAACTAAAGGCATAGTTTTATACAATGTTTGCATGGTTTGAATATTGTATGGTTCTGGGTTTTAAATATGATTTGGAGGTTTTGTTTATTAATGCTTGTTTATGGTTTTTCTATGTTTTAATTATGTTTGTATAAGCTTTAATGGTGGTTTTGGATGATTGGATTGCATAGGAATGGTTATTGATAATTGGTTTTGGTTTTGGAAATATTATGCCCTCAATGTGTTTGATAAAATGCCTATAACAATGCTTTTATTATAATATTAGTTTTTCAATGGAACTTATTCATGGTATTAAACTTGGTAATGGAACCCTAAATGGTATGAATGGTATAAATAGTTTTGGAATGGTTTGGCTTAATAAATATACTTGTGGGGTACATGGGAATCCCCAAAGTTAATTGGATAATATGATCTATGGGTACATGGGAATCCCTTGATCTCAAATAGGTTTGGCTAGGGATAATACTTGCAAGTTATAGTCGGTATGACGATACCAGTACTAATGGCCTTGGTTAATAATAATTGGATAAAGTTTTGGTTGTTTTGTAATGGTTTTAATTGGGCTTAAAGGGGGATGTGTAGCAAAGTCATGGATGGTGAAGGTCTCGGGGGGACCTAAACTGGAAACTCATATTTGCCGATATGAGGTTGGTCCTAGCAATCGTGTGCATGATGTCACACTTTATATTTTGGGGGCTGTACTATTTATCCCAGGTTTTTTTCTCTGGTCGTACGACTTCATGCACTAGGGCCCTTTCAGTAGGGGGAGCTGAACCCATATAGCCCGTGGGTGGTTTTAGGACGTCAAAGCTACACAACCCAGGTAAAGGTTTTAAATGGCATGCTAAACCCAGTTTCCTTTCCCGATATAATTATATATATTTATATATCTATCTATGGTTGTGTGCATTACGGATGGTTTTACTTGGTTTTATAATTGACATATTTTATCCTTATCATGAGTTAATGCTAGGATTCACCTGCTAACCTGTCTTCAGGCGGCTATATCCCTATGCGATATAGAAATCGACTGTCTACTCCTCCTGCATAGGATTCAAACATTTGGGGGTTGATTTTGGATTAAAGTGGTAAGCTTCCATCTGTTCGGAAGGCACCATTTCATGGATGTTATTTCATACTTTAATTTATTTAAGGATATTAGTTTTGGCTATGGTTGGTGGCACGTCCCAATTGAATTTTGATATTTTTTTTGTTAGAGGCTTTTGTGGAACTACTATGGGTTGGTATGGGCGAGATCGATATTAGTGTCGGCCTTAGTATTGGTATTGGTATTGGTATTGGTATTGATATTGGTATTGATATTGGTATTGATATTGATATTGGTATTGGGGCAGGCACCGGTTGGCGGGATTCTTGGTTGTTCCATTGTATTTTATTTTGGGATTATATATCTAACTATTAATGAAACTTATGTGGTTATGGTTGGATATTTGGTTGCTTGACTTTGAATGGTTGGATGGTTGGTATGGGATTATCGGACTAGTTTGGGTGGGTCTTGGTATAGACCTATCCCAGAGTCTGTAATCTGGATAGTTACACTATCTTGTTATTTGTTTGTAATTCAGCCAACTTAGGGCAGACGGTTGAAGGTTGGGTTGGGTAAGGGGCTGGTTTCCGATCCAGGTCAAACTTGGGACGCCCATTATGATAAGGCCCTGGGTCAGGTCATGTCAATTCCATACATTCATATGTTAAAAAACAAACTGTCTTCATCATTCAGTATTCAGATCAAGAAATAGTAACTTAATCATTCAAATATCTATTCAGATTCAAACGTAATAATCTTAAAAAAAAATAAATGTACCATAACTGTCAAGGCCGAGACAAGGCCCCCGATTTGATACAAGTCAAATGACCGCCTTAGCTTTTGATGACATCATTCAAAGTCAATACGTGAATAATTAAACTTTGGTTGCATTGAGGGTACGTGATCATACTTGGAGGGGTCATCTTGAGCATGCCATTAAACAAACCCGTGTGTGGTAGATTGCTTGGAGCCGTGATGACTTGAGGACTCTCGGGCATTGGAGGCATTTTGTTTTTCTTTTGTAATATACTTTATATAGTCTCTTTTAGGTCTTTTCTTATTAGTTTTGAATGATGAATGTATGAAACACTTGAAAATCCTCTCTCTTGAGAGTATACCACCTTAGTGTAGTCTTAGTTAGGGCTTGAAAAAGCCATCTTTAGTATAGGGCTTGGAAATCCAATATTGACCTTTGCTTTGAAATGGTGGATCTTGAGGTGAGTTGATTCCCTTGGTGGTCACCGTAAGAGTGTGGTTTTAATTATTACATTCATTAGGGATTAGTGTTGACATACACTTGGTTCTTAATCTTGTAATAATCTTGGTCACACTATCTATCATTATTTTCTATGCAATTTCTCTTGTGCTTGTGTTGAATCCGTGTCTTGTTTCTTCTTGTGTCATTGTTATAATCTTCATCTACTTTCTTTAGTTATAGTTTCGGTTTCTAGCTTTGTTTTCCATATCATTTGGTATCAGAGCATAGCTTGATCTTGTTCCCAGAAGATCAATCTTGGGCTTGTTAGTTGAAAAAAAATTATTGAAAACTAAAAATTTCAGAAAAAAAAGAGCAATCTATCCGTGTTATGTTCTTGGCCGAAATCTGTGTTCTTGTTGTGTCCTGACCGAGATTTTTACTTATCTTTGTTGTCTCTAAGTGTTAGTTTTGTTCCCCTCTAACACATTGAGTCTATATCTAGATTTGAGCTTACATTTTTTGTAGTTTTCACCTTGGCCTTGTGATTTTATTGTTGTTCTAAGCTTGGCCTTGTGTTGTTGTTGTGGATTTGGACTTGGAAGTTGGATGTTGTTGGTTGTTCTTGAAGTTTGTTGTTGTTCTTGGGGAATGTTGTTGTAGTTCTTGATGTTCTTCAAAACCTTTATTTCTTGTTAAAATAAAGTGTTTATTTGGTCCATAAAGGTGAAGGAAAAAATGGGGTGTGACTTGTTTGTCTTGAAAGACACTACAACTACCAAAGACTTTATCAACCATTTTCCAACAACTTTCCTTAAAACATGGGGCTTTGTCTTGTGGGACTAGTAAAGTCAAATCTCACCTTTTGAGTTTGAAAAGTTGAAAGGTTACAAGAATTTACTTTCCCTCCAATATCAAGTCATCCCATTACAAAAATTATGTAAAGATTAAGAATTTAAGGGGTCGTTTGGTAGAGTGTGTAAGATTAATGCAAAATATAGTGTATTAATAATGTTTGGATTAATAATGCTTGTATTAGTTATGCATGTTTTATTTCTTATACATTGTTTGGTTTGATGTATAATAAATAATACATCTTAGATAATTTCTATAAAAGAAATGTTTGTTTACAAAAATACCCTTCTTTGATTTTGTACACTTTTTTGCAACAAAATTTTTTGCCATCTCAAATATAATTAGTATTGTTGAACTAGTATATAGAGGTTTCAGATTAATTGCAAGACCTTCGTCTTTGCGCATGAAATATTACGCCAATGGATTAACATAGTCGAAAAAAATAAAATATAAAACGTAAAATTAAGAAATAGTCTCATTTTTTAATCTTTTTAAAGACCCTCGAAGCAAAGCAAAAATATGTTACAATTATTTAAACCAATTATTCATTGTTGTAGATTAAAATGGTGGGTAAAAAATTATGAAATGTTTTGAAAAGATTCATTATTGCAAATTAAAATGGCGGGAAAAGTAATGGTGAAATATTTTGAGAGGGAAATTGAGGGGTATCAAGGTTATTTAATAAGTTAATGCATGTATTAAAAACTTTGCATTACTAATACATAGAAATTGGATGGTATTAGTAATACACACCATAATACAATATAGAGTGTATAACTAATGCTTGCATTAGTTATACATTGACTAAAAGTTGTACCAAACAAGGTATTCTTAATACACATTAATTAATACATGCATTATTTTTGTCAATACACTCTACCAAACGACCCCTAAGTGATGAACAAATTGTATGGGTCGTGACCAATTGTAAACTGCCATGTCACCATGTATACTATTCACAAAACAAATTTTTGCTCAAATTTTGATGTTCTAGTTTCAATTTGTTGTTCTGTAGTTTTGTTTGTTGATTCCAATACTAATTTACAAACTAGTGATCATTTACTAGATTATAAATTAGTTTTGAAAATCGTTCTTCGTGTCTACGTTCCTTTGTGTGTCTTAGTATTTTTTTAATCGTTGTAAATATTTGGTTCACCTCTCAACACCTCCCGGAGTACAAACAAGCTTACAATACTTGTGAGGTTAAGTGTGAGGAATTCAAGAGGCAAGGAAATAAAGAGAGAGTGTAAGGACTTTTCTTGTACAACTAATTTGTTTGTTTTTTTGTAGGTAACTTCTTGGCTACAATGGATAACATTGTTCCTAGTGCTATCTTGGCTAGGGTTGAAACTCAATTGGGCCAAATAAGATTGAAGGCAATTCTCAAGATGGAGAGAAAACCGAGGTGCTAAATAAAGATGTTGGCCGAGACTTGTTGTTATTGAGCACTCAAATTCTACATGTTTTGCGGACTATTTTGGGTAGTTCTTTTGAAGTGGCCAATTGAACGAGATGAAGCTGTGAATTTATGGGCAAATTTCTCTCAAGATGGAGGGGATGATACAAGAATTATAATGGATATTAACTTATGAGGGTGCGCGTCGGTCCCGAGACTTGGTATGTGCATTTGAAGTGACACTAAAAATCAGTCCACTCTTACACTTGAGGGGCACCTCACCCTTGAGGGGTATTATAGACGTTTTGTATTCCATTTTCTAATAACTATAGAAGGAGCATGTTAGGTTTTTATTTGAGTTTTTTGTATTATGATATTGAAAGAACAAGAACACTTCTCTTGAGAGAGAGAGCCTCCCTAGGCCGAAACTAGGACATGGCAAGTGCGGAATTATTTGTGAATGTGTATTGCTTGGAAACGATGGTGCTTGAGCATTGGAATCCCTCCCGTGTCTTTGTAAGAGTGTGGTGTTGCTATTGTAAGTTCTAGGGGTCCTTAGATTTAATATATCTTTGGTTTCTTGGGTCTTATTATAGTGTATGTCTCACTATCTATCTTTACATTTCATGTCTTAGTTAGTGTTGTTTAGGGAAACCATTGGTTCTTTTTGTTTATGTATCTTGTAACTGTTTGTTGTTGTTATTATCCTTATCATATTTTTGTCTATCTTCTTTTGTTCATCACGCTTTAGTAGTTGTTTTGGTGTATAAATGTACCTTATTTCCTTTTATTCTTGCTTTGTTGTTGTTTGGCCGAAACTAGCTCTCAAAGGAGTCCTCAGATTCCTCTTGATTTGTGGACTCTTTTGAGCCTTTTATTTTGTTCCTTTATCTTCTCGTATCATTGATGATACAAGAATAATCATGGATATGGACTTATGAGGGTGCGCGTTGGTCCCGAGACTTGGTGTGTACAATTGAAGTGTAGAAGAGGTCCAAAACACACCAAAAATTAGTCCACTCTTACACTTGAGGGGCACCTCACCCTTGAGGAGTATTATGGACATTTTGTATTCTATTTTGTAATAACTATATAAAGAACATGTTAGGGTTTTATTTGAGTTAGTTGTCTTTTGATATTGAAAGAAAAAAAACACTTCTCTTGAGAGAGAGCCTCCTAGGATGAAACTAAGACATGGCAAGTCTGGAATCACTTGTGAATGTGTATAGCTTGGAAATGATGGTGCTAGAGCGGTGTAATACCTCTCATGTCTTCATAAGAGTATGGTGTTGCTATCATAAGTTCTAGGGGTCCTTAGATTTAATATATCTTTGGGTTCTTGGGTCTTATTATCGTGTATGTCTCACTATCTATCTCTACATTTTATGTCTTAGTTAGTGTTGTCTAGGGAAATCGTTGGTTCTTTTTGTTCATATATCTTGTAACCGTTTGTCGTTGTTATTCTCCTTATCATATTATGGTCTATCTTCTTGTGTTCATCATATTTTAGTGGTTGTTTTGGTGTATAAATACACCTTATTTTCTTGTATTCTTGTGTTGTTGTTGTTTGGACGAAACTAGCTCTTAAAGGGGTCCTCTGATTTCTCTTGATTTGTGGACTGTTTTGAACCTTTTCTTGTGTTCCTTGGTCTTATCGTATCATTTGTTATCAGAGCATGGCTTGATCTTGTTCCTACAAGATCAAATCTTGTGCTTGCTTGTTAGAAAATTCAAAAAAAAAATGATCTTGAAGATCTTGTTCTTGGCCAAAGAAAATTATTGTTCTTGCAAAGTTGTATGGTTTGAGATTTGTACTATATCTAGTAGCCTTTTACTTGTTTAGTGTGTTTCTAGTGTTGGTTTCTTTCTGACCAATACTAAAACTGTCTAGATCTAAATTTGAGCATGTAAAATTGATCATTGTTATGGTGACTTGAAGATGACCGTATGTTGTACCTTGTTGTTGGCAATTGGTGTTGTTGTGTTGTGTTCTTGAAGAAGTTGTTATTGTGTTCTTGAAGGTTGTTGTGGTGTTCATCTTGTTCTTCATCTATTCTTACAACTTAAGACAACAAAAAGTGTAAAATAGATCCAAAAAGTTGTAAGATAAAAGTTGTGAAGTTGTTTGTAAGAAGACTTGCACACATCAATTCCTAGACTTGACAACCACTTTTCCTTAAATCAAGGGACCTTGTCTTGTGGGACTAGTAAAGTCAAATTTCACCTTTTTGAGTTTGAAAAGTTGAAAATGACTACAAGACTTTTACTTTCGCTCCAAAACCAATTGTCATCCATTCCAAGTTGTATGAGTATTGAAATTTTAAATTTGTGACTAAAATTCGTGTGGGACCAAGACCAATTGCATGCTGCCATGTCACCATTGCTACTGTACACGTCACTAATAAGCTCAAATTTGGAATTTTCTATTTTCTAATTGTTGATTCTTGGTTTCATTACTTAGTTCTAGAACTAATTAACAAACTAGTACACTCCTACTAGGTTGTCAATTAGTCCTTTGAATCCGTTTCTTTCGTATCTTCGTTATTTGTGTGTTTTTCCTGTTTTTAACTCATAGTAATTTCTTTGTTTCAAGTTCGTAAGTAAATTTTGTTTTTGTGTCTTGAGTCGATCAAACAAGAATCCATTCCCGGCGTCAAGTAGAATTGACATCTTATTGACTATCGGAGTATAAGCAACTTTCAATATTCACTGCTCCAATTGTGAAGATCACAAAAATGAGTGTCTACGAGTGTTGGTGAGGAGCTTTTACTACTAATCTTATTTTTTCATTTTGTAGGTTTGTTTCTTTATTTGTTTTAGGTATAATTGTAATGGAACCCGAGGCTTCCATCTCTCAAACCATGGACAACTATGTCACCAATGTCATTTTGGCCTACCTTGACACTATTTCCCGAGACATGGCTATGGTGAATGAAAGATTGGACCGTATGGTAGGTTCAAGAGAGCAAGTGGTCTGCCTGGACACATGTCAAGATGAAGACTATAGCTCATTTGAGCTCCAAGGTAAAATAGCTAACTCTTACACTTTGGTGAGTATGAATGATAATTGTATGGCTAGTAGCCTATTGAATATGAGTTGTAGCTTACTTGCTTGTGATTCTAATGATTCTTTGCCTCTTGTTCATGATGTACATGTTGTGAGTATGGATACTCTAGTTGATCCTATTGATGACAAAATTGACTTTTCTTGTAAGATCAATTTATGCCCACCTAGTATTGAAGCCACTATGTTGAAAGAAAGTTCATCGTCTTGTATAATTGATGTTGATCAAATTATGTGTGAAACTTTCCTGCCACTTGAGGTTATGTGTGATGTGCTTAATAGAACTCAAGTGAGTAAAGTATTTGAAAATGTTGGTCAACAATATGGGAGTGAACCCGAGAGCTATTCTTGGGATAATCTTTACTTGAAACCTCTTTGAAAGTTGATAATGATCTTTTAGAAAGTGATGAATATGTTTGTTCCAAATCTTCCTGTGAATAGATAGTGCTATCTTTAGGTATAATGTCTTGTTTAAAGATGATATAAACACTCCTAATAGACCTAGTGGTGAAAATAATGGTATAGCTTGCCTCAGAAGCTATAGCCGATATGCTAACCTACTATGGTGTGACAACATTCCTCCTAAAGATTCAAATCTTTTCTTGGAAGATGAGAGTACTCTTAAGTTAAGGGATGTGTGGTCTTGGAAACTACTTCTCCTTCTACTTTGTGTGACTTTATTGTTGAGAGTACTCATGGTAATGATTGGGAAACTAGTAGTGAGTAAGTACATGAGGGCACCTTAGTAGAAGTCGACTTAAGTGATACCTTTCTCTACTCTTTATTTTCTTTGGATGATATGTATGCTATTGTAGAGAATATGCCGTTTAGTTTCGTGGAGACCACGGGAAAAAAAGAGTGTTGTCTAGACCAGTGTCTATGGCCACTCTTCCCGTTTAACCCTGGTGCCAAATGTAGAAATGGTGATGTTGGTGCACCCAACTTGTTTCTTGGTCTACATGACAAGCAAAGTGTCACTCTTGGTGAATCCCATAACCAAATCCTTTGTACATCTTTCATTGAGTTTTTAATATTTCATTCAAAGGATCCTTGGTTATACTTCAAGTATGTGCCGCCTTGGCGTGATGATATTTATTATTGTGCTAACCCTAACCCTCATGCTATGAGGATGTTGTTCTTGTTTGTCATTTCTCTATCTTTGCAAGGTACGAATTCTAGGTTGAATCTTTTTCAAGAAGGAGAGGATGATACAAGTCAAATGACCGCCTTAGCTTTCGATGACATCATTCAAAGTCACTATGTGAAGAATCAAGCTTTGGTCACATGGAGGGCACGAGATCATACTTAGAGGGGTCTTTTTGAGCATGCCATTAAACAAACCTGAGTGTGGAAGATTGCTTGGAGCCTTGATGACTTGAGGACTCTTGGTTTTGGGCTACACTTGGTGGTTCACGGTTTTGGTTCCGTTTATTAAGGGAATTTTGGTAACTTAGCCTTGAGGGAATTTTGGTCATTTAGACTTATCTAAATGACACTCCATGGCCGCCCCACCTCATTAAGGGCATTGGAGTCATTTTGTCTTTCTTTTGTAATATACTTTATATAGTCTCTTTTGGTCTTTTATCATTAGTTTTGAATGATAAATGTATGAAACACGTGAAAATCCGCTCTCTTGAGAGTAGACCACCTTAGTGTAGTCTTAGTTAGGGCTTGGAAAAGCCATCCTTAGTATAGGGCTTGAAAAAGGCAATATTGACCTTTGCTTGGAAACAGTGAATCTTGAGGGTAGTTGATTCCCTTGGCGGTCACCATAAGAGTATGGTTTTGATTATTACATTCATTAGGTGTTAGTGTTAAAATACACTTGGTTCTTAATCTTTTAATAATCTTGGTCTCACTATCTATCTTTATTTTCTATGCAATCTCTCTTGTGCTTGTGTTGAATTCGTGTCTTGTTTCATCTTGTGTCATTGTTATCATCTTCATCTACTTTCTTTAGTTATAGTTTCGGTTTCTAGCTTTGTTTTTTGTATCATTTGGTATCATAGCATGGCTTGATCTTGTTCCCACAAGATTAATCTTGGGCTTGTTAGTTGAAAAAAAATGTTGAAAATTAAAAATTTCAGTAAAAAAGAGCAATCTGTCCGTGTTGTGTTCTTGGCCGAAATCTGTGTTTTTGTTGTGTCTTGGCCGAGATTTTTACTTGTCTTTGTTGTCTCAAAGTGTTAGTTTTGGTCCCCACTAACATATTGAGTCTATATCTTTATTTGAGCTTACATTTGTTGTAGTTTTCACCTTGGCCTTGTTATATTATTGTTGTTCTAAGCTTGACCTTGTGTTGTTGTTGTGGATTTGGACTTGGAAGTTGGATGTTGTTAGTTGTTCTTGAAGCTTGTTGTTGTTCTTGGGGAATGTGGTTTTAGTTCTTGATGTTTTTCACAACCTTTATTTCTTGTTAAAATAAAGTATTTATTTGATCCATAAAGGTAAAGGAAAAATGGGGTGTGACTTGTTAGTCTTGAAAGACACTACAACCACCAAAGACTTTATCAACCATTTTCCAACAACTTTCCTTAAAACAAGGGATCTTGTCTTGTGGGACTAGTAAAATCAAATCTCACCTTTTGAGTTTGAAAGTTGAAAGGTTACAAGACTTTACTTTCTCTCCAATATCAAGTCATCCCATTACAAAAAATTATGTAAAGATTAAGACTTCAATTGATGAACAAATTATGTGGGCCATGACCAATATTAAACTACCACGTCACCATATATACTGTTCACACAACAAATTTTGGCTCAAATTTTGATCTTCTAGTTTCAATTTGTTGTTCTTTAGTTTTGTTTGTTTATTCCAATACTAATTTACAAACTAGTGACCATTTACTAGATTGTAAATTAGTTTTGAAAACCGTTCTTCGTGTCTATGTTCCTTTGTGTGTGTTAGTTTTTTTTTTTGTTTTTTGAGTCATTGTAAACATTTGGTTCACCTCTCAACACCTCCAGGAGTACAAGCAAGCTTACAACACTTGTGAGGTTAAGTGTGAGGAATTGAGAGGCAAGGAAATAAAGAGAGAGTGTGAGGACTTTTCTTGTACAACTAATTTGTTTGTGTTTTTGTAGGTAACTTCTTGGCTATAATGTATAACAATGTTCCTAGTGCTATAGATTAATACACATGGGCATAGTTAAAACTTCTGTCCACCTTGTAAATCATAGACTCAACTCTTTTCTTTACTTTTGAGCTAGATGACATCCTAGACCTTTCTACTACCATGGGCTAGATGGCATCCTCGACCTTTCTACTACCACGGGCTATATGGGTCCAGCTTTAACTCATTGGCCAAACCTGTAATTTGAGTTTGCCGCAAGGATTGGAGTCTCTATATTCTATTATAGTATACTAGTGCCTGAGGCAAGTATACATTGACCATCCGCATATCATTACTAAGCCAATTTTTCTGCATTGACAAAACTCGGTTTTAGGATGTAAGCTTTTCAACTCACGCCTTCTCTTTTAACCATTTAACTCTCTTAAAGACCATTTTTAGCCTCTTAAAATCATTCTTTATACTTATAAAAGTTCATCCCTTATTTAGTCAAGGGCAATTCATAACAAGGTATCGTCATACCCAGATTTGCAAGTTATATCATGTTATACCATTTCATATCCGTAGCTTTTTTATTCAAAAAATTTTTATTGACCACCAAGATGATTCAAATATCACTAGAGAGTTCTCTTTTGAAATGGACATACAAGTTTAGGCAAAACAAATTCCCTTTTTATGACATTACTCTTAGGTGGTCATTCCTTTCATAGTTCATACAAGCTTCATGAGAAAACAATAGTATGTTAAAATACAAAGGATACTCTTTGAAAATTATTTAGATAAATAGTCCGTAATTTGATAAAAGCAGCATTCGAACATCAATCTTTCTGTATTCATTTGAGAACCCACATAATTGTTAAATACATAATTCTTATCATAAAATGAGGTTCATAGTTCTAACACTTCAAAACCATAACATATGCATGTAAATAACACTTCAAATTTATGGAAAGTCCCATAGTAAATATAAAATTTCATTGTAAAAAGAAATTTCATAATTCATGCTTTCAACAAATTTTAAAGCCTTACCTTATACATATATGATATAAGATTGATTAAAACATTATACTTATGACCTTGAGCATTAGGAAAGTTCTACATACTTTTTGATGGAAGGAAATTGAAGAAGAACCTTGAGATTACAACTTATGGGCCTTTAAATTGGGAAATCCTTCTTGATGTTCTTTAGAGGAAGAGACTGAGGAAATTGGGTGATTTTACTAGTTTAGGACGACTTTAGGATTATAAAAATGAATTGGGGGAGTTATAAAGGGTGAAGGGACCATTTCCCCCGGATTTAACAATGGAAAACATATTTTAACATCTAGGAAGGAAGTGTCGCATCACTGGACTTATCACACAAATCCATCTGTGCCTAGCAACCTCAACCGCATGGCACCAACCTTGCATCTCACGGCCTGTCATATTACCTGGACAATGCCTCACTAAAATTTCTATAACCCTTTACTACGAACTCGAATTAACAAACGATCGGTTGCATTAAAAAGAAGACTCAAAGGGATTTAATTTGATATATAGTAGACCACCTAACTCATAATATTATAGGAGTAATGGTTGTTGGAAGTTTACCCAATTAAAAACGTCTACTAAAACTTAATCAGTAGAAAAGTTCTAAACTCAACTTTGAGTTAGGAGATTTTTATGACATAGATTCATCTCTAAAGATTTTCGGACACTAAATAATTGATATTCATATTAATATCTAAATAAAAATTATTGGGTTTAGGTCTATACACGTAGGAAGGACGGTTTAAATTTTAGCCCGAAAATGTGGGGCGTTATATGGAGACTCCACAATCCCTACATATACATTCTTTTATGTCTTTTTTATGTAAATTACATAGTTGTATTGATAGTAAATAATAAAATTAAAAGATGTGAGATATGAACTTACAAACTTTTCGGTGATTGTTGTGGTAAATTATCCATGTATTCCACATCTAAAAATTCTTCTTCTTCACGATCAATGAACTTAGGATGAGAGGAGAAATTAATACCTTTATTTTTGTAGAAATTAAAATTTGTTAGATATGTAGGTATCAATTCTTATAGATTTCTCATTTCAAACGCAACAGATGCATCATGACCAACCAACCTATAACAGTCATACACATATAGACATCTGTTATTGAATGACAGAACAACCAGCACCCAATGTATTTTGTTCACATTGGTAGGGATAAATATGTAACCCACAGTATCCTAAGGAATAGCAATATAGAGTCTAAATCTATCAATGTATTTAACGATCTTCAACCCTTGATATGCAAAATTATACTCTATTGTACTGCCAATATACTTGTCATAAATACCCGATATAATGGTCTTGAACAAATAATTCACTATACTGTATCAGTACTAACTGTTAGACCTGTACTTGATTTTCTCACGCAAGTAATACAAAATCACATTAATGTGTTTATAAATAAAGTATTAGAGTTGATACAACAGGTAAATGTGTAAATTACTCAAACGCATTAACAAATATAGTATATTTACTAATCAAGTCATTCAATATTTGGTTAGAAAATTATAACATATAAAATTAGTTCTTATCTACAACAGATTCAGTACCAAAGAATATTTGTTACATGATTCGAACCAGGGCCTGACCGTGTCGGGTATCTTAAGTCCAACCAGGACCAGAAACTACCCCCAATACCCAACCATTGACCTCCATACACCCCATGTCGGATGAATTCTGAACATATAACAAGATTTGAGAATATTAATTTAAAGACATTATGACAAGTTTATAACCAAAACCAACTACCAATAACTATAAAACCAACCAATACCAATATTGATACTGATACCGATATCGCTCATGTCTACAGTGGTCCCACAAAGCCTCTAATCAAAACCAAAGAATATCCAGTCGGGACATGCCCTCAACCATAGTTAAAATCAAAAACAAAAGAAATAGTAAGGATATAAAGAAATTTATAGCATGAAATGGGGATTTTTGAAGTATGGAAGATCACCACTTCAGTGTAACTCATGAACTGATCCCGAATCCTAGTCAATGTGCAGTAAAAGTCAAAGTATGGCCAGTTCCTTCATCGTATAGGGATACAATGTTCAAAGACTGTTATCATGTTGAATGCTAGCATGTAACTCAGGGATAAGGATAGAATAATGTCAGCAATTCAAAATCAAGTCAAATTAAAGCACATATACACATCCATGCATATTCGTGTATATACAAATATATAATGCTAGGATAAAGAATAGTTTTAGCATGAATTTTTAAAACCTTAACCTGAATTTGTGTAGATTTACTACCACAATTCCACCCATGGGCTATATGGGTCCAGTGTTTTCCCTATTTTTCCCTGAATGGGCCTAATGCATGTTAGCCGTATAAATGGAAGATTTCATAGATGATCGGATATTCCCTGGTACCCTTTAACTCCATGATACATATATACGTATGTACACTTAAGGGACTGCCTTCTACCCCATAATTACATGGTCCTCAAGACCAACCCTCATGTCGGCAAACATGAGTTTCCAGTATCAATCCTTTGAACTCACACCTTCACGGCTAGCTAAGACAACTTTCATTATTGCCCAATTAAAATATTTAACACATAATCCAACCACCAATTTTAGGAGTCAAATATTAAGGTATTATTAAGTGGTATCGTCATACAGACCATAGCTTTCAAGTCATGTCATTAAGCCAACACTTAGGGATTTTTGTGTATCCCACAGATTCTATTATAAAAATCACTTAGGAAATTTTCGTGTACCCCAAAAGATTTTCATAATCATTCCCTAACCATTTATTCATTTGTACGATGCATTAGTTTCAAGAAACAAGTCAAGCCAAATGATAATGCTTAAACCAAAATCAATTATACAAGTGGGTTGAGGTTATTATCAATTTCCATACTAAACAATCAATTTGGGGATTCCTTTGTACCCCTATTTCCATCCACCATTCTCATGCACCCCAATGCATTTACCAACCAATAATTTAAGCACAATAGTTTCATAAATTTCACGGAAAAACATTTAAGCGATTTATATTAAGAAATCTCAACCCATAGTTCAAAACCCAATATTAATATCCCATAAACAATACTTTAAATCACATGCTTTTACAAAGTTAACAATGAGTAAAGAGTAATATGCCTGAAATTCCAAGAAATTTGAGAGAAATAGCACCTTTAGAACCCTAGAGAACCATTTTCTTTGAAGCCCTAGCCTTAACTTGAACAGAGAGTTTGAAAGAGAATTTTGGGAGTGTTTTATTAGGAATGATGTCATAATAAAGTCCCAAGGAGGGCTTTATGTCGTGGGGTCCAAGGAGTTAAAGTGGAAAATGTTCAGAGTGACCTCTACTTAAAAACTAAAAAAGTGTCATCTTTGACTATGAGTCAATCATCAACTCATTACCACACCTTATGAATCGTCACCACAAGTTGTAATCAAGACAGTGACTAGGACCCCATAGACTGTCGACCTTATAACTTGACCAACCCATTCGTAATGAGACCCTACGACTAATAGGATTCAATCCTAGTCAATACAGAATGCAAATTAGGATATATACTGGCACCCTACTGTTGCACCTAACGACTCATAACATAACCTTACGGATCTTAGTGAGCCGGTCGTACTCAGAGCAGAGTCAAGCCACCAACTTACTAATTTGATTACGACTCATCCCAACGAGTCGTCAATACACCTTACAACTCTGGGGGTCCATTCATAACCAAGGCGGTGAGCTCAAGGCTCCAAAAATTTTCAATGGTCAAGAATTTGGGGTGTTTCAATTTGTGGCTTGATGAATGCTTCTTTTTATTTTTCAAGTAATGATCTTCATCACTATTCCTATGAAAATAAAATAATACTTCATAAATAAATGCTCCAGTAAATATGTATATGCTGGTTATTCAAAGTAATAAGGTGTAAGATAACATACTTGAAAATATGTTTCTTTAGTGTTCCTTCATGTACCCAAATAAAAAAATCAGTAATACACTTTCTCTTCGGATGACTCATTTATGGTATCAAATATAAATGGGTGTTTCATGTAAAAAATCTTAGACGTCCTTGATGAGCTACCTAAAAAATATATATAAATGGAGTAATAATATTTACAAGTATAACAATAGCAATAGTTTTCTAATATATTTTTTTATCAGATTCAGATTTAAAATCAGTCATGTAAGGAGATATTTTTTATCGACCTTGTTTTTGTATCCTCGATGGTAGTACTGGTGTTTCTCTGACAATTTTACATTTGTACGGAGCTATGATCTATTTTTTAGTATTTAAACTTGGAAGCAGTTCATTAGGAATCAAATACCGAAAATCTGTTTCATTTTATTTGCACTTGGGTTGCTTGAATTTAAGTAGATTTGCTATGTGAACGGAGGTTACAATCTACTGATATTTGTCAGATATCAAAAATCTAAAAATGGTGTTGTAAATCCATATGAAAAGGGTGACCTTCTACACATTCAACCGCAGATCTATCAACCTAAACAAACATGAATATAATAAATTAAAATATGATAAAAAAAATTAAACACTAATCTCAGCTTTATTCAATTAAAAGTAATTATACTTTGATCGGAGAAACTAACTGATTCTTTATTCCAACATTCTTATTAGTTGATAGGCCTGATGATCAGCAGAGTGACTACTGATATTTGTCAGATATCAAAAATCTAAAAATGGTGTTGTAAATCCATATGAAAAGGGTGACCTTCTGCACATTCAACCACAGATCTATCAACCTAAACAAACATGAATATAATAAATTAAAATATGATAAAAAAAATTAAACACTAATCTCAACTTTATTCAATTAAAAGTAATTATACTTTGATCGGAGAAACTAACTGATTCTTTATTCCAACATTCTTATTAGTATCTTTCATGTTTATCAAGTCATTAATTAATTTTTCAAATTGAATTTCTATAGTTTGAACATTGATGTCTGTTTCTGTATTCGAAACCTAATAAATAAAAAATCAATGAATCATCCACCACACAATTTATGAAAAAATAAAAGTAACTGCAATATGTATGTGTATATTAAGCATGTCTCATTATGCATATATAATGAGTAATATATAGGATATGTTAATATGATTAAGCATGTCTTAGTATAAATATATGCGGTAATATACATATAATTATTCCAGATTTATGTATAAATAATTTTAATAATATTATATATAGTTATGCCTATAATTATACATAATTATGTATATACATACATGTGCATAATTATATTTATGTACCTAATAATATATCTATTTTAATTATTCACAATCTTAAGTAATATACACATAGTTACTTATTCACAATCTTAAGTTATATACAAAATATGATTGTGCATATATATATAGTAATATACATATGTAGTATCATATTTATATATATAATATATACATATAGTTACTTATTCGCAGTCTTAAGTATATGAATATTAAGTTCTTTATTGATGAATATACCCATTTAACTACATGTACAAATATATGATCATATGCATATACTCTTTTCAGACTTAAACACTATGTATATTTGAATGTTGTAATTATGCTATTTGTACATACAAGATTAACAAATGTAGTTTAATATATGGAAAATGTATATGAAATACACTTATAAACATTTACTATACATATATCAATACATATGTGAAAATAGATGTAATAGTAGTACATAAATTGTATCTCTGAATTCTTGCTACTGCATGGAGTATAATGCACCTCCATCGAAATGACTTTTTGATGGAATCCTAATCTATATTGACAAGTTATTATTTTTTATGTACTACATTATGTATAATATATTTCAAATAATGTTTAGAAACTTTATTCCTTCTCATGAGCATCATTACTTTTGATAGCATTCATGATCATCTGAATATTATCATTTATTAAATTGTGCATAATTTAAAATTCTGCCTTCACCTACAATTTATATTAAAAGTATTAGTAGTGAATGAATAATATAATAATTTTCGTATTTTGTAGATGATTAAAATGGACTTACATAATTATCTAGTGCATTGACTTTCTAGTTGAGAATAATCAGAGTATCAGGTTTCATGAATCTCTTAACTGCTGCCTCACATAGGTGAAATAATATTCAGTGACTGAATCTACTTTCCTACTTTTTAAAGGTGTTCTTTTGTTACTGTTTTATTAATCAAACACGATGGTGTCTTAGAGGCTGCTATATTTTAAATAATATTTGCAGGACTTTTGATTGATATTGATGCACCCGATGACTTTTGCTTCTATTTTTTGGGGGGTGTTACCGAGACAACTATTTTTGCCTTTTCTTTATGAACTATTTAGATTTGAGGCAACTCTTGAAAATTATCATAAAAATTAAGAACATCATTCATGAGAGATTTCTTGACTGTATCATCTTCAATAGTTTTTGGTGAAAGTTGAAATATTGCAATTTCACTTGCGGATGCCTTGATGTTTAAAAAAAATTTGAAAATGAATTGTGGTTAATTAATTAGTTTGTATTTATACGTACAAATAAATACAAATATCAAAAAGTAAACTTTATATTCAAAGTTACATAGACAGTTACTTTTATCTTGTTAACATAAACATGTTTCGCATAAGTTATTTGTTCCATTGATGATCTTTTATGATTTGCCAATTAAACAATCTAGGAATTCAATCACCAGTTCTTTTGGAAGCTGCTTATCGACATTTGAATAAGATTCATACATTCATACTTGCATAGCATATGGCATGCCATGGAGTCGATAGTATAATCCATTGGGGGTCAGCTTTCTGGATATGATTTCTACAATTTCGTTGAAAGCTTCCTTACTCCAGCAGTAATTTATGTATTATTCTTGCTCGACCAAGTCAAAATGAAATATTGAAATTCGAACGGTATTGAAATACCCAGAGAATCTTAACCGATAGTAGAACCATGCTTCAAGCTCATGAGAAATAAATTCTAATGATTTGGTAGTTTTATGACTTAGTTTGATGAGTATTAAGGCCTCAAATACGTCCTAGCTATTAGGTAAATCAAAACATCCCTTACCGATTGAATTTATGAGAAGGATATTGCTACAGTCAACTTCAAACGTGCATATCTTTCATTATACTATGATTTTTTGAGATCATGACCCACCAAAATATAGATAATTGAATTATCTTTCCAAAGATATAAATTTTTCCAAAGTTTAATATCGAAGTAAAAAGTTATGGCCCCTTTACAGAGAGCTGTCCAAACTGCCCAGGTGCAATGGAAAGGCCGATGAACCGTAAAGCCAGCGATGGACCGTCGCCTAAACCTTCTTAAATGAGGCAGTAAGCCAATTTTATGGCCAAAAACTAAGGTTTTGAGTGATGGTTAGTCACCAGAGTGACGGTCCATCACCCAAACTGTCAATCACCTCCGTTTAGCGATTTAAAGACATTTTTAAAGGGATTTTTGGATCTTTTTCTACCCATTTTAACACCTAATTACATCAAATCAAAGCACATAACACCTCATTCATTCATAACATCAAAATTAGAGTTTCTTTCAAGATCAATTTCTAAGAACAAGATTCAAACCCTTCTTCAAAAAAAACTCAAGAATCAAAACGTCACCATTCAAGAAACTTCAAGAAAAGTTAATCTCCTTCAAGATTCAAGCTTTTGATGTATGTTAGATGTTCATCCATGGGTCCTTTTAACCTATGGAGTCCAAGACCTTGATTTTAAATTCAAAGTTATAATTTTTACATGATTATTATGATTTTGAGCTATGAATTCCCATGAACTTTGATTCTATACCATGTTTACACGTATTTCTTGTTGTTATTAAACACCATATATTTGAATGGTGTTGTTTGTTGATTTAAGACATAATTGGTGACTTTATTATTGAAATCATGCTATTTCTACAAGCTTTAAAACTAACCCATGCTTATCTTAACCCATTCATTGTAAGTGTTTGATGAAATGCCTACAAGAAAGAATTTTGAATAAATGCTTGCATATCATGTCCTCAAAGTTTTAGTATGATCTTGCTATTATTGTTATCGAGTCCTGAGAGTTTGAATACCCAAAATTAAGTTGCTTACCTAGTTTTTAGTATCTACAGAATAGTTTCAGAATAGATAGGAGCATTCTCTGTTCGACCATTTATTACATTCAGTTAAACACAGTTTGGTCTAATAGTTAGTGTCATTCAGTTGGGAGTAACACTTAGCACCGAATGAGCATAGGGATGGTGTCTCCCCCGTCAGTTAGGCATGAATCACTAGTAGCAGTCCCTAGGTTCCAGACCTACGGTGCCACCGTAGATTTTGAGGGGTCCTCTGTCAATTAGGCATGACACCCCCGTCCTTCGGGACTTTAGATTAGTGGATCCACACAGTCAGTGTTAGTATCCATGGCACGGTACTGACACCATTACAATAGAGGTTACAGGTTGGACCTGGTAGTATATTAGGGCACGTCGGTTATAGTTAGCTCCCACAGTCTCAGTCCAGTATTCGACGTAGTAATTTAGTTTTGGTTTTGCTTAACCATAGCTTACAGATATCAGTAATGGATTTATTTATACGCAGTATTTCAGTTTTCAGAATATATTTAGAATATACTTTATACTTGGTCATGCATCCATTAATATCTACAAATTTTATGCATTCTCAACATTTACAGATTTTGTGTATTCTATTCAGTACCTCTTGCGATTCATTCAGTTAATTATTACTTATGCATATGAAACCATCCATATTATCCTAACCCCATTTAGCATACTAGTACATTCAAAGTTCTGATTGCATACTCATTTCTTGCGCTATGATATCTCATATCATAGGTTCGGACGCTCGGGTTCCTGACCGTACTTGGATAAATCGGCCTACCAACAGAAGTCAGCAGTGGTGAGTCCTCATCCTTCGAGGATGAGTTATCTTATATGCAATATGTTAGTAGTTCAGTTATCCAGTCAGTTGGAGTTAGTTGGGGGTTTTCCCATCAACTCCACAATCAGTCAGGTTAGAGGCTTTCAGACTAGTACAGACAGTTGGTTAGTTTTTCTGTTGTTTATCAGTATTGCTAGTTTGTTCTCAGATGGTTGAAACTATGATTCAGTATTAATTTTGGTTGCTAAAACCATGTGGCTTTTCAGTTATTCTTCCATATATGTTATTATTTTATTTAGTGCTCACAGTAGGTACCAGCTCATGGGTTAGCTTGTGGTCCTTCGGGGTCGTAAGCACCATGTAGCAACTAGGGGTAGTTCTGGGTCATTACAAACTTGATATCATAGCCTAAGGTTTCAAAGTGTCCTAGGAAGTCTGCTAGCTACATTGAGTAAAGTCCTGTGCATAGGTGTGAAGTGTGCCACACTTATGGACCGGAGGCTATGAGATATTTTAGGAAAGTTTTTTTTCTTTCATTATTCATATCGTGCTAATGAGCATGAGCTCAAGTTGAACTCTCTATCTAAACCAGTCTTCTTTCTATTTATAGAAAATGCCTCCCAAAAAGACTAATGAGAGAAGAAACAGAAATCAGCTAGCACCTCCACCCATTCAGGAGGATCTCCTAAATGAGCATGTTTTATATGCCGAGTTTAGAGCTGTATTTACTACTCTAGCAAACTCTTTTACAGCTCAAAATATTTGGCCAACTACTGTCCCAGCCAACCCAGTGGCCAATACTGCTGCAGTTAGAATTCGGGACTTCACCCAAATAAATCCTCCATCTTTTTTGGAATCCAAGTTTGATGAGGATTTATAGGAATTTCTTGACCAGGTGCAGAAGGTAACAAATATTATGGGAGTGACTTCTAGTGAGAGTGCTAAATTGGCTGCCTACCAGTTGCAGTATGTAGCTCACACCTGGTTTAAGTAGTAGAGATGAGATAGAGGCTCAGATGCAGGGCCTATAGAGTGGGAGTAGTTTGCTACAATCTTCTTAGATAGATTCTTCCCTTTGGATCTGAGAAAATCTAAGGTGTTAGAGTTTATTAATTTAAAGTAATTCAACATGAGTGTGAAAGAGTATTCCCATAAGTTTACTCAAATAGCCAGGTATGCTCCTCATGTGGTGGCTGATAACAGGTCTAGGATGAGCAAGTTCATGTCTGGTGTATCTGATAGCGTAGTCAAGAAGCGTAGGACCGTAATGTTGATCAAAGAGATGGACTTGTCTAGGTTGATGATGCATGCTTAACATATCGAAAAAGAGAACGCTAAGGAGAGAGAGAGAGAAGAATAAGAGGTCTAGAATAGGTAGCTTTAATTTTGCTTAGTAAAGGTTAGAAGGTGGTAATCGTCCTTAGTTCAAAAAAAAATCTTCAGTTCTAGCTCCATCCTCAACTAGTTCACCTGTGCCGAAGTTCAGAAATAACAACCAAGATAGGGCACCACGCTTTAAGTCCCAGGGTAGTATAAGTAGTTCCCTCACTAATCCTCTCTGCCAGAAATGTAGAAGAAATCATCAAGGTGTGTGTAGGGCTGGCACTGATGTGTGTTTTGTATGTGAAAAGCCAGGCCACAGGTTGAGAGAATGTCTGACAGGTATGTGGAAAGGTCGAAATGATCGTCAATAGGGTCAGGCTAATTCTTCAGCAGCATCTGCAGGTCGCCCAACTCATCAGGGCACCACTTTGAGTGCCACCAGTGGGCAGCGCCCAAATAAAATTTATGCACTTCAGTCCTGACAGGATCAAGAAAGTTCTTCGGATATGGTCACTGGTACGTTACAAGTCTTTTATTTACAAGTTTATACTTTATTAGATCCTAGAGTTTCTCTTTTCTTTGTAACCCCTTATATAGCCGTCAACTTCGGAGTCAGTCCCAAAATATTAGTAGAGCCTTTCTCAGTGTCTACTCCTATAGGTAAGTCTATTATAGCCTGGCAGGTATACAGGAACTGCCCGATTACAGTGTCTTAGAAATTCACTTCAGTAGACCTTGTAGAGTTAGAGAAGATGGATTTTGACTTCATTCTCGGCATGGATTGGATCCATTCATGCTATGCTTCAGTTGATTGTAGAAATAGAGTTATTTATTTTCAATTTTCAAATGAACCAGTCCTTGAATGGAGGGGTAGCACTACAACACTTAGGGGTCAGCTTGTTTCATACCTTAGAGCAAGACAAATGATATCTAAGGGGTGTATTTATCATCTTGTTCAAGTCAAAGACTCTAATTCAGATACTCCTAATCTCGAGTCAGTTTCTGTAGTAAGGGAATTTCCAGATATATTCCCTGAAGATCTTCCCGGAGTTTCTCCCAAAAATAAAATTGACTTTGAAATAGACCTTCTTTCAGATACCCAGTCTATCTCTATTCTGCCATACAGAATGGCTCAGCTGAACTCAAAGAGTTGAAAAAACAATTGAAAGACCTCCTAGATAAGGGATTCATTAAGCCCAACTTCAAGGTGCCAGTTATTTCTCCAAGATAGACCTCAGATCTGGCTATTATCATCTTAGGGTCAGGGAATATGACATTTTGAAAATAGGTTTCAGAACTCAGTATGGTCACTTTGAGTTTCTAGTAATGTCCTTTGGTCTCACAAATGCCCTAGCAAAATTTATGGACTTGATGAACCGAGTGTTCAAGCAGTACTTGGACATGTTCGTCATAGTTTTCATTGATGATATTCTTGTCTACTCCGCAATGAAAATGATCATGCAGACCACCCTAGAATTTTATTATAGACTCTTAACACTCATCAGTTGTTCGTCAAGTTCAGTAAGTGTGAGTTTTGTCTAAGATCAGTGTCTATTCTTGGCCATATTATTTTCGATGATGGCATTATAGTTGACCTTTAAAAGACCAACGTTGTAAGAAACTGGCCTAGACCCATCTCTCCTTTAGATATCAGGAGTTTCTTGGGTTTGGCCGAATATTACCGACTGTTTTAAAGGGTTTTCATCTATTGCGTCCCCCATGTCTAGATTTACTCAAAAGAAAGTTAAGTTTCAATGGTCAGATTCTTGTGAGAAAAGTTTTCAGGAGTTGAAGACTCGACTCACCACTGCCCTAGTTTTGACCTTACCTGATAGTTTAGATGGGTTTATTATGTACTATGATGCTTCCAGAGTTGGATTTGGTTGTGTTTTAATGCAGAGAGGTAATGTTATAGCTTATGCTTCTAGGCATTTTAAGCCTCATGAAAAAAATTACCCCACCCATGATCTTGAGTTAGTAACTATTATGTTTGACTTAAAGATTTGGAGGCACTATTTGTATGGGGTGCATGTTGATGTGTTCACATATCACAAAAGCTTGCAGTACGTATTTTCGCAGAAGGGTTTAAATTTGCGTCATAGGAGATGGTTAGAATTATTAAAAGATTATGATATGAGTGTTTTGTACCACCTGGGTAAGGCTAATGTAGTGACAGATGTCCTAAGTAGATTGCCTATGGGTAGTGTTGCTCATGTTGAGGATGACGAGAAGAAGTTAGTTAGGGAAGTTCATCAGCTTTCCATATTAGGTGTTCATTTTGTTGATTCAGCTGAGGGTAGTGTATGGGTTCAAAATATTTTGGAATCCATTTTGGTTGCCGAAGTGAATGAAAAACAAGATAGGGATCCAAGCCTGTTTAAGTTGAAGGAGTCAGTCGGAGATAAAAAAAATAGAGGATTTCTCCTAAGGAGGAGATGGTGTGTTGTGTTGCCAGGGTAGACTATGTGTGCTGTGGTTAGATGATTTGAGACAGTGAATTCTTGCAGAAACACATGGTGCCTGTGACTCTATTCATCCAGGGGCCATAAAGATGTACCACGATCTGCAGAAAATCTATTGATGGAGTGGTATTAAGAGGGATATTGTAAAGTTTGTGGCAAAGTTCTCCATTTATTAATAGGTTAATATTGAACATCAAAAGCCTAGAGGGTTTATGCAGGAGTTCAGTATCCTTACTTGGAAGTGGGAGGAAGTGAACATGGATTTTATGACAGGTTTGCCTTGTTGTTCTCATCAGCATGATTCAATTTGGGTCATTGTGGACAAAATGACCAAATCAGTCCATTTCTTACCAGTCCATACTTTTTATTCAGTCGAGGACTATGCCAAGCTCTATATTAGGGAGTTGGTTAGGTTGCACGGAGTTCTTCTATCTATCATCTAAGATAGAGGTACTCAGTTTACCTCTCACTTTTGGAAAGCTTTCTAGAAGGGTCTTGGTACCCAAGTTCACCTCAGTACAGCCTTTCACCCTCAGATAGATGGTCAGGCAGAGAGGACCATTCATACCCTTGAGGATATGTTGAGAGTGTGTGTAGTTGATTTTAAGGGTAGTTGAGATGATCACTTTCCTTTGATTGAGTTCTCTTATAATAACAACTATCATTCCAATATTTAGATGGCTTTGTTTTAGGATCTATATGTGAGGAGATGTAGATCTCCAATTATTTGGTTTGAGGTAGGTGAGACCGCTTTGGAGGGGCCTGACTTGGTGTTCGATACTTTAGAGAAAGTTCAGTTGATCAGGGAGAGGCTTAGGGCAGCCCAAAGCCGACATAAATCATATGCAGATGTGAGGAGAAAAGATCTTGAATTTGAGATTGGTGATTTTGTATATCTAAAGATCTCTCCCATGAAGGGGGTAAATAGGTTTGGTTAGAAGGGAAGCTTAGTCTCCGATATGTTGGCCCTTACAGAATTTTGAGCCATTTTAGAAAGGTGGCTTGTGAGCTTGAGTTGTCTGCAGACTTAGCATTAGTGCACCCAGAGTTTCATATATCACTGTTGAAGAAGTGTATTGGCGATCCAGCTATAGTTTTCCCTTTAGAAAGTGTAGATGTTCAGAATTGCCTTTCTTACGAAAAAGTTCTAGTCGAGATCCTTGATTGCCAAATTCGTAGACTAAGGAATAAAGAAGTTTCCTCGGTCAAAGTTATTTGGAAGAACCAGTCCGTTGAGGGGGCCACTTGGGAAGCAGAAGCAGACATGCGTACCAATTACCCTCATATTTTCTCCTCGAACGTACACTCAACTTAAGGTAATAATTTTTCCTAGCATTTATCTTTTCTATACTCAGTTCCCGCTGCATACTATTCTCATGTCATTATGCATTCACGAAACCAGTTCAGTCATGTGTCATGATTCATGCCCAGCCATTTAATCATGTTTTCAGTATGTATATTTAGCATGCAACCTCAATTCCTCAGTGTTATTAGCTTAACCAACCTCATTCGAGGACGAATGTTCCCAAGGATGAGATATTGTAATACACCGAGAATTCCAACCGATAGTAGAACCATGCTTCACATGAGAGATAAATTCAAGTTCTTTGTTAGTTTACTATCTAGTTTGGTGAGTATTAAGGCCTCAAATACGTCCTAGCTATTAGACGAAAACATCTCTTGTCGATTGAATTCATGAGAAGAATATTGCTATAGTCAGCTTCAACTGAGCATATCTTTCATTATACTACTTATTTTTGAGATCATAACCTAACAACAGATAGATAATTGAAATAGATTTCCAACTATACTAATTTCGTCAAAATCCGATATCGGAGTAAAATGTTATGGCCATTTTACAGAAAGCTGTCTGAACTGCCCAAGTATGACGGGAAGGCCGACGAACCGTCGCCCAAACAGTCGTAACTGAGGTAGTAAGCCCATTTTCTGGCAAAAATCTGACGGTTAAAGGGATTTTTGGATTCTTTTCTACCCATTTTAACACCTAATTACATCAAATCAAAGCACATAACACCTCATTCATTCATAACATCAAAATTAGGGTTTCTTTCAAGATCAATTTCTAAGAACAAGATTCAAACCCTTCTTCAAAAAAACTGAAGAATCAAAATGTCACCATTCAAGAAACTTCAAGAAAAGTTAATCTCCTTCAAGATTCAAGCTTTTGATGTATGTTAGATGTTCATCCATGGGTCCTTTTAACCTATGGAGTCCAAGACCTCGATTTTAAATTCAAAGTTATAATTTTTACATGATTATTATGATTTTTAGCTATGAATTCCCATGAACTTTGATTCTATACCATGTTTACACGTATTTCTTGTTGTTATTAAACACCATATATTTGAACGGTGTTGTTTGTTCATTTAAGACATAATTGGTGACTTTATTATTGAAATCATGCTATTTATACAAGCTTTAAAACTAACCCATGCTTATCTTAACCCATTCATTGTAAGTGTTTGATGAAATGCCTACAAAAAAGAATTTTGAATAAATGCTTGCATATCATGTCCTCAAAGTTTTAGTATGATCTTGCTATTATTGTTATCGAGTCCTGAGAGTTTGAATACTCAAAATTTAGTTGCTTACCTAGTTTTTAGTATCTACAGAATAGTTTCAGAATAGATAGGAGCATTCTCTGTTCGACCATTTATTACATTCAGTTAAACACAGTTTGGTCTAATAGTTAGTGTCATTCAGTTGGGAGTAATACTTAGCACCGAATGAGCATAGAGATGGTGTCTCCCCCATCAGTTAGGCATGAGTCACTAGTAGCAGCCCCTAGGTTCCAGACCTACGGTGCCACCGTAGATTTTGAGAGGTCCCCTGTCAGTTAGGCATGACACCCCCGTCCTTCGGGACTTTAGATTAGTGGATCCACACAGTCAGTGTTAGTATCTATGGCACGGTACTGACACCATTCCAATAGAGGTTACAGGTTGGACCTGGAAGTATATTAGGGCACGTCGGTTATAGTTAGCTCCCACAGTCTCAGTCCAGTATTCGACTTAGTAATTCAGTTTTGGTTTTGCTTGACCATAGCTTACAGATATCAGTAATGGATTTATTTATACGCAGTACTTCAGTTTTCAGAATATATTCAGAATATACTTTATGCTTGGTCATGCATCCATTAGTATCTACAAATTTTATGCATTCTCAACATTTACAGATTTTGTGTATTCTATTCAGTACCTCTTGCTATTCATTCAGTCAATTATTACTTATGCATATGAAACCATCCATATTATCCTAACCCTATTTAGCATACTAGTACATTCAAAGTACTGGTCGCATACTCGTTTCTTATGCTATGATGTCTCTTACCATAGATTCAGACGCTCGGGTTCCTAACCGTACTTAGACAAATCAGCCTATCAGCAGTAGTCAACAGTGGTGAGTCCTCATCCTTCAAGGACGAGTTATCTTATATTCAGTATGTTAGTAGTTTAGTTATCCAGTCAGTTGGAGTTAGTTGGGGGTTTGTCCCATCAACTCCACAGTCAGTCAGTTTTGAGGCTTTCAGACTAGTACAGACAATTGGTTAGTTTTTCAGTTGTTATTGTCAGTTGTTTATCAGTATTACCAGTTTGTTCTTAGACGGTTGAAACTATGATTCAGTATTATTTTTAGTTGATAAAACCGTATGGCTTTTCAGTTATTCTTCCGCATATGTTATTATTTTATTCAGTGCTCACAGCAGGTACCAGCTCATGGGTTAGCTTGTGGTCCTTCAGGGTCGTAAGCACTGTGTAGCGACTTGGGAGTAGTTCCGGGTTGTTACAGGTATGCATCTCGCCAGACAGAATAAATCGATGAATAAAATAGAGAATGACAATCTTCAAAGCATCATCGCCGTTCTGACCCCATACTTTGTCCTCGAAAGCCTGAAACAACATTGCTTTGTAAGGTTCTTCGTCACCACCAAAATACATCTGAAGTAATCTATTCGATACACTTGTGTCGAAAACAAAATTGGCTTTAGAAGCAACACAGTGTAGACTAGACACAATTACAGTGTTTCTTAAAATAAATGTTAACATCTATCCGTTGAACCACATCATTCAAACATTCATGAAACTGATTTTTAACTCAAGGGACATAGCGCACCGAAATATTCACGACTGAACCCATGAATCTGATATGGGGGCATATTGACTAAAACATGTACGTGTAAATCTTCTAAGCGGTTCACTTGATAGCTTATGTTTTAAAATTTTAAATATCTGTCTCTCAATGTAACACGCCATATGTGAAGGCTTCTTAGAAAGATCAGTAATGACAATTATGCTATCCTATTAATTCAATATAACACAGATGAGCGAATTTTTTTTTATATTATGTATAGAGTGCCTTATTTTTAACTAATTATATACAAATACTTAGCATATTTTGTCAAAATGGATATATGTGTAGAAATTGCTTTAAATTATATTTATATATTCACTTCAGACGTAACTAGTGTACACTTAAATGTATAATATGTCAAACATATATGTAACCTTATACTAAATTTAATTGTATATATTTCTATACACTTAAATGTATATTATTTAAAATTTGTATATATGTATATGTAAGTAATTAGTATCCCCTTTAAACGTCTAAGCAATAAAAATTTGATTTGATAAATATACAAAATTATCTTAGAATGATTTTCAACATCATTGCTCCCCTCTTTGAATTGAGAAGACGTGAAATATTTTGACCTTTCCTCCTTGATTGTAGACATATATTCTTCTCTCTTTTTTTGGATACACCCGTTCCGACCATCGATATTTTGAAAATGTCAGTTAAATTATTTTTTGATTGTAAATTCACCTTGCTATTGGGAATGTTAATATGATCATTGCAATTTTTGTACGTGAATCTAGTCTCAACTTGTCCACTTTCAACCTTGCTAAAAATCCCGCATTGTCACTATGTAATTGAGAAACATCCAAATCAAATGACGGAATGCCGAATCGTTCTCTTGTTAATATTCTATAAGGGATTTTTTCATCCATTTGAAAGATAAATAGTTGATTACTTGAAAACCTAATTGAAAATGTAAAGAGATAAAATTTGAAGATCTTAGCGGCTCATTTAGAAAATAAAGATAAAAAAAATCAAAAGAACACAAATATATATACATGAAAAAATATTAAGATTATCGCAAACTCTTCAATGTATATCCAAACAGATATTTAAGGATGATAAATTACGTCAAAAAAATCTTAAACACAAACTCACAACGGATTTCTAGGAAAGAGTATATTCGACTGATTTAGGAGAAAAATTTTCTTTGAAATATCTTCAAGAAGCATGTAGAAATAAATGTCGCTGAACTAGCTAATTAGTTAAGAGAGAGATTATGAACAATCAATTACATGAGAGAGAGAGACAGAGAGAGAGAGAGAGAGAGAGAGAGAGAGAGTAGTATTTGCTATATACATGTGTATTATATTTGTGTATAGGGGCCAGATAAAAGGGAGAGAGAGAGAGTATTTGTTATATACATTGCAGATTATATTTGTATATAGGGGCCCAAAAAAGCAGTGTTAAAACTAACAAATAACTCCGTAGGGTAATTTTTTAAAACCTTAATCATATCATGTAATTAAGAAATTATTTTATATGTGGTATGTGATTTTTCCTTGTAATATATAAGTTATAACACTTCAACGCTAATTCTTTATTCGATATTAACTTCAAAATTCTATATCAGCGACGCCTCACGACCTCACAATCCTAATTTTATTTTTTGCTTCTCAATTCTCATTTCCATCAACGTATTCAGTAGTCACTGCTCACTTCCATCAATAAATATACTGTTTTATTACAAAAAATACCCTCTAAGACTAAATAAATTATTTAGAAAAGAAACACAAAGATTTAAGAAAATAATTTTCTTTCAGACATTAAAGTAGAAACAAAGGATGAACCAAAAATCACTACTCACTTTCAATCATGTTAAAAAAGGGCCTATTACTTTGATCTTCAATTTTTTTTAAAAAAATCAAATTGAATTTGCAGAAATCGAACAAAACCACATTTATTTTAGTCCAATTACGCTTGTCATTTTTGCTAAGCCAAAAACCAAAAAATTAAATTAATATTAAATAATCGAATCGAACAAATCGGATACCTATAACTAGTGAACATAGGGTTCTAAGAGGGAAACAACCCTCAGGACGTAAAAAGGAGATTTTGCAATAGCTCAAAAATGATAAGTTAAAACTTGCTTATAATATATGGATTTTTTTTGGTATTAATATATCAATCTTTATATGTAATAGCATAAAAATTTTACTATATAAAAAATTAGAAATAAAAAAAGAAATGACATACTTTTCGGCTTGATGAGCATTTTGGTTAGAGCTATCAATATGGGCTAGGACCATTGGGCTAGCCGGCCCATCCTATAATTTAAATAAGGTTGGGCTAAGATTTTTACAATCCATTTAAGAATAGAGCCTTTTAGCCTGATTTGGATAAGCCCACTGGCCTGCAGGGCTTGAGCAATATGGATTGGACCAATTAAAAAAGGGAAAATTTCAGAAATAGCAACTCTGTAGCCTTAATTAGAACTTTTATAGCAACAGTTTCATAATTATGAAAAGTAGCAAATTGTATTTTGTATTTAAGTAAAATGTTGCTATATAAATACATATACAAATACATATGTATTACTCATAAATACATATGCACAACTGGAAAATACATATTCTTCTATTACTATGAAGTGGGGAAAATATTATTACTTTTGCTATAAGCTGTAATTTTGAAAAAGTTTTGTTATTTATTGTAATTATATTCTTAAGGATGCTAGTTTTTGTAATTTTACCATTAAAAAATAATTAAAAAATAAAATAGGGTGCCAAAATTAACTAGAGGAGACCAAACTCTAAGTCTAGTTAAACCATTATAGATATTTAAATATTTTCTATTTATAATACAAATAATTAAACTACATAACACTAAATTTTGTAAGAAATCAAATATACTTGATGAAGATAATTTGGTGGTGTTGAATACGCGATAAGTGCCATGAAAGTTTTTATTTTCATTTTAACTTTTAATGGATTAAATATTGGTTTTTTCTGTGTGTATTTTGTAAAGATTTATTGAAACAACACTAAGTTAATATTGTTATTTAACCTGTTATATTGTTACATATTAACTGTTTAGTTGCTAATCAATAGCTTTATTGTGTTTGAATGGTATTATGTCAAAAGTTATTTAGTTTTTTAGATTATTAAGATTTATTTTTGTGAGTTTCAGACTTGATTAACAAGTAGTAACATAGTGCAATATTATATTGCAAATATTTATGTTATTAATATTTTAAAATTTAAATTAATTATAAAAATAATATATTTTAAAAAATGGGCTGATACGTGGAGGCCTGCATCCCACTGAGTGATGAATTGGACTTGCTGTTTTTTCACCCATCATCTTGCTGACCAACCCGACCTGGCTCTTCAAATTATGAAGTCCGTATGCGCTAGCTCGAATGAATTGGACTGACCCATAATGACAACTCTAATTATGACACTGAAATTTTTATAAATAAAAATGTATAATATTAAAGCCCAAAATTTGATTCTATCCTAAAATTAAATATCAAAAAACAATATTTGAAAAAAATTATTACATATCTATATCTATAATCTATAATATATTAAAAGCATGAAGGACCTTAGAAATTTTGTTTGAACTTTTTTGCCCTTCATTAAAAGTCTTTGCTTTAGACAAGATTGTCTTTTCACTATCTTTTTTCTTTTTCTGTTTTGTTTTCCATCCGGTGTCCGATACCCGCATTGGAGCCCAACTAATCCGGATTCGCACCGGGTACGGCCCTATTTGGGGGGTAGCGCTCCCAATAGAGTTTTCTCTATACCAAGGGTCGAACCCTAATATTTAAGAGTTGAAAATTAATTAAATATACTTATAGTAAAATCTTTTCTTATTAGAAGTCATTAGAATTAGTGATTTTTCCTTATATTTAAGTGTTGAAAATTAATTAAATATAATTATGACAAAACCTTTCCTTGTTAGAATTCATCAGAATTAATAACAACTAATACTTGTTCCATTAGTTTAAGAATTCTAAATCAACTAAATTTGATTTTAAGAAAATTTGAAAAATTTAAAAATAAATATAAAAAAGAACTAAATTAGCGTCTAGAAAAAGAAACAAAAAGGAGTCCTAAATTTAATTAAAAAAAACCCAACATAAACAACAAAAAAATAATCCTAAATAGGTATGAAAGAACTCAAAATTTTTAACCTTAAAATTTAATGAAAAACTTGGTAAGAACTAAATTGAGCATAATTATCCTATTATTATAATTTTTTTTAAATCTGTAATGTGTAAAATATCTTAATATTTAGGACTTTTAATTTAGTTCAAATTAAACCTTGGGTTCTTTATATATAGAAAAGGAAAAAAGACCGAAACGTGAAAAATTTCCAGGTATGGTTCTTGAATCTTTTTACTTTTTAAAATTTAAATTTATATTTGTCGATGAGGGGAATCGATCTCAAGTCTCTCATTTATTTACTTTTCTGGCAGTTTTATTGTGTATTAGATAATAATATAAATTCAACAAAGGACCTGAATTAAGGTGGAAGGTTAATTCGATAGTTAAGGTAGTATTTTCTCCTCATTAATTCTTTGGGTTATTTTTTTTTTTATGTTCATCAAAAGACAACAGAGAGATTAACAAACTCGAGAGATTTTCTAAAACTTTTCATCAAATTCGTCCTTCTCTAAGCCTCTTATTATTTTTTGTCAGGTATATGTAACACCCCGATTATCTGAATCGAAATGCTACACGGTGTCATGACCCCGAGGGACCACAAGTTAACCCATGATTGATATCTGTACCTGTACACTGCATAATATAACATAAAAATATGGAAACATGAATTGAAAGGCCATAAGGTTCAATACTGAACATAAACTGAATAATAACAATGTCTGAATAAAGTGGTATCACAATACCAAAACAAAACCAAAATACTGAAGTCTGAATATAGTTTGTAATCTAGTCTGAAAGCCTCTAACTGTCTGAAGTAGGGAGTGGAAGGAACATGTCTCCAACAAACTCCCGACTACTGAAAGTCAAACTGAAATACTGAAGTAATAAAGTAGTAATCATGTCCTTAAAGAACGAGGACTCACTGCTAACTCTGACTGCTGAAATTTGTAATGCTACTACTGCTCTGGAACTCGTGCCTCTGTACCTATGGTGTAATATAAGAGAAAGCACCATAGCGCAAATGCGTCAGTACGTCTAAATGTACTAAGTATACGAGTGAGGTAGGCTAAATGCAAAAGGGTTTATATGCATGAACAATGCGGACTAATATGAACGTGAGAATACATGCATGCGTAAGTAACTGAAACTGAACTCGTGGTGATACTAACTACTGAGTCTGAATACTGACAACATAAGTTTACTGATACTGAGATACTGAATAGATAAACGATTATGCCTGACAGTTCGAATTATGAAGAACTGGTCTGATTGACTGTGTCTAACAGTCCTGAATTGAATACTGATTGTGTAAGCTATGACGACTGATATAACTGATATGTCTGTGATGATCGGCTTAATCGATGTAATTGATACTGAGTGACTGTATTTGACAGTCTAAATCTTCTAATAATGATTAAGAGTGACTAAGCTTGAGATTAGGCCTAACTAACTGGTGATCTCTGGAACTAATATTGAGAATACTCAACTGAATCTGAGATTGAGATCAAGCCTATCTGATGGGTGACCTCTATAAGTACTGATACTGAATAACTTTATGTTAGACCAAGCCTATCTAGCGGGTGGTCTATAAATCTGTGGAACTATCTGAGTTCCTTACTGAGATTGATGACTGTACCTGACAGTCCTGATTTCTGAGTTCTACTCTGAAGACTGATACTGAAACTATAACTGTGGGAGTTCTCACTTAACCGATATGCCCCGAATCTGAACTGGTGGGGTCCAGTCTGTAACCCCAGATTGAAGAGTGTCAATATCGTGCCATGGGTAAAGACCTCTCTGGTTAAGCCTATCTGACGGGTGAGCCTCGTAGGAAGTCAAGCCTAAGGCAATATAATAGTCAAGCCTCTCTGAGGAGTGACAAGCCTTTTTCTGACGGGTGACTCCTACATCCTGGGCTGGCTACGCAGTTCTAGAGTTCAAGGATTGCTCCTAACGACTCTGCCTCTCTGATGGGGAGCCACCATCCCTGCACTCGCTCCGTGCTAGCTCCTACTCCCAACTGAAAGACTCCGAACTGATTCTTAGAACTTGTACTTGAACTGAACTGAAGCTGTTACTGAGTTTCTTACTTGACTGAGCTGACTGAGTTCACTTGGTTCCGTTATCTGAAGGAATACTACTGGATATATTATCTTACTGAATGATACTAAGTTCTAAATTGATTTCTTAAATGCTACTGAGATCTGAGCTGAGTACTGAATTAAAGTTGGAATGATAATGATACTTCGATTACTGAGATTTCTTAAGTTCTATAACTGTTTGAGAGTTCTGAATTCTGTAACCGACTGAGTTCTACTGATCATAGCACGACTGATATTATCTTGAGACTGACTCAGTTGTAGGCATATAGCTATATTTTTCGGGTACAAGTACCCCAGGACTCGATGGAAGAAAACTGACACACATGATACTTCTTGATCATAGGAATAACATCCACAATTCATAATACCATAAGTAGGGGATTTCATACTACACATGGTTCTCAACACCATATACATGCAAGGGAATGCGTATAACATGTAAATATTTGCATAACTTCAATTTCATGAGCATTCCATATCACAACAACAATACACAACAATTAGTATGGAATTCATGTAGAGTCATAAGGAATACAGCATGGACTTGTCATTTAAGTTCTATTTAGCTATAATACATGATTTCTAGTCTCTTAGGTATTTTATCAAACACCTTGTATGCACACCTTGTGGCATAGACATATTCATCACATTAACGATTCAAACCACCCAAAATTCATATATTTTAATTTGCATGTCATCCTAATTTCATAAAATCACATAAAGATTCAAACTTGGGAGTTGCATGACAATCAATCACACAAACATAATCAACCCATAATATAACTTCATGATTCATAGTTTAAAAGAGGGTTCTTGATCTCCATGGATGAAAGGAATCCATGGATGAACACTACGCATACCTTAGTGATTGAATCTTGAAAGAGAATTGACCTTTCTTAAATGTCTTTAGATTGGGAATCTTAAATCTTGAATATCTTGTGGAGAGTGTGATGGGATCTTGAAGTTAATTGAGAAGAAACCCTAAGTTTGTTCTTAGGAACAAAGAGAATTAAGAGCTTTTGAAACTAAATACCAATAGCTAAATACGTGTTTTTGGTGTTTTATATCGTGGGGATAAGGTTTAGGGTGAGGAAAAAAGACCAAAATATCCCTACAAAATTACTTCCCAGTTGCTGAAATTATCAGCTTACGACCAAGGCTGATAAGCCATCAAATCTGTGATAGCCCGTCAGCCCAGGTCGTCACTTGGGAGTTAGAATTTTTGGGTTTCTGTCTAAGCCTGGCGACATGGGCTGATAAGCCGTCAGACTTGTGATAAGTCGTCAGCTCATGTCATCACTCATTTTTCAGGCTGACATGCTGGAGTAAAATGGGTATAACTTTTTGCTCCGATATTGTATTTGGGCGAAATTGGTATCATAGGAAAGGTAATTCAAAGAGCTTTCATTTGACATATAGTAGGTCCTCTAATTCTATATATACAAGGAGTTATGGTCTATTGAAGTTGACCCAAGTTTTGATGCTCACTAAAACTTGAACGATAGGAAAGCTTTCAACTTGTCCTTGAGTTAGGGGACCTCTATGATCTAAATTCATGTTCAAATAGATTCCCACACTACCTAATTGATTAACACACTAAATTTACATAGGATTCGAGGCTTTTGGAACATCTACGCATATGAATGGCGAATTCTCATTCTAATCCGAAATGTGGGGCGTTACAGTATAGTCCTTAAATCTGTCTATATTTATAAATTTATGTTATTTGTTTCGTACGTAAGAATAATATGGTATTGATCATATTTATTTCCTTAATTTTATGTGTTTAAAGAAAAATATAAAAAATTCTTTATTTGTGAAATTCTAAATTATAGGAGTGTGAAGGGCCTTCGAAATATTGTTTGAACTTTTTGCCCTTCATTAAATGTCATGCTTTAGATAAAATCGTCTTTTCATTATTTTCTTAAGATTTAAAAATTTTAAAATTAATTAAATAATTATAATAAATCTTTCTTTATTATAAGTCATCAAAATTAATGACAATTAATAAAAACTCTGATAAAATAAAAACTCCTAAATATGTGGTAAAAAGGTATTAAGGAAATTAATTTTGGTGGATTTTTTTTCCCTTATACGTGAAAAAGAAAATATTGGAGGAGAAACGTAGGGACATATTATTGGAAGAGAAATGTAGGGACATATGACACGTGTATTGCGGTCTGCGAACATGGCAAGGAGGTACTAGAATCAATAATCTTCTATATTACTAATAATATTAGATTCCAACAAGAACTGTAATAACTTTTTTATTGAATTTCTTTTACCTTGTATATTTATTTAAATTGTATAACACAATTAAAAAATTTATTTCAATTACTTCTCAGATGTTATGAGATTTGCTCTTTATAATAGGTCACTCCTTAAGCTTTTATTATTTTTTCTCTTCTATTTTGTTCTCTATGTAATTATTGTTTGATGACTTTACTTAGATTTAACTTTTACATTGTATATATTCAATATGAAAGTATTTATTATTGATTTCAGAGATAAATATTCTCAACGTAAAGCAACAACCTCAAAGGACTGAAGTAGTCATTGATTTTGTACATAATATGGTATGCACTAACTATTGTGTTGTTAACATCTTTGATTTATTAATCTCTCAATATTTTTTTTATAATATCGAAGTGATTTTATAAAATTAAATTTATTGAAGCTTCTAATATAATATATATGTGTGTGTGCGCACTCGCGCGCGCATTTAATAAAATATATTGTGTTTACACTATTATATTAAAGTGTGAAGAATTTTTGAGAAGTGATTTAAACTTTTTGCACTTCATTAAAAACTTTTGCAATAGATAACATAGTTTAATTTTAAATAATCAAAAGTTATACGTGCGAGGTACGTGTGGCTAAACTAGTTATAATAAACAAACAAATAAGGGAAAAAAAACTAGAAAGAAGAAATACTGAAAGAGTATCATGTTATGTATATACCAGTTATCGGGCAGGGTTTCATTGACGATTGTTGGTTCACTTGAGTGGTGGAGGACTACAATAGTGATTAAAATTCTTACTTCTCTAAAAATTTTATTTCACTTTTAAGAATTTGTGAAGAAACCTTTAAAAGAGTAGATGTGTTTTTGGTTTCTTAACTTACCAGTTTTAAGTTTTATTTTCTTAAATTTTAAATAAAATATATTCTACCCCTTTAAAGTTCAATGCGTCTTAGAATATAAATTGGGCTTTAAGGCTGTTTTAACTAATTGCAGAGAAAAAAAAATTGATGCGTTTCTTTATATTTTATTTTTTTTTAAATAAAAAAGAGTACTGCCAGCGCATAGCAAAAAAGGGGGAAAACGATGACGAAAATCAAATTGGAACCCCCAACTTGGGGAAGAGAGGCTTTGTTGGCCAATTTCGCACCATTGAGCCGTTCGCTAGTGTTTACATGTGGGTTGGCTCGTTATACTCATCAAATTTTTAATATAACTATAGGATCTACGTAAAAGTTATTGGGTCCGTTCGAATTTTCATTACGGATTGTGCATAGATCGATTTAGTTTGATTTTATGTATTCTCAGTTCGATTTTCGATTTTAAAATATACTAAATTAATAATCAAATTAATAAGATATTTTTTATCGATTTTTGTTTATCAGTTTTTAGTCTTAATTATTCGATTTTTTATTTAACCGATAAGAAAATACTCATAAAGTTGAAATAGTAGCAACTAACATGAAAAAATAATAATCAAATTTTAGTTGCAACAAAAATTTACATATGTTTAAATTAAAGAGAAATATATAATAAATAAATATGAGTAGGGTAAAGTAGTAATTTATTAGATTCTTACTGGGTTTACCCAATAACCCAATAAGAAAAGAAAAAATTACACATCATAAATAAAATAATTCCTTAATTACGTGGTATGGTTAAGGATTTAAAAAATTATCCTACATAGTTATTTGATAGTTATAAAACTATTTTTTTGTGTGGGTCCCTATATACAAATATAATATGCAATGTATATGACAAATAATACTTTCTCTCTCATGTAATTAATTTTTCATTATCTCTTTCTTAGCTAATTGACTAATTTTGCGGCATTAACTTATGCACATTTTTTGATCATATCTCAAAGAATTTTTTCTCCCAAATCAGTCGATTTTTTTGTCTTTCCCTAAACATTCATTGTGTGTTTGCATTGAAGATTTTTTGGAGTAATTTCTCATCCCTAAATATTTTTGGGGATATGCAAAGATTTTGCGGTGATCTTTAGTTTTTTTAGGGTATTATAGATTAGTTTTTTTTTTAGGTATTCTCTAAATGAGTCACTAAGTTTCTTCAAACTTCATCTATTTTAATAGAATAGAATGTATAATTTAAAAATGAGAAAATGGCCAAAAGCCCCCTACCCCAACCTTTATCCCAAATCTCAACTACACACTTATACTTTGCGGGGGTCCTATGACCCCCCTGAACTATTTTAAAGTGAAATTATTATCCCCTCCGAAAATTGACAACCATTCATTTGCAATGTGGTGTGATGCACGCGCCAACAACCTTTTTACACGTGTTTTTTTAATTGAAAATTAATTTTTATTTATTTTATTCTCCATTTTTATCACTTTTTGTCACTTTTCATCATTTTTTCACCATTACTTTTCATCTTTTTTCCTATTCAAACTTAAATAATTTTTTGATGAACTTGAAGTGGAAAATAATGGACAATACCGAATTTAAAATTTTCAATGATTTTATAGTCGAAAATAATAAACAACATCGAATTTAAAATTTCCGACAACTTTGAAGTGGGAAACAATGAACAATATCATTATTAAATTTTCAACGATCTTAAATCCGAAATAACGAACAATATCAATTTCAAAATTTTCGACGACCTTGAAGCCGGAAACAATGAACAATACCGAATTTAAAATTTTTGATGACCATGAAGTCGGAAATAATAGAGAAATTTTAAAATTTTTGATGACCTTGAAGTCGAAAATAATGGGCAATACTCATTTTAAAATTTACGGCGACCTTGAAGTAAAAAATAATGGACAATATCGATTTTAAAAATTCCAACGATCTTGAAGTCGGAAATAATAAACGGCATCGAATTTAAAATTTTCGACAACTTTGAAGTGGAAAACAATGAACAATATCAATTATTAAATTTTCGATGATCTTAAATTCGAAAACAACGAACAATATCAATTTCAAAATTTTTGACGACCTTGAAGCCGAAAACAATGAACAATACCAAATTTAAAAATTTTGATGTCCTTAATGTCGGAATCAATTGAGAATTTTAAATTTTTCGACGACCTTGAAGTCAGAAACAATGGACAATACCCATTTTAAAATTTACAACGATCTTGAAGTCGAAAATAATGGACAATATCGATTTTGAAATTTATGAAGACCTTGAAGTTGAAAATAAGGAACAATGTCCATTTTAAAATTTCCAACGAACTTGAAGTCGGAACCGATCGATTTTGTGATTGGAGATGAGGAAAATGATAAATTAATCGTGGATGCCATTCATGAGTTCTTGAATTTTTTTGTTTGTGAGAAAGAAGAAGAAGAAGAAGAAGAAGAAGAAAGAAAATGAAGAAGGAAAAAGAATAATAAAAAATGAATAAAGAAAATAAAAAAATATTTAAAATAAATTTTTAATAAATAATTTACGTTTTCACTCTCTTTAAAGAGAGTGAAACACACTCTCTCGCCATGTTAGTTTTCAGGGGGGGGTAATAATTCCAGTTTAAAATAGTTCAGGGGGTCATAGGACCCCCACAAAGTATAGGTGTGTAGTTGGAATTTGGGGTAAAGGTTGGGGGGGCTTTTGATCATTTTCTCTTTAAAAATTGAATTGTATATTAGTTTCAATTTCACAGAATAAATTTTGATGCATTATTTTCATAATTGGGTATTTGATCTAATTTTAGTGAATTTGATAATTGTATATTGGTGATTTATAATTATATTCAGTTGCATAGATTTTTTATATACGAGTATGCATTGTATATTTTTATATACGTATGAATGTATTGGATGTATTTCATGTATATATGTAGATTTTTGTAAAATTATATATGTATACAACTTTGTTCTATGTTGGTTCACACATATATATATATATATATATATATATATATATATATATATATATATATATGTGTGTGTGTGTGTGTGTGTTTTTTTATATATATTATGTATATATATATACATTCACTCTCTCTCTCTCTCTCTCTCTCTCTCTCTCTCTCTATATATATATATATATATATATATATATATATATATATATATATATATATACACACACATACATATTCATATAAGTATAATTATTTTTATATGAAAAATAGTCTCAAACATATCTAAACTTTGACGAAATCTGCTGTAATACACCCGAACTTTGCGGAGGTCCTATGACTCCCCCCACCCCCCGAACTATTTATTAATTTATTTTAGTGACATTTATAAGTTAATTAAAAAAAATAAAAAATGCTATTTTTTAAAAAAATTTTTTAATGCAAATAAATGTAAATAAAGTACGTTAATAAATAGTCAAGAGCAGTCATAGGACTCCCGCAAACTTTTAGGGGGGTCATAGGGCCCCCACAAAGTTCAGACGTGTTACAATAAATTTCATCAAAGTTTAGGTATATTTGAGAGCATTTTTCCTTTTTTCTATACATACACAGATTTTTATACATTGTGTATCACATATTAGAATGAGTATCAACGCATTAGGATCCTAATATACATATGTCGATCATTTAATTGTACATGTATAATATTATACGTTTATATAATATAGTGTTGATATACATATGTATATGTTTATTTAGTACATAGTTGATATGCATATGTATATATTATACAAATATGTTCGTCTCATATGTACTTATTTATTCGTTTAATTATATATGTATAATATTATACATTTATACAATCTGCCCCTGTATAAGCTAGACACTCTTATATGGGAATTAATAGTTCACTGATATTTTTTTCACGTATATAATTTCAAAGCTACAAATATAATATCAACACGGAAAACAACAACTTTACATAAAGGCAAAGACCCACAACCTTAATTACACAGATACATAATTTAGATTAAAACAAACGTTGACAGGAAACTTTCAACAAACAATAGTTGATCTGCACTTGTTTAATCAGATATGTATCAGTCTCCTCCCCCTAAGGTTCTTCTTCTCTTTTTTTGGGAACAATTATAGTGAGCACCTCATTCATTGGTAACCTAAATCTCCTTAGAAACTTTCCTTAACTTTCCTTGTTTTTGTATTCATCGGCAGCCTAAATCTCCTTAAAAACTTGCCACTACTCTTTTCCATGCAGTGCCACTGATTATTCTTCTCCTCTTGCTCTCTGCTCCTCTCACCGCTTATTTGTAAAATCCTTCTTTCTCAACTGCAATTTTCACTTCCTCTTTCTTGGTCCCCAGAACGTTCACTTTGAAGATATGTATTTCTGGTATTTTTTTATCAATCTATTCTTGTATTTACAAAAATAAAAGTTTCACGAGCAGAAGAAGGTTTGTTGACAATTGTGCTTGAAATTGAAAAGTCATCGAATGGATGTCATACGTCAAGGAAAAATAGATCGAAGGTGTTGCTCTTACGACCACAAAAGAAGGTGGGAATCAAAGACATTTTTGAGACTTTGTTGTTTGAAGAAAACAAAGGATGAATTAAAATGCTTGCATATTTTTTTGATTGTAGTGTTTGATTTGCTGTGATGAGCTAGAGAAGATGTCGTGATCTTTTTAAGTTATGAATCGAGTGTAATCTAGGATTTTGTCAAGAGAACTTAATGATATTTCAAAAAAAAATTATCTAGTTCGAGCCCGATCTAAGATGTTCTTCCATTAATTTTTATTTTTAATGGGAACAATAAGAGACTTTTAAAATTTTTGAGAGAATCTTTTTGAAAAGGGTTAGTGCTTTTTTTGTTTGTTTGTGAAGTCATCGTTGTTAGTTTATTTTGCAAATTGTACAAGTTTATATGCATTTATGAATTGTGTTTGTTATATTGTTATTGATTCTAAGCCGAGGGTCTATTGAAAACAGCCTCTCTACTTCACCTGAGGTAGTAGTACGGACTACGTATACTCTACCCTCCCCAAACCCCACTATATGGGAATACACTGGGTATGTTGATATTGTTGTTGTTGTTGTTATTGAAATCATAGTTTTAATAGCATAAAGAAGACAAAATAACTTGTCCATCTTGATTTCGGTAGTCAGTTGAAACCTTCTAATTATTTTATTAATACATTTTAATATCTCAATTTTAATTTTATTTGATTTTATTGTGTTTAACTTTTAAGAGTTCAATTAACAATGTAGTTAGTGGTGGGGATATCCATTGAATGATCACCCGAAATTGCATCTTCAACCGAATCATTTTGTCAATTGTCGGGTGTGGTGGTGGTGGTACTAGCAACTTAACAGCGATATTTATCCTCAATATAGGCCTAGAGTTATCGACAACAACATCCCACATGTGCAAGGACACATGCCAATCATTCCTTGTGAATGTGGGATGCGTTTCTTTCCTCCCATTCATTAAATAGCAAAAGACAACATCACTTGACTCGTAAACTAATTCCCCACTCTCTCTTCAAATCATATCATCGCATGAATCATTGCGACGCAGCGAAATAGGAACTATTGCCTTACTAAATGATTTTAAATTGCAATATCTAGGAGTCTCCTCCCATATAATCACGATCAACAATAACAACTTTCGCTACTGTCAATATAGACCACATTGATTGATCATAGATTACGGTATCGATCTATAATGGGTCGATGACTGATTGATGACGGATAAGAAATCTGTATGAAAACATGAATGAAGGAAATCGGGATTTTATCGATGCTCTCTTAGCTTTGGAATGGGGATATATATTTTTAGGACTTCTAGCTATATTGAAATCTACATACTAATGCGTTATTAAGTAGATTTTGAAAGCTTCTCAAGCTTGTAGCAATGATGGAAAAATGTTTTTTGCAAATATTTGGAAGAAGATGGGATAAAAATAGAAGCAATGAGCACCAATTGAGATTCCCAATTCCGAGGAGGAAAATTTTGCTGGAATCGGAGAAAGTAGGTGAAAAAGCAAACTTTTTTTGGTGGATTTTTGGACAAGTTTTTCTTTGTTATTTTCTAACTATGAAAATGGGGGGAAATTAGATATTTGTTGAATGAGGTGAGAGACTAAAGTGTAATATAGACTTGTATGCTAGGTTTGGATGAATTTTAGAACTTAAATGGACGATATCATAAATGTGTCAATTTCAAACTTGCGTTTAAATATTACATTATGATTCAAAAGTGGGTATTGAGCAGGAAGACCAAACTATCATGGTCACATCACCTTATTCTTCCCTTTGAAAGTTAATGTTTACTGATCTATGCTTTGGCAGCTAGAGAGGGTGGTAGGGTTTAGATATTCCAAAGCACTGTTGTTTGCATGTTGTACTTCTTCAATAACCATTAACTGGAGATGTATTAAATTCCTTCACCCTTAATCAGAAATCTCAAAGTCAAGTCTTGAGAAAGTATAGATCTCTTATAGGAAGAGGGTCTTACGCGATGTAAATCCTAATTACTGAGTTTTGAATACTAAATAATTATTACCCAATCAACCAATATTTGATAGCTTCAATATTTAACTTTAACAAGAAATTCTAAGACTTTGACGATGACTCTTATTTTTCTCATGAACATTGGATCCAACTATAAGAAGAAAATATTTACCAACATGAATATCAGGAAATAGAACATCAAAAAGGCTTAAATAATTCTTCTTTCTATTTTGTACCCGGTGACACATTCAAGATAGAATGCTGAAGCATATTATATCGCGAAACAGTAAAACCTGATACAAGTTTCTCATTGTATATATTTCATGTATATCACAAAACGTAAAAACCTATTACAGGTTTCTCACAATATATATTTCAACATGCTATTTACGAGCTTTTCTAATAAACTTAATAGGGTTAACACCATAGCTTGCAACAACAAATAACTTACAACAGTTTATATGTAAGACAAACACGATATTAAGCTAATTCCTTCATTGTAGCCAACTCATACATAGGGATTGATGAATCAAAAATTCTGCTTATAAAAACTTATCAACTGCCAAAACACCTACACAAAAAAGATATTTCCATTAAGAGTCATCTAAGTAAAATAGGAGGAAATACTTTTGAAGCTAGAGTAAGAACTTAGAAGTATATCAACACATTCGTCAAATAACAACCATAACTACAAAGCAAAATGATACAATGTTTATTTAAACAAATTACATGTTCATGTATTAATCTGAAGTGATAATCCAAAACAATTACTGAGTATATAATTAGAAAAGTACAATGAGGAAAAGATTAAGGTTTAACAATTCAGATTATCAGGCACTATCAATGTACGCAGTGTGGTACTACTTCTAAACTATTACTAGATGAGGTTATTGTGATTTAGAAACTAAATGTTAAATGTATCCATATTTATGTGAAACTGAGAAATGACTGTTATTAATGCATATGAAAATGTAAGATATTTGAGCTTTTTGGTGATGCAAGAATCAATAAAAGAGAAAAGAGAAACAGTTACCAGGAATGGATTATTTATCTTCAGAAACTTGTTGGTCACCAGTGTTTTCTTCCCGACCAGTAGGCAACCATTAAGAAAGGCTAAAATGTGAACTAAAAACCTAATATATGAATCAATAAAGCATTATCAAACTAAAAATTTAGAATTTAATTATCTAGCAACATTTGTACGAAATTTGGTCAAGCCACCAAGAGTATGAGGCAAGTTGTGAGGCAAGTTGTGTCCATGAACAAAACTGTCAAGTTCAAGCTCCCTCCATTAAGAAAAGAGATTAAAGCAGAAATAAAAGGAAGCAATCACACTGGTTATACTTCATAGCATCTTATACACATTAAATTGTTGTTATGAAAAAATAGGTGAAAAGACTTCTAGAAAAAAATCAATGAAAACAAAACAATAACCACTTAAAATATGAGGTAAAAGGAACAACAGAATTACGAGACTTGAAAGGGATTTGAAAATCTGAGAACTTTTAGCTTATTTTGACAATAACAAAGATTTTTGTTTGATGAATTAAGGGACATCATTTGCCATGGGTCTATCGGAAACTACCTCTCTACTTCTCTACACTTTACCCTCCTCAGACTCCACTTTGTGGAAATACATTAATATGTTGTTGTAAGGGGTATCATTAAAAAGGTCTCAAGAAGATGCATTTCTTACAACTTGCAAGAGTTAGGGAACTAGGTTTGATATCAATGAAATTATTTTAACTTATAAATAAATAAATAGAAAGTTGAGAGATTGCACATTCTGTTATCACAAAAACACAACACATATATAAATAGAAATATAGATTTTAATTCACAATCCTCTTGGCAAGAAAGGTCACTATAACATCTTTATTATCATTGAATAAAGTTAATGCATAGCCAACAGGTTTGATAAGTTCTTTAATGGTATAAACATCTTTGAAATCTGCAGTAGCTGAATCCGGCTCACCGATGTCAGGGCTACAGCTGTTGGCGGAGCTAGCCGCTTCCAATGGAGCGCTCGAGTTTTTTCTTTTCACTCCATTCTCTCTCTAAGATTTTCATTTTCTTTCTTGTCTCTTTCTAAGGTTATATATACTTTATTTTTGAATTTGTCTGACCTATCTTTTTCGTGTGGTATAGTTGACCTACAAAATTAAAGATATATTAATAACTAGAGATAGTTTAATAAATTTAATTCTTTAATTTAAACTTACACTCTCTTTAGCTCAAAATAAATAAATTTTTGAGCTATTTTGTAATATCTAACATAAGTAAATTATTTATTTTTTAAGAGATATATTGAGAATTTCTTTCAATTACTTTATACTTTCTAGGTTATGAGTTTCAAGAGATTTAATTGACTTTATTTTTGATGTTACTGAAATTTCAGGAGTAGTTTAATAATATCTAAAAGGATAATCATGGAAAATAAAGTGCTATGTATTTCCTAATTTCTTTTCTTTAATAGGTTTACACGGAGCCAAAAATTAAATTATTTTATATTACAGAGTGTAAGATTTTAAATTTTCTTAAATTTTGTGCCAAGTGTTTAACTCACAAAATTAAATATATTTTGATACATTTAATATATTTTAATTAAGGTAACACAATTTTTTTCTCAAACTTCGTGTCAAGTCACATTTAACCCATAAAATTAAAGATGTAGTATTTTGATACAATTAACATATTTTAATTTAAGAATAGAAATTTTTTTGTAATATCTAAAATAATTAAATTATTCATTTTTCAAGAGACATATTGAGAGTTTCTTTCAATTTTACGTTATACTTTCTAGGTTATGAGTTTTAAGAGACTTAATTGACTTTATTTTAATGTTGCTGAAATTTCAGTAGTAGTTTGATAATATCTAAAAAGATAAACATGGAAAGTAAAGTATAATTTATGTCCTAGTTTCTTTTCTCGAATAGGTATGCATTGGGCCGATAATTCATTTATTTTGAATTAAATAGAGTAAGATTTTAAATTTTCTTAAATTTTGTGTCAAGTCACGTTTAACTCACAAAATTAAAGATATTTTGATCCATTTAATATATTTTAATTTTAGTTCATATAATTTTTTATATTCTCAAACTCCGTGTCAAGTCACATTTAACACACAAAATTAAAGATGCAATATTTTGATACAATAAACATAATTTAATTTAAGATCATAAGATAATATATTTTCTTAAATTTCATGACCAATCATGTTTAACTCATAAAATTGAAGATACTTTGATATATTCAATATACTTTAATTAATAACATACAATACTTCATTTTCTTAAAACTCTATGTCAAGTCAAAACGAGTCTATCAATTTGAAAGTAAGGAAGTGGAAGAATATATTTCATTGTGCTTTGTATTTGATTGAGAAAGTGTCATAAATAACTATAGTTTAGAATATAATTATGAATGTAGTTATTTCTCAAGTACTTAATAAAGATAATTGCATTTATTCTATGCGGTGAATATCAGTTGTACCAGTAAAAAAATAATAATATTTAAGCGGAGAATATTAATAGCATTATACGAGTATCAATTAACACTCGAGACATTTATTTTGTCGCATTGTTAGTATGTATGTATGTATGTGTATATATATATATATATATATATATATATATATATATATATATATATGTTATGCAATTGCTATAAAACCTAAATGTAATACATTTCATAATTTTTTGAAACTGTAGCTATACATTGTAACTTTAATCTAAATATTTGTTACATCGCCTTTGATGTAAATTGATGATTATTTATTTAAGTAAATTTTTCGATCATGCGTTGAATTTGCTAGTTTTAATAAGACTAAGAAAAATCCAGTTATGTACTATTTAAAGCGTTTAACCAAATTAAGCACGTTCTTGCCCATTTTATTCATTATATTTATATCAAACGCATCTAAAATATCATTAACCTTGTATACATCTATTAATACGATGAACGTGGTTAAGTTTAGCTAATCAATCCACTTATTTCAATACTTTTCAAACTCTAGAATAGTTTTATATTATTTTGCTACTTTTTTTTTACATGTCATCATTGAACACAATGAGCTATATTTTTTCTGGATTAATATTTTGGCTTATACTTACCAGCGTTCAAATATAATGCGATGTATTGTTTATTTAAATGCTTTTATCTTAATTTCTGAAAAAAGTATTAGGATTCCCCATTATTAATTATTTAAGAAAATAACTGGAAAGGAGAAACAGAAAAAAAAAAAAAAAACAAGGAAAATTACATATTTTGTTAAATTATGTCTCTTATCTTGTAATTTTGGTTTAAGTATTTGCCACATCGAATTTGAGTAAATTTATGATTAGAAATTTTAGGGAATTTTTTGATTACATTAAATTTGCTGGATTCAATAAGAATAAAACTAAATTCAATTACTTATTTATAGTGTTTAGCCAAATTAAACATGTTCTTGCCCAATCTTTTCATATTTATATTGAACATATCTAAAATATCATCATTCTTAAATGCATCTATTAGAACGCTTTATTTGGGCAAGTTTAGTTCACTAATTTTCTTATTTCAACACTTTGCTAAGTCTAGTACAATTTTATATAATTTTTATATTTATTTGCTATCATTGAGTACATCAAGTTATATTTCTTCTTGACTAATATTTTGGCTTATAATTACCAATATTCAAGTACAATGCGCTAACTATTTATTTAAACATTTTTGTCTTAATAATTCTAAAAAATATTAAGGTTTCCAATTATTTATTATTTAAGAAAATAATTGTCACGATTCGAACCAGAGTCTAGTTGTGAAGGGTATCTCAATCCCACCGTAGACCCGAGACCATCCCTTTAGCCATACCTCAAGAGAAATTAAGATAATTAACAACGGAAGACAACCAATTAATTAGAAGAATAATAGATAACCTAAAAGAGAAGTTTTAAGAATCCAAAACACATAACCAACCCACACTTAATCATAAAAGCCTCTAAAATAAAAATACTAAAACAAGTCGGGACATGCCCCCGACCATGATAATAGAACTCTTCAATTCCTAATGTTAGGAAACAAAACCCAATGAAATGACGAAGATTTTCGAAGGATGGAAGCTCACCACTTCACAGTAACTCAATAGACAATCATACCACCTAATGCTGCACAGGGGTAATAGAGATGTCTTCGAACCCTACATCATAAAATAATGCAGCATCCTAGAACGGTCAGTGGGATAAGCACTGACATATAACTCAAGAAAGAGGATAAAATAATGCCATTTGTCAAAACAAAACCAAGCTCCATGTACATGTTCACATACATACATACATATGTGTATAAATAAATAAATAAATATATATATATATATATATATATATATATATATATATATATATATATATATATATATATATATATATAAGTTTATAAACATGAGATTTAAAATTATTAACTTGGACTGTGTAGCTCTATCAGTCTTAAGGGCATCCATGGGCTATATGGGTTCAGCTCCCCCTGCTGAAAGGGCCCTAGTGCATGTTAGCCGTACGAATCGAGGAAATCCAAGGAAGGGACAAAGCCACCAAGGCTTCAACCATTCAAAATCAATATATATAATGTGTGAATCCAGCACACAGTCATATAGGCCCCCAGCCGGCAAATATGATTTTCAGTATTGGTCTCTCCGGGACCTCCACATTCACGGAGAGCTAAACAACTCCCTTCAAGCTCAAATTAAAATATTTGCACATAAACCCATCCATTAAACCAAGGAATCATTTATTAAGGCATTTACCATTATGATATCGTGATACTAATTATGCTTGCAAGCTTGTATAATTATGCCCATCTAAAACCAATTAACCAAATTGACTCCCAGATTCCAATTTAAAATAGAACCATGGCCACCTAGGCCTTTTCAAAACTATTTATATCTATTTAGCCATTAATGCAATGCGATAATTTCAAAAGTGGGTTAAATCTTACATGTATTCATGTTCCAAAACCAATTTCACAAATTGAGTTGAGGTTAATGCCAATTTCAAAACAAAATCCATCAATAATCCACGACTCCCATCCCATTCACCATACCAATGCACCCAATTAGTTCCAAAAATCATAAGATAAAACATGAATAAAAAGTGCAAAAACAAGGGAAAACATTCCATGAGATAATCATTCCAATACCTTAACATAAATTCAAAACCATCAATTAAATTCACATGAACAATGATTAAACACATGCTTTTGAATAAAATACAATTAGAGAAGAGATACATCCTGAAATAAAGAATTTGAGAGTAATCCAAAGTTCTAAGCCCTAAGGTTGAATTCCTTGTAAACCCTAACTTGTTCTTGATTTGGGGATTTAGATAGAAGAGAGTAGTGTGTATAATTTGATAAATGATGAAAAAGGAATCCTTAGGGTGTTTTAAGTCATAGGAGTAGTGTAAAGGAAGGGAAAAGACCGAAAAGCCCATAATGAAAACGTCTATGGAAAAACTATTGCCAGTCGCTATGAATTAGGTGACGACTCATCATGGGTCGTTGCTTGGACTCATAGTTCGGGCAGTAACTCAGGGCAGCGACACTGTTATGGTCAAGAGTCTGTCACCATGACTCGTAGCCTCACCTTATGACTCGTGGGGTCTTAGTCGTGACCAAAATAGTAACTTAGAACATCCTTACTGGTGGGATTATGAGTCCCACCCTAAGACTCGTAATGAGTGACTGTGACATTACCTTAGTCTTAGTCCTTGAAGTAAGCATAACTCAGAGAAAAACTCAGAGTCTAGAAGTTGGGGTATTACATTATGCCCTTCTTAGGATCATCGTCACCGAATGATGAGTTAGGGAACCCATTAGCATGATAATAAGAAATAATGCAACCGCAAAACCTTGAACAAAATCCGAAAAGCGATAAGATCAAAAGGGAACCCCTACCTCAAATATTTTTATCCAATGCGGGGAACAAGAATGGGTATTTAGCCTTCATTTCTTCCTCAATTTCCCATGTAGATTTTTTTACCTTTTGATTCCTCCAAAGCACCTTTACAGAAGCCACATCCTTAGTCCTCAATCTACGGACTTTCCTATCCAATATCTCAACTAGGACTTTCTCATAAGACAAGAAATTCATAATACCCATATTCTCAACAAGCACAATCAAAGAAGGGTCACCCACCCACTTTTCAATATTGACACTTGGAAGGATGAATAGAAGACAGACTCACGGTAGATCCAACTCATAAGCAACATTCCTAATTCTTCTCAAAATCTGATATAGACCGACATAATGGAGACTAAGCATCCTATTTTTTCCAAAACCTCATCACTCCTTTCATAGGATAAACTTTAAAAAATACCCAATCACCCACTTTAAACTCTATCTCCCTTTACCTCACATTTGCATTGGTCTTTTGGCGACTATGAGCAGTCTTAAGTCTTTCTCTAATCACTTTTACTTTCTCCATGGACTGATAAACCAAGTCAGGAGCAAAAAACCTAGTCTCACCAAACTCAAACCACCCTATAAGTGACATACACCTCCTACCATAAAGAGCATCAAAAGGAGTCATTCCAATGCTAGAGTGATAACTATTGTCATAAGCAAACTCAATAAGAGGCAAATGGTTAACCCTACTGCCACCAAAATCAATAGCACAGGCCCTTAGCATATCCTCCAGGATATGAATAGTCCATTCTACTTAACCATATATTTGAGGGTGGAATGCGGTGCTAAGGTTCACCTGTATACCCAAATCATTCTGAAATAAACACCATAAGTGGGATGAGAACTACATACCTCAATCTGAAATGATGGACACTGGTACTCCATGCAATATAACTATCTCCTCAATAAATAACAACATAATTCTCTCCCGAGTAGGTAGTTCTCATAGGCAAGAAGTGAGCAGACTTAGTTATCCTATCCATAATGACCCAAATAAAATTATACTTACTATGAGATCACGGAAGATCGATAATAAAATCCATGTTGATCATCTCCCACTTCCATCCGACCAACTCTACCTCTTGAGACATACCACCAAGCCTCGAGTGCTCAAATTTAACTTTCTAACAAACCACACACTTATCCATAAAATTCGCCGCTGTAATGCTCCGAGAGTACACCCTGGATGCCACACGGTGCTTACAGCCCCGAAGGACCACAAGATAACGCATGAGCTGGTACTGCTGTAAGTACTGAATAATGTAATAAAGATTTATGCAGAACTTAACTGAAAATGCCATAAGGTTTTGACAACTGAAAATTAATACTGAATCATAGTTTTAAAATATCTGAAACATACTGTCAATACTGATAAAGAACTAATAATAATGACTAAAAACTGAATATCTGTCTGTAGTAGTCTGAACGCCTCTAAATTGTCTGACTGTGGAGTTGATGGGACAAGCCCGCAACTAACTCTGACTGACTAAATAAATGAACTACTGGCATAACTGAATATGAGATAACTCATCCTCAAAGAATAAGGACTCACTTCTGCTGTTGCTGATACAATAGAAGGTCTAAGTACGGTTAGGAGCCTGTGCATTCGAACCTATGATATGAGATATCATTGCACAAGAAATAAGTATGCGATCAGTACTTTGAATGTACTGGTACATTAGATGAGGTTAGGCTGAAATACATGGGTTTATGTGCATAAAGTAAAGACTGACTGAAATAGCTTGAGATAACTGAATATGCATGTGTGAAAACTGTAAAATCTGAGAATGCATGACCAAGCATAAAACATATCCTGATATAGTCTATAAAATTGAAATATTGAAATCTGATAATTGAATAACTGATATCTGTATGCTATGGTCAAGCAAACCTAAACTGAATTATACTGAATACTAAACTGAGATTGTGAGAGGTATCATCTAACTGACATGCCCTATTCTAAGCTGATTGGGGTCCAACCTGTGACCCCAATTGGAAGAGTGTCCATGCCATGCCATGGGTACTAACAATGGTTGTGTGGATCCACTAACTGATGTCCCAAAGGACCAGGGTGTCAAGCATAAACTGATGGGTGACCCCTGAGAGGTAGTCAAGCCTAAACTGCGGATGAATCCTCATATCCTATGCTAGATACATAGTTCTGGAATATAGAAACTGCTACTAACGACTCTACCTAACTCACGGGGAAGCCGTCATCTATGTGTTCACTCGGTGCTAAGTCATACTCCCAACTGAAAGACACTGAATACTGGGCTGAACTAAGTTTAACTGTTTATGATGACTGACTAAACTGAAAATACTCATAAATCTCTAGAACCATTCTGTAGATACTAATGACTAGGTAAGCTGTTAGATTTTGGGTATTCAAACTCCCCAGGACTCGATAGCAATAACAACAAGACCGTACTTAACCCTTAAAGACATGATAAGTAGTCGTTATTCAAAACTCATTCCTTTGGGAATTTCATCAAACACTTGCAATTCATGGATTAAACTTAAGAATAGTTGTTAAAGATGTAGTAATATCATGATTTCGATACTAAATCACAATTTAAGGTACAAACCAACGAGTAAGCATCATTTAAACATGTAGGGTTTAACTTCATAAGCAATTTATGTGTAAACATAATATAAAATCAAAATTTATGGTTAAAATTCATGATAACATGTAAAAATCATATCTTTATACTTAAAATTGGGTTTTTGGACTCCATGGGTGAAAAAGGCACATGGATGAACATCTAACATACCTCTCAGGATTAAATCATAAAGAATATCACAAGATTAAATGTTCTTGGCTTAGAACACACCAATTCTTGATCTTTCTTGGATGGAAAGAAGGTTTAGCTTGATGAACAATAAGAGAGTTTAGGGTTTCTTGTTGAATAAAATTGAGGAATGTGGGTCAAATATGCCCTTTCAGCTGTTTAATCCCGTGTTTTCATGATTTGGGGCAGTGGGAAAAGACCAAAATACCATTCTGTAATTTAGATTCACAACTGAAACTCGATTTTGTGACTTACCATGATGCGCTAACCGTGACACTGCTATAGCCATCGCGATGCTGTGAACTTCTAGAATAGAAACCCAAACACGATCCAATCCTCATCCAAAAAATTTGAAACTTTCCTGAGACATGCTACTTATACCCTTGAACATGAATTAACTTAAAAATCTATGTCTTGATATTGGGAAGGTCAATTTAAAAATCATCATAGTTGATAGGCAAAAAATAAGACTAAGTCCCCAATACTTAGCTAAATTTTTAGGTTCTAAGCGTCTTATACATGAACTATAAGCTGGACTGAACTTAGAAAGTATAGGGTATTACAACTATATCTCTCTTTATGTATTCCACTAGTAGTTTTCTTTCAAGTCATGATACATCTTAATCGAACCTGGATGACCAGTATAACGAGACTCATGAGCCTCAGTCAAAATCCTTCCACGCAACCCATCAATCTTAAGAACACACAATCAGCCTTGATACCTCATGATGCCATCACCACTAATCTCGAAAGCCATAACTTTCTGTTGACCCATACCATTCTTAATCTGTGCAAGCATAGGATAGAAAACCTGCTTCTCCTTCACCTCAGTACAAAGAGATGACTTAAATACCTCTTGAACATACACTTATCCATCCTCAAAGTCTAGGAGACGAACTCTCAAGTTAGCTAATCAGTGAATATCCTTCACCAATCCCTTCTAATCCTCATCTAAATAAGATAAGCTTCCCATAGATAGCCTGCTAAGATAATTAACAACCACATTATCTTTACCTGGATGTTAGTAGAGACTCATGTTGTAATCCTTGAGTAGCTTAAGCCACCGCCTCTGCTTGAGATTCAACTCTTTTTGAGTAAACACATACTGCAAGCTTTTATGATTAGAATAGAAATCCACATGTACCCTATACAAATAATGATGCCAAATTTCAAAGCAAATACCACAACTGCCTACTCTAGATCGCGAGTCAGATAATTCCTCTCATAAACCTTGAACTGTCTTGAAGAATAAGACACAACCTTACCATGCCATATCAACACATAACCCAGTTCTACACGGGATACATCACAATATACAACAAACCTATTAGTACCCTCGGGCAGGGTCAACATTAGAGAAGAAGTTAACATAACCTTCATCTTCACAAAACTTCCTTCGTAAGCATCAAACGACATAAACTTAACCTTTTTCTGGGTTAACATCATCAACAGAGCAACAATAGAAGAGAAACTCTCTACAAAACTCATATAATACCTAGCTAAGACCAAAAATCTTCAAAGGTAGATTGGAGCCGTGGGTCTAGGCTACCTCTTAACCGCCTCAACTTTTTGTGAATCCACCTTGGTCCCCTCACTGGAAATAACATGCCCATGAAAAGTCACATTATTTAACCAGAACTCACGCTTAGAGAATTTAGTATACAACCTCCATTCCTTAAGAGTCTACAATACAATTGAAGGTGATTGGCATGATCCTCCCCACTCTTAGAATAAACTAAGATGTCATTAATGAAAAAGTAACAAACAAATCTAGAAACTGCCTAAACACCCAATTCATGAGATCCATAAAAGAAACTGATGCATTATTCAAGCCAAATAACATGACCAAAAACACATACTAACCATATCGAGTACGAAAAATAGTCTTGGGAATATCAACCTTCCTAATTTTCAAGTGGTGATAGTCCAAATAGAGGTCGATATTAGAAAAACACCTAGCACCCTGAAGCTGGTCGAAAAGATTATCAATCCTAGAAAGAGGATACTTATTTTACACTGTAACCTTATTCAGCTGCTAATAATTTATACACATCCAAAGAGACCTATTTTTTTCTACATGAAAAGCACAGAAGTACCCCATAGAGAAATACTAGGGCGAATGAAACCTTTATTAAGTCGATCCTTCAACTGCTCCTTAAGATCCTTTAGTTTTGCCTGAGACATTCTATAAGGAGGAATGGAAATACTATAGGTATCCGATAGAAGGTCAATTCCAAAATTTATCTCTCTATCGAAAGAAATTCCCAGAAAATCATCAAGAAACACTTCAGGAAACTTATTAACCATTAGGATCGATTGTAAAGAGGTACCATCAGAACTAGAATCACTGGCCCTAAATAAATAATACAAACACCTTTTAGAAATTAACCTCTGAGCTCAAAGATAGGAAATAAACCTCCCTTTAGGTACTAAGGAAATCTCTTACCATTCAATTATCGGCTCATAAGGGAAATAAAAACTGAACTTTTGGGGTCCTATAATCTAGAGAAGCAATCAAGACAATCCATCCCCAAGATGACATCGAAGTCCACCATATAAAGTTCTACCAAATCCACTAAAGTCTCCCTATGGAAGATGGACACCATAAAACCCCTATAGACTTTTCTAGCAACAAAAGAATCACCCATCAAGATAGACACAGAGAAGGGATTAGAAATATTTTTTGGACCAAAACCAAAATGAACAACCAAATAAGGGGTCACATAGAAAAGGGTAGAACTCGGATGAAGCAAATAGTACACATTGCGGGAAAAGATCTATAATATACCAGTGACAACATTTGAAGATGCCTCAAATTCTTGATGAGTGGCAAGATCATAGAGATGATTTCATCTAGTGTCAGTACTTAAAGTAGCATTCTTTGGTGCATGAGCCGAAGAAGTAGCAACCAATACCTTATTAGACCTAGTGGTTACCTTAGCTGATGGATAGTTCCTCTGCATATGACCAAGCTGACCATAGTTGAAACACAAATTCCTTTCCTCACCATAATAACCATGGTGAAGCTATCTACAAAAGCAAAAAATAGGATATGGTGGGGCTGACTGAGCTTTACTAGCCTGAGACTAGGCACCCTATGCCTTAGGACCACTTCTAGCCTATAAACAAAGGTCACCAAATGACTTAGGATATAGAGCACTAGCTGTTGAATATAAATTAGAACTTCTCCTATTCTTCTTCTTTGTCTACTATCCCCCATCTCTCCCACTATTCTGCTAATTTGAGCCTTGTTCTAAATACTTAAACTTCTTTTTCTACCCCTTTACCATTTACACCTACTTCATCCTTTTATCTTCAACCTGCTGCATATACACCACCAACCTAGAGATTCCATATCACAGTTTAGCATCACAACCTTACACTCAAATACCAAATCTCGAGACAAACCAGAGGTAAACTTTCTCATGCTAACCCTCATGCTCGACATTAACTCCAGAGCATAACAAGGCAACTGATGGAAATTTAGTGTATACTCATTCACACTTATTTTTCATTATTTCAGGTTCATAAACTCTCAGCCTTAGCCTTCCTCAACTCCTGAGGGTAGAAATAATCAAGAAAGGCACCCAAAAACTTATCCCATATCACTGGCTCAGCATCCTCACCTCTTCGTAGTTCCCATTCTTCTTACCAATCATATGCCATATTTATCAACTGATATGCACCAGACTCTACACTCTCATAATCTGTAGCATGCATTACCGTAAATTTTTTTTCCACCTCATCAATAAACCCTTGAGGATCCTCCTTGATCTTAGAGCCTTTAAAGGTTGGGGTATTTAACCTTATAAATTTCCAACCAGGGTGACCTCAGATAAACCCACCATAGAACCAACAAGATGAGACTGACAAGACTGAGATGCCACCAATTGATTAAGCAGATAAATAAATTGATGAAACTGCGCATTAGAGATATCTACTTGGGTTGACAGAGCATGGGTGTTGCCAGCCAAAGAAAGACTAGTGGGGACCAGTGAAACCCAAGAGAAATGGTGCAATCAGGAGTCGAAACCCTAGATCGGGTCTACACACCATGAGTAGAGATTTTAAAATGATTAAACTGGACTATATAACTCTATCTGTCCTAAGGGCACCTATGGGCTATATTGTTTAAGCTCCCCCTACTTAAAAAACTTAGCGCCTGTTAGCCGAACAAATTAAGGAAATCTGAGGAAGGGCTAAAGACACCGAGGCTTCAACTATTCCAAATAAATATATATTGTGTGAAAAATGCTCACGATCATATAGACCACCACACCGATAAATTAATTTCCAGTATTGGTACCCATGGGACCTCTACCTTTTTTGAGAGCTACACAACCTCCTTTAAACCCAAATTAAAATATTTGCACATAAACTTATCCATTAAACCAAAGAGTTATTTATTAAGGCATTTACCATTATGGTATTTTCATACCAATTATGCTTGCAAACTTGAATAATTATTCCAATCCAAAACCAATTAACCAATTTGACTCCTAGGTTCTAATTTAAAACAAACCATGACCACTAATTCCTTTTCAAAACCATTTATATCCATTTAGACATTAATGTAATGCAATAGTTTCAAAAGTGGGTTAAATCATACATGCATCCACGTTCCAAAACTAATTTCACTAAGTGGGTTAAGATTAATGTCCATTCCAAACCAAAATTCATCAATTTGGGGGAATCCATGCCCCCTCCCATCCACCATACCAATGCACTCAATTAGTTTATATTACTATAACGTAAAGTATAAATAACATGCTCAAAACCAAGGAAAAATATTCCTTGAGATAACCATTCCAATATCTCAACCCAAAATTCAAACCCATCAATGCACACATTAACAGGCTTATGGCTAAAAGTTTGCAGTTTGATGTTATGGGGATCGAGATAGATCTCGTGTCTCATATTAGTGTTGTTACAGCTACATTGATCTAAACTAATATTGATACAGAGGATCACTAATTTATTTTGGGTATTTCAAACTCGAATCTCACAAACAAAGATTTGACCATTCTTTTGTTTGAAGTTATTATTGCAGGAAAAACATAGCCTAAACTTCAAGCCACTGAGGATAACTGGGTAGCACTAGCTGAGCTCAAGATATTTTCTCAATATGTCGTTGACATAATCAAGAAAATAAACTTCTAGGAGCACAAGAAGTAGAGGAAGTTAAAAAAGCAAATAAATCATCAAGCTATGGAAAATGCCTTTCGTACATCCAAGATAGGAAGATTATTTAAAGACTTATCCTTCCAAATCTTTTCTAGAACTGGGACTAGCCAAGAACTAGAGAAGGATTCTATAGGTTTAAGGGTTCAGTATAGGCTGCAATTATTTGTGGTTGAATTTTTCAAACCACATTGATCTAGTCTGGATGGAAACTTTAAGTCCTAATATGGTGGAGCACACAAAAATTACTAAGAAAGAGAAGTCTCTGAGGCCGAATCTTATTTTGGCTTAAAATCTATCTCCATCATTAGATTGGGATGCATAAAAAATGAATGATAACCAAATGATGGATTTTATTCCAAGAATAGCCAAGTTGGGTTATTGTTGGCAGTTCAGTACTTTTTTTGGTTTCCTTTGTGATGCACTCATCGTCGACACATTTGCTAAGGATTTTGCCTAGAAGGAAATGTTGGCTTATATGGAAAAAATACATAAGAAGATGTAAGAACCAAAATTCTTTTGACAAATTTAATTTTGATCCTACCACATGCGTTATATTAATTATTGAGTTGAATTATGTTACAGGATATTAAAAGATTTTTGGAAAAGTTTTGGAGTTTATGGTAGGGGTTTGAGGGTATTTTGGGACCCTGAGGCAGTAAAGGTCCATGATAGTAGTGTGCCATACCACTTATGCTCCGCGATATGAGCATGGCATGGAGGCTAATCTCCGTGATGACGGCGTGCCACGCTGGTATGCATTTTTCATCCAATTTTTATTTTTTTACTTGGGGTGATGATGGGTTATTGGTCCTTGAACCTCTTAAATAACATTAAAACGCTAATTGATCCTTTTCCTTCTGTTACCAAGATCAAAACATCATTCCTTTTCTCTCTTAATCCCCAAAGCAAGAAAGTTCAAGAGTTTTACAAGGAATTTACCATTCAAGCTCCAAACTTTGACCTTGCTTTAATTTCTTCTTTATTTCAGGCTTGTTTCTAATTTCTTAACTTGTATTTTACATTGTGGCATTAAATTTTTCTATACTTATGTGTTTTGAAAGATAGGCTAGAGATTGGGTTGAGAATTTTTGGGTGTTAATACTTGAATTACTTTCTCGTATTTTAAATGTATTATTCATGCTTAAATTAATAGTTTTTGGAATTGAATTGCTGTATTATAATGATAGTTGAATTGGGTGACATGGGTTTCACCAAAATTGATGAATTTTTGGCTTGGTAGTGACATTAACCTCCACCCGCCTTATAAATATGATTCTAAACATGGATCCTAACATAATTTAACTATTCTTTTAAACTCATAGCATTGTATTAAAAAATAAATGGATAGTTTGATTTGGATGGCCTCAGTGGTCATAGTTTTGATTTTAAATGGATCTTGAGTCAATTTGGCTATATGGACTGGTTTGGCATAAATAAAATAGCTTACGAGCATATTTCGGGCATCTGTTGAGTTGCTGTGAAGTGATGAGCCTCTATTTTTTGAAAGGCCCTGCCATTTTATTCTGTTTCTTGTCATATTTTAGGATTAATGGATTTATTTTGTCATAGCAAGGGGCATGTCCCTACTTAGTTTGCTATTCTAAGTTTTGAGGCTTTCATTGATAGGATTAGGATGTTATTGTTATCTTACTTAGATTCTTCAGAATTTTTTCTGTTAGTGTCTTGGTTGGCTTGCACTATTTATTTTACTATGCTCTGAAGATTAGGCAAAAGTGGTGGTCTGCATCCCGTGGTGGGCTTGAGATACCCGTTAGGATCAGACCCTGGTTTGGATCATGACAATCTTGGTATCAGAGCACGGTTCAGGGTTGCTAGGTATCCATAAAGATGTGTCATGTAGAGTCCTCTTAACGACTGTGTAGCAGGCCACACTTTCAAGGTTAGGTTACAAGGCATTTATAAATGTTTCCATTTCTTGTGTTCTACTTAGGGCTATAGAGTTTAGTTATCTTGAAATTTCTCTAACCCTTGGCTTACTCACATTTTAGATTTTATTTCTCTGAAGATTTGATGGTTGTAGAAAATTTACTGGAACATTGTCCCACCTGGGGAAAATGTAGAGGGAAATCATGATAACCCTGGAGTACAGACTCGGTCTAGGGTCCCTACTCTTAAATATATTGCTCTATCTGAGGTTACACCGGTTCCTACTAGTCATCTTCTAGCTTCCCAAGCTGGTGATAACCATGCTCAGTTGCTTCATGGAGATATTTCAAATGCAAAGTTTTATCAGTCGTTCATATGCTTGCCTAGATTATGGTGTTGTAGTCTTTTCAATCTGATCATGCTGGTTCGGTCCTTAGTTCATTTAAAGTTATTTAGGTTGGCAAGTTTATGAGTTTTAATCCCCTAACCTTTACAGTGTCTAAGGTTGAGGAGGATCCTCAAGGGTTTATTGATGATATGGATAAGATTTTTAGGGTGATGCAAGCTACTGATCTAAAGGATATGGAGTTTGCTCCTTATCAATTAAAGGATGTGGCTTACTAGTGATTTGATGAGTGAGAAGGAATAAGGGGTGATAAGGCTGAGCCAGCAGTGTGGGATAAGTTTTTAGGTGCTTTTTTTGATTGCTTCTTTCCTTAGGAGTGGAGAATGGATAAGGCCAAAGAGTTTGTAAACTTTAAAAGGTTAAGATAAGTGTTAAGAAGTATGCACTAAAATTCCATCAGCTATCCCATTATGCTTCAGAGTTGGTGTCCAATATGAGGTCTCAGATAAGAAAGTTCAATTATAGTTTATCCCGTGATTTGATATTAGAATCAAGGATGCTATGCTAAATAATGATATGGACATATCCAGGTAGGTGGTTTGTATGCAACAGGTGGAGGCGGAGAAAAAGAAGCAAGTAGAGATAGGAAAGAGGCAGAGTAAGAAGTTTAGGTATGCAAAGTAGGATGCAAATCAACAGAATTATGGGAGAGATAGTAGGCAGTGGACTAAGAAGAAGAATTGGGGAATTTGTATTCGTTAACTAGTGCTCCATATCCTAAGCCTTTAGGTGATCGTTATTTTTTAGCTAGTAGTTGTCCTAAGGCACAAGGTTCCTAGTCTCAGGCTAGTGGAGGTCAAATAACCCTCTCTTATCCCCTGTGTCATTTTTGTGGACAGCTTCACCATGGATATTGTGAGGAGAAAAAGAATTTTTACTTTAATTATGGTCAGTCTAGTCATATACAATGAAATTATCCTATAGCTTAAGTTTCCACTAGAACTAATAAGGTATGATTACCACTTATTTGGCTCCTACACCTAATGGTGCCATATCAGGTATTGAAAATAGCCGAAATCACCTAAATGCACTTGCCACTCGTCAGGAATCTGAGGCAACCCCAGACATTCTCACTGGTATGTTACAACTCTTCTCCATAATGTTTATTATTTTCTTGATCTAAGTTATACCCTATCTTATGTGACTTTTTATGTGTCTATACACTTTGGTTTTAGTCCTAAAGATATTTTTGAATCCTTTTTTGTTTATACTCTGGTGGGTGAGTCTATCGTTGCTAGAAGAATCTATAGAGGTTGTGTGTTGTCCATTCTTTACATAGAGACATTGATGGATTTGATAAAACTTGATATGGTGGATTTTGATGTAATATTAAGGATGGATTGGCTTCACTTGTGCTCTGTTTCCTTGGATTGAAAGATCCAAAAATTAGTTTTTATATTCCTAATAAACTGATATTATAATGGGATGGGATTTCTCTAGTACAAAAAGAGAGGTTCATTTCTTATCTTAGAGCTCAGAAAATGATATCCAAAGGGTGTTTGTATCATCTAATTAGGGTTAAGAATTCTGACTCAGAGATCCCTTCTTCACAATCTGTCCTTATGGTTAATGAATTTCCCAATTTTTTTCTCGATGATCTTCCTAGAGTTCCTCTTGATAGGGAGATAGATTTTAGGATTGAATATCTTTTACCAGATACCCTTCCTATTTTTATTCCTCTTGTTAGGATGGCCCTGGCTAAACTAAAACAACTTGAGAAGTAGTTAAAAGATCTTCTTTATAAGGGTTTCATCCATCCTAGTGTCTCCTCGTGGGGTACTCTTGTGCTTTTCATGTGTAAGAAGGATGGGTGTCTTCAGATGTCTATAGATTATCGTAGTTGAATAAGGCTACAGTGAGAAATAAGTGTACCCTTCCTAGGATTGATGACTTTTTCGATCAGCATTAGGGTGCTAGATGTTTCTCTAAGATTAATCTCTATTCGGGCTATCACCAGTTGAAAATTAGTGAGGTTGATATTCCCAAGACTGCTTTTCGAACTCAGTATGGTCATTATGAGTTTTTTGGTTGTGTTATTTGGGTTGGCTAATGCCCAGTTGCTTTTTTATGGATCTTATGATTCGGGTATTTAGGTAGTTTCTGCATTTGTTTATCATAGTCTTTATTGATGACAATTAGGTTTATTTCAACAATGAGGAGGATCATGTTCCAAACTCTTAAGGTTCAGAAATTATATGCAAAATTTTCTAAGTGTGAGTTTTAACTTAGTGCTATGACTTTTCTCAGGAATGTTGTTTCAAGTGAGGGAATCAAGGTGGATCCACACAAAGTTGAGGTAGCTAAGAAGTAGCCTAGACCCACGAATCCAACTGACATTAGGTGCTTCTTTGACTTGGTTAGGTATTATAGAAAGTTTGTGGAAAGTTTCTTGTTGATTGCTGCTCCACTGACAAAGTTGAACCAAAAAAAGGTAAAGTTTTTATGGTTTGATGCTTTTGAGGGTTGTTTTGAGAATTGTAATGATAGGTTGACTTATGCTCCAGTTTTGACCCTACCCAAGGGTACTTTGGGGTTTATTATGTGCTATGATGCGTATCGTGTGGGAGTGGGCTGTGTTTTGATGCAACATGGTAAGGTTGTAGCCTATGCTTCTAGACAACTTAAGGTTCATGAGAGGAATTATGTAACTCACAATCTAGAGTTGGCGGTTGTGGTCTTTTCTTTCAAAATTTGGTGCTTTTACTTATATGGGGTACATGTAGATATTTATTCAGTCCATAAGAGCTTGTAGTATTGTTCACGGAGAAGGAATTAAATCTCAGGCATATACGGTGTTTCAAATTTCTTAAGGACTACAACATGAGTTTGTACTACCATCTAGATAAAACTAATGTTGTTGCTGATGATCTTAACAAGTTATCTATGAGAAGTTTGTCTTACCTTGAGGGAGAGAAAATATGACTGGTGAAGGATATTTACTGGCTGGATAATTTAGGAGTTGTCATTTTGTTGACTCTAAGGATGAAAGAGTAATAGTTCAAGAAGTGGTCATATCGTCTCTTGGTTCTAAAAGGAGAAGCAAGTTTTGGATCCCATACTCATGCAAATTAAGGATGATGTGGGTCACCAAAAGGTTATGGCTTTTGAGATTGAGGGAAATGGCATCTTGAGATATCAAGGAAGATTATGTGTTCTTGATGTAGATGGGCTGCAGGAAAGGATATTGACCGAAGCTCATGAGTCCAGATATACATCATGACTTAAAGGAAATCTATAGGTGAATAATATGAAGAGGGATGCAGTAAATTTTGTCACTAAGTGTATGGTTTATCAGTAAGTCAAGGTTGAGTATGAAGCTTGCTGGTACTTTGCAGGAGATAAAATTACCCACGTAGAAGTAGGAGATGATTAATATGGATTTCGTTACGGGTTTTTCATAGTGTTAAAATCAGTATAATTCTATTTGGGTGATTATGGATAGAATGACTAAATCTGCTCACTTTTTGCCTGTGAAGAATAACTACTCAGGAGAATATTATGCCAAGTTGTTCATTCAGGAGATATTTAAGTTGTATGGAGCACCAGTGTCCATTATTTTAGACTGAGGTGTTCTCTGCTTATTTTTGGTATTCATTTCAAAAAGGTTTGGGCACTCAAGTGACCCTTAGCACTGTTTTCTACCCTCAAATGGATGGACAAGATGAGAACACTATTAAGATTTTAGAAGATATGATAAGGGCCTACGTAATTGATTTTAAAGGTATTTGGGTTGATCACTTGCTTATTATCGAGTTTTCTTATAAAAACAATTATCATTCCAGCATTCAGATGGCTCCGTTCGAGACTCTATATAGTAGAAGGTGTAGGTCTCCTATTGGTTGATTTGAGTTGGGTGAGACTAGGTTTTTTGGTCCTGACTTGGTTCATCAAGACATGGAGAAGGTGAGGTAATTATAGAAAGACTTAAGATTGTTCAAAGTCGCTAAAAGTCTTATGCATATTTGAGAAGGAGGGAGTTAGAGTTTGAAGTAAGTGATTGAGTATTTAGGAGGGTTTCTCCTATGAAAGGAGTCATGAGATTTGGGAAGAAGGGGAAGCTCAATCCCCATTACATTGGTCTATATTAGATTGTGAGAAGAATTAGAAATATCGCTTATGAATTAGATTTACCAACAAGTTTGGCTTCAATTCATTTTATTTTCCATATGTCTATGCTTAAGAAGTATGTGGGTGACCCCTTTTTAATAGTGCCATTGAGGATGTAGGTGTTAATGATTTGCTATCCTATAAGGAAGTTCCAGTTGAGATATTGGATAGGCAAGTTCAGAAGTTGAGAGCTAAGGAAATAACTTCAGTGAAGGTGCTTTGGTGGAATCAAAAGGTATAAGAAGTTACACGGGAGTCATAAGAAGATATAAAAGCAAAGTACTCATTTTTTTTCTCATTAATATATCTTGTTTTGATGATGATCAGCTTACAACATGGGACCAGGTCCCTGGGTTTTTATGTATTCAGTAAAGTTGTTACTGTCTTGCACAGTTTTGTCTGTTAGTGTAACAAACTGTCCATGTGAGCTTTTACCTATTAGGACACCTGTCCCAATCGTATTTCTACCCTTATTATTATCTAGCTATAATTAGAAAAGAATGATCGCGAATTTACTAGTTTTTGCAATCTGATTGTTCAAGAGAGAAATTGGCAAAAACTCAAATATTTCTCAAGACCCAAGCTTTTGTGTGCTGAGAGATTGTGCATTCTTAGGTAAAATCTTGGTCTGTAATTGAATTGCTCATTTTATAAGAGTAATGCTTTTCTTGTGTTATTGAGAGTGCTTACATAGAGTTACTTGAGTTGATATTGGTTAGAGTTAATCAATATTGACGTGAGCTCTTGGCAGAGTTGTCAGGGTAGGTTTGTAATAGAGTTATTGCAAACTGGTGGAGCTTAGATTTAAGTTTTCATTGAATCTATAATCAAGAGTTTTATTATAGTGGATTGCTAAGTGCTTGTGAGGATAAGCCATGGTTTTTCCTCCCTTGAACAAGGATTTCCACGTTAAGTCTTTGTGTTCTTTAATTTCCAGCAAAGTTTTAGCTTCCTACTGCTTTACTATTTTATCGCCTTCGTCTACTCTAAGGGACCTAGTCCCTCATAATGTGGTGCAATCCTCCATGTTACAATAATTGGTATCAAAGCAAGGACACTCTAAAAGGTTCATACCTAGAGTGATTTATTGATCATGGCTGCTCCACCTAATCTGAAAGAAGGTCAATCTATCACTAAAACACCCCGATTTAATGGGCAGTTCTATGGGTGATGAAAAACCAGGATGTATGACTTCATTATGGCTGAGGATAGTGAGCTGATGAATGTAATACTTGATTATAATCATGTTCCAGGGAGACAAACACTGGAAACCACGTTTGCCGATGTTGGGAGTCCATATGAGTATGTGTCTAACGCACATTATATTTTGGATGGCTATCACCTTGGTCTTTATCCTTTTCACGATTTCCTTGATACATGCAGATAACACACACTGGGGTCCTTTTGGTAGGGGGAGCCGGACCCACATAGACCATGGGTGCATTTAGGTCTGTACGAGCTACATAGTTCAAACAAATATCTTAAACTTTCATGTTTCATGACCCTTATCCCTATCCCGACATCCTATATATGTTTATATAAATGTTGTGCATGTGGTTTTGATCCATTTCTAATAAGTGCACTATTTTATCTCTTTTCCTTGAGTTACATGCCAGTCTTTCGCATGTCTGTACTTCTTCAACAACCATTAATTGGAGATGTTTGAAATTCTTTCACCCTTAATTAGAAATATCAAAGTCAAGTCATGTGAAAGTCTTAATCTCTTATAGAAAAAAGGTTTTACATTATGCAAATCCTAATCACTTGAGTTTTGAATAGTAAATAATTACTATGACAAAGTTTCAAGGACTGTCCAGGGAGGCATCCCCTTTACTGCTGCTATGGGCAAAGGTATAATCATTTGGCCCTTTTAAGTTTTGCACAAATTTTACATAATTGCAAGAGTGACTGAGGAACATGTGAAATATGGTAATCGCAGGAGTGACTGAGGAGCAGTTTGAGCAAAAATGGACAAGGACTGCAACTGCAAACTTGGGTGATGAAAATATGGTGATTGCAAAGTCAAGGATGTAAAAAAACAAACAAAAAATTCTCTTGGAGCATGAAGATGAGTGGTGCTTTTGAACTATCTCAATTTTTAAGTTGTGAACTTCAAGTACAATATTTTTGGCATTATTTTGGCCTTCAAATTGCCTAGTAGTTATCATTTGTATCTTTATCTGTATTTGGACTTTTAAGTTGTACTAGAGTCTCCAGTTTCTGCTTAATGGATTTCTTGATGCTTTTACTGCTTACTCAATTAAAGAAACTTTTAGTAGTTCAATTTCCATCAGAGAATTGTCTAAAGCTAATAGCTCTATTTAATTATTTGTGAGCTAATAATTCAGTGATACAAACCAAAGCCCTTACCTCATTGGTATCCACATGCTAAACTCAATTGGTAAAGGTTGAGGTACTTAGGTCTTTAACTCTTTAAGTCACAAGTTTGAACCTAGTGCCAAGAGAACTAAGTCATCTATTACTTCAGTGGAGAATGTTAGAGGGACGGGCAGAGTTGGTTCCAGTCCAAAAGAGGTTATTGGTGAATACAAAAAAGACCTTACCTTACCTGATTGGATGCTAATCACCTCTGATTTAGATATCTTGTAAACTGTTCCCTTGTCTTAAGTTAGTTGAGAGACATTGTGTTCATATAAAGTTTCTAGGTAGACCAAATAGCTATAATTTAGATCCAAGGGTAATGGAAAGTATCATCTTTAAAAATCTTATTATTCAATATAATGCTCTTGACAACTTATTAGATACAGAAAAGATACAACTTGACAAGAAAAATGAACATACTTGAAAGAAAAAAAGGAAAAAAAATTGAAAGTGGCACAGGAAAATGAACAAACATCAAGAAAATGAATTCACAGCAAGTTTGATCACAGAGAGAACGATGATGACCACGATAATCAGAAGCAAAATTATGGCAATCATCATGCATTTTCTTGATTTCTTCTGCAAGTTCTTTGCAGTTTGAAGTGCATCTGTACCCACATTAACTCCACTGCACATCTTACCTGAAAATACAAAGGAACAAATTGAATTAATCAAAAAAATTCAATTTATATTAAACATATCCAAAATATCATTAACCTTAAATACATATATTAATATGATTAATTTGGTCAACTTTAGTTAATCAATCTACTTATTTCAATACTTTTGAAAGTTTAGAATAATTTTATATTAGTTTAATATTTTTTTTACATGTCATTATTGGGCACATTGAGCTATATTTTTTCTTGAGTAATATTTTGGCTTATACTTACTACCGTCCAAATATAATGCGATGTATTGTTTATTTAAACACTTTTCTCTTAATAATTTTGAAAAAAAATATTAGGACTCTCCATTATTAATTATTAATAACTTCAGCTACTGTCATTATAGACCACATTGATTGATCCTAGATTATGATATCGATCTATAACAGATCAACGACTGATCGATGACAAGTAAGAAATTCACATGAAAATGTGAATGAATGAATGAAATCGGGGTTTAATCGATGCTCTTCTAGCTCTGAAATGGAGAAATATATTTTTAGGACTCCTGAACTATTGAAATCTACCTACTAACGAGTTATTGAGTAGATCCTGAATGCTTCTCAAGCTAGTAGCAATGGTGCAAAAATGAGTTATGCAAATATTTGAAAGAAAATGAGAGTAACAATGGAAGCAATGAGCAACAATGGTGATTTTCAGTTGTGAGAAGAAAGATTATTAGAAAAGTCATTGGAATCGAAGAAAGTAGGTGAAAAATGAGAGTTTTTCTTGGTGGCTTCTTGGATAAATTTTACTTTGTTATTTTATAAATATGAAAATGGGGAAAAATTTAATATTTGTTGGATGACGTAGGAATTAAAGTGCAATGTTATAGACTTGTGTACTAGATTTGGATGATTTTCAAAAATTAAATAGATGACATCATAAAGGTGTCTATCCACTATATTTTTTCAAACTTATATCTATCATGGTCACATCACCTTATTCTCTACTTCTTCAACAACCATTAACCGGAGATGTTTGAAATTCTTTCACCCTTAATTAGAAATCTCAAAGTCAAATCCTGTGAAAGTATAAATCTCTTATAGAAAGAAGGTCTTACACGATGCAAATCTTAATTATTTGAGTTTCAAATTTTAAACAATTATTACCAAATCAACTAATACTTGATAGCTTCACTATTTCACTTCAACAAGAAATTTTGAGACATGGACGATGGCTCTTTTTTTCCTCATGAACATTGGAACCAACGATAAAAAGAAAATATTCACCAACATGAAAATCAACAAATAAAATATCAAAGAGGCTTAAACCAATTCTTCTATCTATTTTGTCCCCTTACCCTTTTTCTTTGTACACTTACAACTGCTTGAAATCCGTATTCAAAAAAATTAGATGTTGTGAAGTTTCTGAGGTAGTGGTACAGACTACATACACTTTATCTCTTTAGGCCCGACTTTGTGGGAATATACGAGATATGTTGTTGTTGTTGTGTAGTAGCCATGGTAAATCAAGCTTAATCTTTAAGAAACAATTGCATATGTGCACTGCAAATTCAGATCCATAGCTATCAAAGAGAACTCACAATGAGTTCTAATAACACCTAACAGATCAGAAGAATATTACTATCTGCATCACTTCTACTGGGTGACTCATCCGAGATAGAATTCTGAAGCATATTATATCATGAAATAGTAAAACTTGACAGGGGCGGCTCAATGAAATTTGTGGCCTAAAGCCAACTTTAAGAAGAGACCTTTGAAATTATTTAATAAAATTTTATATGTTTATTTGATTTATTATTTTTGTTTTGTAACGGGTGATGTAAGTATATATATTGACAATTCTCATTCAATTACATGTTAATTTTCACCATCAAAGATATTTGATAACTGAACAAGGTTTCAACAATATTTTTGTAAGAAAGATCACCGTTAAGATAATTTTTTATCAATTAATTCTCTACATTTAATGAACTCAATTTTGTACTACTACCAAGATGTTAAAATAATTTTATACATATGAAATAGTTTTAAGTCTATTTTGAATGTAATTGATGGATTGATCCATTATTTATGAGAAATAATCTAAGAATATTAGAAGTGACTTTATTTGTCTTCTACTACAGATATTGAAATCAATTTTTTTTGTATGCATGTTTATTACAAAATTTAAGTGATAATCAGGCTATTCTAATTTATGTGACACTTTTTACTTATCGAGAATCGAATTATATTAATCGTGAACAATATTTTGAATCTATTCTTTTTTCATGGTCATGACATGAGAAAAAATTCAGTGTATAAGACTTATTGCAAAATTTTTGAACACCTAAATTTTAAAATATTGTACTAATTCACTCGTATTTAAATTCAAAATTATTTAAATGAATTATCGTTAAATGAAAAGTGACACATACATTGAAATAAATATATGGAGTATTTATATAAGTAGCATCTATTTATTTCTAAATGATTTTATAAAATTGCCAAAAGACAAGAAGAAATATATTTTCTTAAAATAATAATGATGCTAGATCTATGATATATTCTATGCACTAATGAAAAATGGAGGCCTTTGCTTTGTGTGTGTGGGGGTGGGGGTGGGGGGTGGGGGGAGGCTAAAACACTTGCTTTAAAATAGACACTTAGAAAGCTTTTTTAAGTTTTTAGACACAAGTCTTGAAAAATTAAGTATTTAGATACTAGGATGACATCCTCACTTCTTATATACAATCCTAGCACACAAGTTTTTAATTTTACACTTATCCCACCTCATCCATGTAATATTTAATATTTTTCACCATTTTTATATTTTCACCATTTTTCATATTTTCCTATTTTAATTAAAAAAATTATTCAAGAAGCCAACATTAGGAGCTCTCATTTTTCACCAATATTTTTCAATTCTGGCGATTTTTCTGACGAAATCTTACTCATCACAATTGAAATTCTCCATTCTTGGTCATTGCCTCCATTATTGTTCCACCTTTTTTGAAAAAATTGCAAAAAATATTTTTTTATCATTTTACTAGCCTGAAAAGCTTTTCAAATCCACTCAATACCTTGTCATTAGATATATTTCAATAGTTTATAAGCCGTACACATACATTTCTCCATCAAAGTGATAGGAGGGCATCAATTATATCCAAAATCCGTTAATTTCCATAATCCGTTAATTTCCATTTTTGTATGGAGGTTTTTATACTAGTGATCGACTAGTTATAGATGATACCTTAATCTATTATCGATTAGTATGGTCTATGATGGCAGTAGCTGAGGTAGTTATCGCGGGTGGTAATTATATAGGTGTGTGGGAGGAGGGTACCAACTATTGGAAGTGGAAATCATCTAGCAAGGAGGCAATGCACATCCAGCTTCGCTGTAATGGCTAGTATGACGACATGGTTCGAAGCGTAATTGAGAGTAGTGAATTAGATTGCGAGACAAAGAGCGTTGTAATTAGTTATCTAATGAATAGGCGGGGTAAAATACATTCCACATTCATAAAGAATGATCGACATGTGTACTTATACATGTTGAATGTCATTGTCGATGGATCTAGTCCATTACAGAGGATAAATGTCCTCCCGGGGTCTCTGACAATCTCGCCACCACTCCCGACAATCGACAAACATAATTCATTTGCAGATGAAAGTTTGGATGTTCATCCAATAGATACGGAATATCATTGAACAGAATTGGAAGGTCCCAATTTCTATCAAGAAGAAAGAGAAGAGTGCGGATTGGGATCACAAACCAACCACACCTTCTCCGATGGAACTAATTTTCACATAAATTAAATATTTAGCAGCAAAAAGAAGCTGAACTTGTTGTTGGACGTAGCATCAGTGAAAAATTCTTTTGATTATTCTACGTTGAAGAGCTACAACAAATTCTTTAAGTTAAAATACTTTTCTCCTAGTTGCGCGTGGATGTTGCAAGCGAAGAAGTATGAATGCAAGAACAAATTTCTCATCTATATATATGAATGCAAGAACAAATTTCTCATCTATATATACGAAGGCGATCACACTTGCGGTGTCGAATACACCACGTGCAGCAATTAGAAAATCATGACTAAAGTCATTGCATCGCTCTATGTGAACATGTATCATGAAGGAAAGGGTCCAGACACTAGTGAGATTCAGAGGATCATTTTCAAGAACTTTAGTAGTAGACCAACCTATTGGATTTGTTGGATAACGATGTGTGATTGCTAAGGAAATGGTTTGAGCGACACTGGAGCACAGGTATTCTTTTCTACCAAAATTTTCATACACGATCGACACTCTTAATGTTGGCCCTACCTATTCCATCATGGTGAACAAGGATGTTTGTAGGTTTATGTAATTCTTTTTAGCCTTGGGCCCTTACTTTAGGGTATTCACCCACATGAAAAAGGTTATTACAGTTCATAACACTCATTTACATGGTAAGTACGAGGGCATGCTGCTCAATGTGGTTGCACAGGATACTAAGAAATATATTTATGCCATTCCCTTTTGTGTCATTGACACAGAGACTGATGCATCTTGGAAGTTCCTCTTTGAGAAGTTGAAGTCTATAGTGGTCGATGAACTAGATTTGTGCTTATCTTTGATAGGCATCGCCAACGGCATCGCGATGGCTTACAACCGTGCTCATCACGTTACTACATGAGGCACCTAGGTGAAAATCTTTGAGTAAATCACTAATGTAGAGATCACCTCTATCTATTCTACCACACGACAAAGGCATATACTTTTGAGGAGTTTAGCAATCATTTTGAGGAATTCAAGAATGATTGTCCCAAGGCAGCCTTTTTCCTCTAGAATGAGATTGGTTTTGAGAAATGGAGCAAGGCATATTTCCCTGGTAATAGGTTTGATGTGATGACCACAAATATTTTTGAGTCGATCAACTCTATGTTGATTGTCGAAAGGGAGTACCTCATAGCATTCATATTAAATTCGATTTCTAAGAGGTTTGGTGAGAAATTTAGGGAGAGGCGTGCATATGTCCTCATTTATAAAGATAACAAATTTATGCCTTCAGCCAAAAAGATCTTAAGGGACAATTTGAGCAAGGACGAGTCTTTCTATGTGGAGAACATACGCTGGGACTAAAGGCAATTCACAGTGTTCGGCTGTGGTTGTACGACTAAAGTTGACCTACTAGAAAAGTCATGTTCTTACAGGAAGTTTAACTTGGTTAAAATACCATACCCTCATGCAATGGACGCTTTGCAATCAAAGAACAGTGATGATTATGGTTTGAGAGTCTATGAGTACTCTTCACCCGTGTATAAAGTGAAAGAGTACCTCCTTGCTCTTCAGAATCAATTAATGTTGTCCCTTTGAATTCCGAATGGCGCATGCCACAGGAATCGCTAGATGTGAACATTATTCCACCTTTTGGTGACACCAAGCTCGAAAGTAAGAAAAGAAATGCATTAAGGGCGTGGGCGAGGTTTTCAAGTCAAAGAGGAGAAACAAGTGTTCACTGTGAAAGAGACCTGAGCACAAGAGAATCACTTGTAATAACAACAAATCATAGTTAGACATGTATGAATTTTTGTTTTTGAAATTTATGGCAGTGTATGCATTTTCACAACCCTACAGTGGTCTAATTAATACCAGTCTTATCAATTTTACTCTGTGTCTATTATAGACCTGTTAAGTTTATGAATATATTGTGTGTCAAGTTTATTGTAAGTATTCTTTATATACCATATAGTTTATTATTGATCCTATTTCAAGTTTATTAAAACAAAACCTAATTATTCAAAGGAATAGATGAACATTCAATCAATTATGTCACATAAAAAAAGCTGCAGCACGTCCACTCACACCTTGCATTGATTGGGTATACGCTACTTTTTTGAATTTTACTAATCTATGTATATACCTGCCGCTGGGTGGGAAGACCAAAGGCTTCTATCTTGGTCTACATAAACACCCATCAACTATACACAATATTCATCTTCTTCAACCCAAAAAATTGATAAATACGACAAGATGCCGAGCATTCCACTCAGATCACAAAGGAGGGTTCATTTCCTGTGATATTTTCCTCCTCCAAAATGTCCTAGATCGTCTCTTCTATAGTTTGGGATAGGACAGGGAGAACCTCCATCATGAACTCTGATATATCACTCATTTTTTTATAGGCGATTGTGGAGTGGCTGAACATGGAGCCCGAGGAGTTGATCACCCCCCACCATCTCTTTAGTTTAGGTTTTAATTTCTATTGTAGTTGTAGTCTTAAGTTCATTGCAAAGAAAATTTCATGGTTTGGGAGTTTATTAGATGAAAGCTTCTTCCTTTTGTCCCTTTTCTAGTATTTTGTGTACTTATGGTGTTCAACCATTGTAATGAACTTATGAATGAAGAGTTTTCTATTTCCTACATTTGTCTCTACTTTAATTTTACAATTTTTTTCTTATTTGAAATTTTTTTAATTTTCCCTATTAGAATATGAATGAATCAGTTGTCAGATGAGTTTATCATATACATATACGAATTCATATATGCTAATGGATAATGAATCTGGTCTATTCGCAATTATGTTGATTTATACAAAATTATTTGCAAAGTAGAATGAGTTTATGTAAGACCCCGCAAACTCCTTTTGTAGCCTGAGCTTTAGAGCGTGTCAAGTGAAGTGTAAATCTATCCCTAAAAGATTTTGAAGTGGCTTTTCAAGTGAGAAATATTTTGAAACATATAGAATTTCCCTAATATCAACTTTTTGTTATAAGAGAATTGAATAAGCTTTTCTTCGATACCAAATTCGTCCAAATCCGACACTTGGGCGAAGAGTTAGAGCCATTTTAGTGAGACAGTGTGCCACCTAGCACTTTAGCGCATCACGGAGTCAGCCAAACTAACAATTTTCAAATTCCAGTAAGCCTTCGCGATGCCACCACATTGTGGTATCTTTCCAGTTCACAACCAAGGTGGCAATGCGAGTTCCACCTTTTCGCGCCATCAAGCAGTTTCCCTATTCCACTTTCCAGAAAGTTGGTGCGATTATGGCGCATCGCGCCAGCGTATAAAATTGGGATTTCATTTAGGTTCCATTATTTAAATTTCAGGGAACCTTTGGTAATTTTCCTAAAGTCCCAATAAGTTTTTGCACGGGATTTAAAACTTCAATAGCCAAAGTTGCCCATCTAGTCTCATTAATTTATCAAGAACAAAACACTCTCTCTCAAAGATAGAAAATCCTATCCCTCAAGTTTAAAAGCAACCTCAAGAATCCTTCAGAGAGTCTTCAAGAACTTCAAGAATCTAGAAAACTAAGGTATGAAGATGTTGATTCTTGGATCCCTTTCATCCAAGAAGCTCAAGAACCATTTTCTAAATTTTAAAGCTTTGATGTTTATGAATTTTCATGATTCATGTGAGTTAGAATTGATGTTCATGCTATTATTGAGTTGTGATTCATGTTTGTTTATAAGGTTTTCAAGCTTTGACCGTAGTATGTGATATTCATGTGATGTTCATGATAAACCCTCTTCAAGTTGCTTGTTAATTGGTGTGTTTATGTTAATTAAGTGTAGAAATTGTTGAATAAGCAAATAATGCTCCCCATATGTTTGATAAAATACTTATGGGAAGGAATTAAAGCCATTTTAGCATGTTGATTAGAAATTCCCAATTGTGTGTAAGCCCATGCATGCCAAGTGTTTGTTGAAATGTCTTAGTGAATGGATTATGATAAGTTGCATGCATTCTTGTCCATGAGTATTCCTTATTGAACAACTATGAGATATTAGAATGCCTACCCTATACATTTACATGCTTATGACATTCAAGTGATTGAAGAGATGTCGTATTAATTGTGTTGTGAACGATAGTCCATTGTCATGATATTAAAGTGTGGTTCCGTCTTATTAATTTATACTATCGAGTCCTAGGGGTATTTATACCTAAAAACTTAGCTTCTTTTCTAGAGCCGAGTCAGTCTCAAGATAATCTCAGTCGTGTTGTGATCCATAGAATTCAATCAGTGACAGAACATTTAAGAAAATTCAAAAATCTCAGTACTAGTTCAATCCAGCCTCAGACATCGGTCACTTTCAGACAGAAAGTAGAATTCATAAGTATTCCGTCAGATAACTGAACCAAGTGAACTCAGTCAGATCAGTCAAGAAATATGATCAGTAACAAATTTAGCTCAGTCTAAGTTAAGTTAAGAATTAGTTCAGAGTCATTTAGTTGGGAGTAGTAACTAGCACCGAGCGAGTGCAGGGATGAGCGCTTACCCGTAGAGAGGAAGAGTCGTTAGCAGCAATCCCTGTACTCTAAAACCTCATAGCCAGCGCAGGACCAGGAGTCACCCGTTATATTAAGGCTTGACTATCATACTGCTTTAGGCCTGACTTCCTGTTCAGGGTCACCCGGTAGAGAGGCTTGACTATAGCAGAGGTCTTTACCCATGGTACGGTATTGATACCCTTTCAGCTGGGGTTATAGGTTGGACCCTACTAGATCAGATTCGGGGCATGTCGGTTAAGTGAGAACTCTCATAGTTACAGTTTCAGTATCAGTCTCAGAGTAGAACTCAGAAATTAGGACTGTCAGATACAGTCATCAATCTCCATAAGGAACTCAAATAGTTCCATAGATTTATAGACCACCCGCTAGATAAGCTTGGTCTCACATAAAGTAATTCAGTATCAGTACCTACAGAGGTCACCCGTCAGATAGGCTTGATCTCAGTCTCAGATTCAGTTGAGTTTTCTCAATATTAGTTCCAGTGATCACTCGTTAGTTAGGCCTGATCTCAAGCTTAGTCAATCTTAATCGTTATTAGAAGATTTAAAAATCATCCCGCTTGATAGGTTTGATCTCAGATTCATCCTGTCGGTATCAATTATCGAAAGGCTCAGTCATCCAGTTTATCAATATAAATAAGTACGGATATCAATTTCAGTAGCTTTAGATAGTATAATCTCAGTATGTTCAGAAATATCAGATTGATGGTATATTCAGTATCAGTTATCATATTCAGTCCCAATATGCTCAGTCACAGTATGCACAGTATGTTAAGTAGTTATAGATTCTCTATGTATGCTAATCCAGCTCTTGCATATCATTCAGTTAGCTATTGTTTATGGATAAGCTCTTACATTTACCCTTACCTCATCTACATACTCAGTACATTCTCGTACTGCCGCATTTGTGCTATGGTGTTTTATTTGATGCCATAGGTTCAGAAGCACAAGCCCCAGAGCACCCTTATCAGTCCAGACTTAGTCAGTAACAGTAGATATAGCAGTTAGTCCGCATCATCCGAGGATGCCTCTTATTTCAGTACTTTATTAGATTCACTTTGTTATCAGTAGACGAATTTAGTTGGGGATAAGTCCCATCAACTCCATAGTTCAAACAATTAGAGGCTTTTTCAGACAGATGTATTAGTATTCAATTTTCAGTTTGAGTATTTTAGACGTTTTGAACCTTATGGCAAGTTTTTGCCAGCTTTCCATATTTATTGTATTATATTATGCAGTGCTCAGGCACATATATGAACAAAGGGTTAACTTGTGGTCCTTTGGGGTCATCAACACCATGTAACAACTAGGGGGTAGTCTCGGGTCATTACAGTTGAGGATTAACCGAGCTTAATATTTATGATTGACCGTATATATAATCGATGGATTCCACTATGCTGGTTGGTGAAATGGTAAATAATTATTAGTACATAGTCAAAAATATTATCAATTAAATAAAATTTATTTGAGGGTCATCAATTGTGTCCAGTGTAAATCATCGACTCAAAGCCATGTCAATAATATACTGTATTGATTTATTGCCCTTCGTAGCATATTATGTAGAAAAGGAATAATTAATTTATAAAATAATAAATAATTAAATTTTATGCAATTAAAGGTGCTTAAAC
>NC_061111.1:228811615-228932342 GCF_002878395.1 Capsicum annuum | reverse complement strand
TTGAAAAGAATTCTTTAATTAATAAAACAATAAGTAATTATATTTTATGCAATTAAATAAGCTTAAACAAGTCATACGATTGTATGATAGTCCATGTAAATTGAAAGCGGTGAACAAAGATGAGTGAGGTGATGAGTTGTGGTTGAACAACCAACATCCTTAGCGGAATGTTTACCCAAGCACAAGTATGTTGTGAGGAATTCATTTGTTCATCCACTACCCATCCTCACACATCTTTGATCACCTTCTCCAATTTACGTGAACTCTTATATGATCACATGACTTGTTTAAACTCCTTTAATTGCATAAAATTTAATTAGTTACTCCCTCCGTTCCATAATAAGTAAATTGTTGGAGTATTTTTTATGTTTCAAAAGAAGTGAATGGTTTACAATTCAAGGTAGATGTTCAAATTTTTTTCAATTTACCCTTAATTAAATGTGCATTGGGAGTGATGTATCATGTTTCTTTGCTTTTTGAAGAGGATAAAAATGAAAAAACATGATAAATTTATGTTTTTACTTTTTTTCTTAATATGTGTGCCAAAATCTAATAATTAACTTATTGTGAAATGGAGGGAGTACTATTTTATTAATTAATTATTCATTTTTTGCCTAAATATGCTTCTAAGAGCAATAAACTAAAATGGTATATTATTGACAAGGATTTAAGTCTATTATTTACATTGAACACACTCGATGACCCTTAAATCAATCTTATTTATTGAATTATTTATATTTTTGACTATGTACTAATTTGTTTTGACTGTTTCACCAACCCGTATATACCTTAGCATTGACCAACTGTTGATTTATACGGTCCATCCTCTACCCAACACATGACAAGGCATTTATTATATTTAAGGTCTATGAAAGAGGTCCAGTAATAATAAAAGTTAAATATTAGATTTTTACAACGGTAATAATGTACCTGTCAAATCACATCCAACGGTAATATCTTACTTCCTTTCTTGTAGAAAAGAAAGGCTATTTTTGTTTTAACACTCTCATTTTTTTGTCTTTATTTCTTGTTCATTTTTAAACAACTACAATGTTTCAAGAATCCTAAAAATAAAATGCAAAAGTGTCGTACATTTATCATTGTGGTAATTCAGCTGTTTTAGGGATGTCAAGCACTGTTAGAATTTGGGTCTAAAATTCTTTAACTGTAAGATTGGAAAGGTGAGTGTGTACATGAATATGTAATTTATTTATTTTTTTTATTTAAGTAAGTAAATTTATATAATAACTTATTTTTTTGGTCAAGGATAATGGTCAATGCTTTTTTTTTAAGTGGCTTGAGGAAGACTCAACGATGAGTAGCCCATCGACATAAAATTTTCAAGGCGCTTCCAAGTTTCAAATACTACAAAGGCTTCAAAAATCTAAAGAAAATAGAGATCTACTCATGAAATTGTTAAAAGAAGCCGAAGAGCAAAGTGATCACTTGAAAGGATCACTAAAAGAAATCAAAATGAAGAGGGATCAACTAAAGAAAAGGTTGATTTTTGCCGAAGAAAAAGAGAATGGCCTAAAAAAAATTATTGTATGGTTTGTTGGTTGTGTTGGCTTTCTGTAAAGGTGTTATAGGGATGTAGGAAACTGTATAAATAGATGTATGGTTTCTTAAATCATTGTGGGTGTAATCTATAATTAATAGAGAATTAGTTCTTTTTCGTTTATCATAGACCTTTATAAACCATGACAGTAACTGAACATAATCCAATCAACTATTTAATCTAAAAAGACAATGGAATAACTGAACATAACTTCATCAGTAAATGTCATCACTGATATGCCAAATATTTAAATTCAATAATCCATAAAACCCAAATCATTAAAAAAAAAATCATTAAGAAAATTATTTGTTCCAAATCCACCAAACTACATGCTATTATTATTGAGTTCCTTAACAATGCCCATCACATCCACTTTATTTTCTTCATCTTTTTTCTCCTCTTCTTCTACTTATTTCTTCTCATTTTCCTTCTCACCTTCTTCCAATGATGTCTTCTCTTCTTCAATGTTTTCAACCTCCTGTTCATCCACTACTTCTTCATCAACTGCCTTCCTATTTTTATTTTCTTCTTCTGATTTCTTTTCACCATCTTTTTTTGTTTTCTCCTTATTTTTTGCCTCCTCTTCAACTTTCATTTGCTCATTTTTTTTCTTCTTCTTCTTCTTCTTTTTCTGCTGCTGCTGCTGCTGCTTCTTTTTCCTCTTCTACTTCTTCTTCTAGCTTATCTTCTTTAACTTTTTCATCTGCTACAGTAATGTCAGTCACTATGACTGTAAGTTCTTCGAGGTTTACTTGATGCCGTCTATGAGAGGGACTGTCAAGGTGCACTGCATTATTTTAAAAGGACTACAAAAATTATACAAGAAAATTAAATTAAAAGAACAAAAAAAATTAGTTTACCTTTATATGGTTGCTTCTTCTTATTCTTCTTGATTCTACTCAACCTCTCATCTCTAACAAAAGAAACAATATCCAGAACACTTTTCTCAAGCAAAGCAACACGCTCACGTAGGTTATCATCATTAGAAGCATCTGGTGTACTTTTGAGTCCACTTGAACTAGCATGATCACAAGCACATGCTGGACTTGGAACATAATTGTGACCACTCAAATCTTCGTTTTCGTTGGCGACCTCTGCTGATAAAGTCAGGACAGTCACGCTTTTTAACTTCGCCTTTAAGGAATCGATGGACGTATCTTTAACTTCATCTGTGTATGGCTTAAATATTTTTATGTATCTCTGATCCATCTCATGGACAGTGGGGGTAAGGTACGGGTGCATAATTTATAAAATAATAAATATAAATTACACGACATTCACTAATATAATAATATAATTACCAAATTATAATAAGTATAATTTTAGCTTTATGTTGTTTTCTTTGTACTTAAATGGGCCGCCTTTCATTATGTTATCGCACTTTGATATGTGCTGTCTGATAAGACGGGAAATGGGCAAAGGAGAATCAAATGACTTACTGATGTACTTTCCCAAATGAGGAAAGACCTGATATATCCAAACCTACAATGAATAAAAGCATAAGTAAATCTACAGGGTCAATGTATTATTACATAAATAGGTAAGAGTCTATAATAAATCATTAAGATGGTAGATTATAAGTACCAGAAACGGCCAGGGAAATCTATATAATGCGTACGATGCATTATTACTCTTCACAAACGCTTCTTTTTGCTTGGTCAAATCAATCTTCTTTTTCAAATGGCTCAATGTCAGCCCGAATGACTCTTCCACCCATAGATACCCCCAAAGAAATCTAAACCAGCCTTCATTTTGATATGGTCTGAATCTACCTTCTTCGACAGGTCCTTTTCCAGCAACATCAATTATACGAACCAAACCAAAGCACACTTCTACTTTTGATGATTATTTAATCTATTACCTTCAATCGGGCTAATCAACCTTGCAGCAGTAATGCTCTAATTCTTCATCACCTTAAAATGAAAGCTTTCTCCATTTTGGAGGACTTTGTTCATTTTTGATTCACGAAAATATGCTGAACAAATCAGCCTCATAATCAGAGCGCATTTCTTTAAGCCGAAACAAACTGGATTTTGGTTCACACAGAACCAAATTTCATGCAATTTTTAAATTATTTTTAATACATAGCAGCAACACATAATGGACAATCTATCCATTAAACTTAAAATGATCTGACATATACCTCAAGTTTCCTAAACAGGCCTTCTTAAAATTAGTATACAACTTTTGCTCAACAAGAATCCTTCTAAACTCTCGATAGACCGCCATTCTTTCTATTACAAAACTCTTTGCAGGAAAAGAACCTAGATCATCCATACAAGTTGTAAGGTCGTACGACTCAACGAAGATATCTCTTACATAAATTGGCAAGGAGAGAGGATCATCCTCCTCCCTATCTCCACTATCTGTCCTGTCCTCATCTTCACCGCTAAAACTTTTACTTTCTTCTTCACTTTTCCCTTTGATTTTTCTTTCACTATCCTCAACATCATCACTCTCATGTGCACTCCTTTCATCATTTTGGAAATATCAGCAAGGATTTTTGATTCAGTTTTCAACTCGGATTCATCGACTACAACTTTTTTTCTCTTCAAAATTTTGGAAACTTCTTTGACTTTTCGCTTCCTACTGCTAGAAATAGTGGAAACAAGCCTTTTAACTGCTCTATGAACTCTCACCATTTATGATCTACAACTAAAAACAGATCTGTAGTGGTCGATTGGTCTATTAATAAAAATGGAAAATGCAGCAAAAATAAATCTGTAGTGGTCGATCTATTGACCACTGGTCTATTAAGAAAAATAAAAAAAATGCCGCAGATCAAATATGCATATCAAGTTTCAACTTCTCCAGATATTGGCAGTGCAATTCAAACAACAAGAACACCATTAAAATGGGTTCAATTCAGTATAAAAAATTCAAAATCAATACGCAATATAAATACAGAAGTGTAAAATTTTTCAGTCATTATTCAAAGCAAAACACGATTAAATATGCAGAATTGACAATGTTAACTAAAAACACTCAAATTTTAACTAATTCAATGAGGAACAGTGCAATTTTTGTCAAAATCAAAGAACCCCAATACAAAATGAAAAAAAAAAGTATACTAAAATTGATCTAATACTGATCGAAAAAGAAGATTAAACTAGCCTGACCAAGAGAAACTGAAAATTTTTGACTTGGGAAGCAAGAATCGAGAAAAACTTTTTTTTCAAAAAACATGAAGAAAAGTCGGCAGAAGAAGAGGATTTGAGGAGAGAAAAAAGTTGTTAAATTTATTAAATGATTTTAATAAATGTTTGAAAAATTAATAAACATAAAAAGCGACCATATTGTATTTTTTATAAAGTTGTATTTTATCCCCAAATTTTAAAAATGTTAAAGAGGCCCATGACTCCACAACCCCGACCCACTTTTTGTCTTTTCCAAACCCTAACCATAAAAAATAAATGAAAAAGAAATTTAGTGCCTATTCTCCAAATTAAGTTATCAAAGCGGGTATTCTTTCAAATCTTCTCAGGTTTCTATAGTATATATTCTATGTATATCACGAGACATTAAAACATACTACAGGTTTCTCATAATATATATTCTAGCAAGCTATTTACTAGCTTTCCTAATAAACTTAATAGGGTTAACACCCTAGCTTGCAACAACAAATAAGTGACAACAGTTTATAAATAAGATAAGCACGAGATTAAGCTAATTCCTTCATTGCAGCCAACTAATACACAAGGATTGATAAATCAGAAATTATCCTCGTATAAATTTATCAACTTCCAAAACACGCACACAAAAATGCATTTCCATTAAGAGTCATCTAAGTAATGCAGGAGGACTTAGGCGTATATTATTCTTCTCCTCTTGCTCTCTGCTCTTCTCACCGCTTATTTGTAAAATCCTTCTTTCTCAACTTCAACTTTCACTTCCTCTTTCTTGATACTCGGAACATTCACTTTGAAGATATTTATTTTTATTTTTTATCAATCTATTCTTGTATTTGCGGAAATAGAAGTTTCATGAGCAGAAGAAGGGGTGTTGACAATTGTGCTTGAAAATGGAAAGTCCTAGAATAGATCCCATATATCAAGGAAAAATGGATCGAAGGTGTTGCTCTTGCGACCACCAAAAAAGGTTGGAATCAAAGACATTTTTGAGACTTTATTGTTTGAAGAAAACAAAGAATGAATTATGATGCTTGCATGTTTTTTTGATTGTAGTGTTTGATTTGCTGTAATGAGCTAGAGAAGATGTCGTGATCTTTTTAAGTGAAGAATCGAGTGTAATCCAGGATGTTCTCTTGCGAATTTAATGATATTTCAGAAAAATATTATCCAGTTCGAGGACGATCTAAGATGTTCTTCCGTTAATTTTTCTTTTTAATGGGAACAATAAGAGACTTCTAAAATTTTCGAGTGAATCTTTTTGAAGAGGGTTAGTGCTTTTTTTTGTTTGTAAAGTCATTGTTTTAATAGCGTAAAAAAGGAAAAATGATTTGTCCATCTTGATTTCGGTAGCTAGTTGAAACCTTCTAATTATTATATTAATATATTTTAATATCTTAATTTTAATTTGGTTTGATTTTATTGAGTTTAACTTTTAAGAGTTCAATTAACAATGTAGTGAGTGGTGGGGGTACCCATTTAATGATCATCCGAAATAAAATTTTCAACCGAATCATTTTGTTGATTGTCGGGTATGGTGGTGCGGTTACTAGTGACTTAACAACGATATTTATCATTAATATAGGCCTAGAGCTATCGGCAACAGCATCCCACGTGTGCAAGAATACATGCCTATCATTCTTTGTGAATGTGGGATACATTTTTTCCACTCATTCATTGTATAATTAAACACAACGTAGCTTGACTCGTAAACTAATTCCCCACTCTTAATTACTCATAAAACCATGTCGTCGCATGAGATGCAACAAAATAGAAACTGTTGCCTTACTAGATAATTTTCAATTGCAATATCTGGGAGTCTCTTCTCATAGAATCACGATCAATAATAACAACTTCCGTTGTCATTATAGACAACACAGATCGATCATAGATTATGGTATTGATCTATAATGGGCCAATGACTGATCGATGATAGATAAAAAATCCGTATAAAAACATGAATGAGCGAAATAAGGATTTAATCGATGCTCTCTTAGCTCTAGAATGGAGAAATATAATTTTAGGACTTCTGACTATTGAAATCTACATACTAATGAGTTATTGAGTAGATTTTGAAAGCTTCTCAAGCTAGTAGCAATGATACAAAAAAATTGTTTACAAATATTTGAAAGAAGATGGGATAACAATGGAAACAATGAGCACCAATTGTGATTTTCAGTTGTGAGGAGGAAGATTTTCCTAGAATTGGAGAAAGTAGGTGAAAAAGGAAGCTCTTTTTGGTGGCTTTTTGGACAAGTTTTTCTTTGCTATTTTCTAAATATGAAAATAGGGGGAAAATTAGGTGTACTATAAACTTGTGTGCTAGGTTTGGATGATTTTTATAATTTAAATGGATGATATCATAAATGTGTCTATTTCAAACTTGCGTTTAAATATTACATTTTATTTTCAAAGTGTGTATTGAGTAGGAAGACCCAACTATCATGGTCACATCACTTTAGTCTTCCCTTTGGAAGTTAATGTCTACTGATCTTTTTGGCAGTTAGAGAGGGTGGTTGGGTTTATAGATTCCAAAGCACTGTCGTTTGCATCCTGTACTTCTTCAATAACCATTAACCGAAAATGTATGAAATTCCTTCACCCTTAATCAGAAATCTCAAAGTCGAGCCTTGAGAAAGTATAGATATCTTATCAGAAGAGGGTCTTACGCGATGTAAATCCTAATTAATGAGTTTCAAATACTAAATAATTATTACCATATTAGTCAATATTTGATAGCTTCAATATTAAATTTAACAAGAAATTCTGAGTCATTGACGATGGGTTTTCTTTTCCTTATGACTGTTGGATCCAACTATAAGAAGAAAATAATTACCTACATGAATATCAAGAAATAGAACATAAAAAAGGCTTAAACAATTCTTCTATCTATTTTGTTCCTTTCCCCTTTTTCTTTGCACAGTTACCACTACTTGAACTTTGTATACAAGAAAATTAGATATTGTGTAGCTTCTGAGGAAATGGTACAAGCTGCGTACCCTTTGCCTCTCTAGGCTCGACTTTATGGGAATACATTGGATATGTTATTGTTGTGTAGTAGCCATGGTAAAACAATCTTAACCTTTAAGAAAATTTGCATATGGACACTAAATTTAGATCCATCGCTATAGAGGGGAACTCACAATGAGTTCTAATAACACCTAACAACTCAGAAGAATATTAATATCTACATCTCATCTACTGAGTGACACATTCAAAATAGAATGCTGAAGCATATTATATCGCGAAACAGTAAAACCTGATACATGTATCTTATTGTATGTATTCCATGTATATCTTGAAACATTAAAACTACTACAGGTTTCTCATAACATATATTCTAGCATGCTATTTATTAGCTTTTCTAATAAACTTAATAGGGGTTAACACCCTATCTTGCAACAAAAAATAAGTTACAACATTTTATAAATAAGACAAGCAAGAGAATAAGCTAATCGAGCTAGCCATATATATATATATTTCCTTCATTGCATCCAACTTATACAAAGGTATTGATGAATTAAAAATTCTGCTCATAGAAATTTACCAACTACCAAAACTAACTCATACAAAAAGGAATTTCCATTAAGAGTCATCTAAGTAAATCAGGAGGAAATACTTCTGAAACTAGAGTAAGAACTTAGAAGTATATCAAAGTATATCATTTTTCTCCTCTTGCTCTCTTCTCCTCTCACCGCTTATTTGTAAAATTCTTCTTTCTCAACTTCAACTTTCACTTCTTCTTTCTTGATCCCCGGAACGTTCACTTTGAGGATATGTATTTCTATTTTTTTATCAATATATTCTTGTATTTGCAAAAATAGAAATTTCACGAGCAAAAGAAGGGGTGTTGCCAATTGTGCTTGAAATTTCAAATCCCTAGAATGGATCCCATACGTCAAGGAAAAATGGGTTGAAGGTGTTGGTCTTGCGACCACCAAAGAAGGTGGAAATTAAAGACATTTTTGAGACTTTGTTGTTTGCAGTAAACAAAGGATGAATTATAATGCTTGCATATTTTTTTTTGATTGTAGTGTTTGATTTGTTGGATGATCTAGGGAAGACGTCATGATCTTTTTAAGTTACAAATCGAGCGTAGATGTTCTCTAGAGAATTTAATGATATTTCAGAAAAAAATTCTCCAGTTTGAGGTCGATCTAAGATGGTCTTCTGTTAATTTTTATTTTTAATGGGAACAATAAGAGACATTTAAAAAATTTGAGTTTATCTTTTTGAAGAGGGTTACTGCTTTTTGTTTGTTTGTTTGTGAAGTCATAGTTTTAATAACGTAAAGAAGGAAAAATGACTTGTCCATCTTAATTTCAGTAGTCTGTTGAAACCTTCTAATTATTTTATTAATACTAGTTTGCGCGTGCACCTCATTTTATTGAGTTCAAACATTAACTAAATAGGATATTTGTTCAAATAATAGAGAAGAATACAATAATTAAATTCAACATCTTTTGAAGAATTTATTTAATTAAACTTAACTTTTACCAAAAAAATTTGTCAAAGCGGATCGACATTCATCTATCATAAGTAAACTACAACAAAATAATAAGATGATAGAGATATTAAAACAGTGTAATTAAATCTAGCCTTTACAGAAAAATTTTCTCAAAGCCGTCTGACTCATCTATCACCTGTAAACTATAACAAAATAGTACGAAATAGAGGTATCAAAATAATACAACTGAAGTTAACCTTTACACCAAAAAATTTTCAAAACAGAGATATTAATACAATACAATTAAACCTAACTTTTATCTAAAAAATTTCTCAAATTCGATCGACATTAATATGCCACTTGTAAATTCATCTACGGCTTGTGAACTGCAACAAAATAATACAATAGAGATTACAAAGCTTTAGTTTTGATGAAAATAATTCTTGTCTGAACAAAAATCTTGACCCTAAAGAATGACTTGAATGAAATATATATATATATACACATATATATATATATATATATATTTGTATGTATGTATATATATATATATACATACATACTTATATATACATATACATATATACATACATATATATATACACATATATATATATATACACACACATACCTTGAATTCTATTATGTTGAAAAACACAGTGAGAAAGTTGAGGGTTAGAAAATTAAGCATGAATCAGGTTAGATGAGCATCAATCATATTTTTTCAATAAGAAAATCGGTTTCTTCTCTAGTTTAATGTGCATCTCAATATTTATAGAAGTATTTCCTTAAAAGAGTAATATTTTAGGAATATTTTTTGTATCCTATTTTAGGAGTATTTTTCTAATTGATTAGTACAAAGAAAAATATTAATTGATTCTCCTTCCATATATTTTAGGAGTTCCATATATTTTAGGAGTCTAGTCAATATAATAAAAATAATTAAATAATAAATTCAAGAAAATAGTGAAAAGACAGTTTTGTCTAAAGGAGGGTCTTTTAATGAAGGACAAAAAGTTTAAATCACTTTTCTAAGGATTTTCACAGTTTTAATATATTATAAATTATAGATATAGATATTTTAATATCTCAATTTTAGTTTTGTTTGATTTTATTGTTTTTAACTTTTAAGAGTTCAATTAACAATGTAGTGAGTGGTGGGGGTATCCATTGAATGATCACTCAAAATCGCTTCTTCAACCGAATTGTTTTGTCAATTGTCAGGTGTGGTGGTGGGGGTACTAGCGACCTAACGTTGTTATTTCTCCTCAATATAGGCCTAGATCTATCAGTAACAAGATCCAATGTGTGCAAGGACATATGCCTATCATTCTTTGTGAGCGTGGGAGATATTTTTTTCCTCCCATTCATTAAATAGCTAATCACAACGTCGCTTGACTTGTAAACTAATTTCCCACTCTCAATTACTCTTCAAACCATGTCGTCACATGAATCATTGTGGCATAGCTAAATAGGAACTGTTGCCTTACTAGATAATTTTCAATTGCAATATCTGGGAGTCTCCTCCCATACTCCCATATAATTACGATCAACAATAACAACTTCCGCTACTGTCATTATAGACCACATTGATTCATCATAGATTATGGTATCAGCCTATAACGGGTCGATGAATGATAGAAGACGGGTAAGAAATCTATATGAAAACATGAATGAATGAAATTAGGGTTTAATCGATGCTCTCTTAGCATTGGAATGGAGAAATATATTTTTCGAATTTTTGACTATATTGAAATCTACATACTAATGAGTTATTTAGTAGATTTTGAAAGCTTCTCAAGCTAGTAGCAACGATGAAAAAATGTTCTTGAAAATATTTGAAAGAAAGGATAACAATGAAAGCAATGAACACCAATTGTGATTTTCAGTTATGATTAGGAGGATTTCACTGGAATCGAAGAAAATAGGTGAAAAAGGAAGCTTTTTTTGGTGGCTTTTTGGACAAGTTTTTCTTTGTTATTTTCTAAATATGAAAATGGGGGAAAAAATTAGATATTTGTTGAATGAGGTGAGATACTAAAAAATGTAATATAGACTTGTGTGCTAGGTTTGGATGATTTTTAGAAGTTAAATGGATGATATCATAAATGTGTCTATTTCAAACTTGCATTTAAATATTACCTTATGTTTTCGAAGTAGGTATTGAGCAGGAAGACCCAACTATCATGGTCACATCACCTTATTCTTCCCTTTGGAAGTTAATCTTTACCGATATTTTCTTTGGCAGCTGGAGAGGGTGGTAGGGTTTATAGATTCCAAAGCATTGTCGTTTGCATGCTGTACCTCTTCAATAACCATTGATCGGAGATGTATGAAATTCCTTCACCCTTAATCAGAAATCTCAAAGTCAAGTCATGAGAAAGTATAGATCTTTTATAGGAAGAGGGTCTTACGCGATGTAAATCCTAATTATAGAGTTTCGAATTATAATTAATTATTACCAAATCAAGCTTCAATATTTAACTTTAATAAGAAATTCTGAGACATCGACGATGGCTCTTCTTTTCCTCATGACCATTGGATCGAACAATAAGAAAAAAATATTTACTAACATCAATATCAAGAAATAGAACATCAAAAAGACTTAAACAATTCTTCTATCTATTTTGTACCAAGTGACACATTCAAGATAGAATGCTGAAGCATATTATATCACGAAGCATTAAAACCTACTATGGGTTTCTCATAATATATATTCTAGCATGCTATTTACGAGCTTTTCTAATAAACTTAATACGGTTAACATCCTAGCTTGCAACAACAAATAAGTTACAATAGTTTATAAGTAAGACAAGAACGAGATTAAGCTAATTCCTTCATTGCAGCCAACTCATACAGAGGGATTGATGAATCAAAAATTCTGCTCGTAGAAATTTATCAATTGTCAAAACACACACACCAAAAAACGTATTTCCATTAAGAGTCATCTATACTTTACCCTCCCCAGATCCCACTTTGTGGGAATATACTGATATGTTGTTGTAAGGGGGTATCATTAAAAAGGAATCAAGAAGATGCATTTCGTACAACTTGCAAGAGCTGGGGAACTAGATTTGATATCAATGAAATTATTTTGTCTTGTAAAGAAATAAACAACAAGTTGAGAGATTGTACATTCTGTTAATCACAAAACCACAACACACATAGAAATAAAAATGTAGGTTATAATTCACAAACCTCTTGGCAAGAAAGGTCACTGTAACATCTTTATTATCATTGAATAAAGTTTCTGCATAGCCAACCGGCTTGATAAGTTCTTTAATGGTATAAGCATCTTTGGAATCTGCAGTAGCTGAATTCGGCTCACCGACGTTAGGGCTACAACTGCCGGCGTCCAATAGAACACTCAAGTTTTTTCTTTTCACTCCTTTTATTCCCTCTCTAAGATTTTCATTTTATTTTTCGTCTCTTTCCAAGGTTATGTATATTTTATTTTTGAATTTGTCTGACCTATTTTTTCATGTGGTACACTTAACTTACAAAATTAAAGATATATTAATAACTAGAGATATTTTAATAAATTCAATTCTTTATTTTAAAATTGTACTCTATTTAGCTCAAAATAAATAATTTTTTGAGCTATTTTGTAATATCTAAGATAAGTAAGTTATTTATTTTTTAAGAGATATATTAGGAATTTCTTTCAATTGCTTTATACTTTTTAGGTTATGAGTTTCGAGAGATTTATTTGACTTTATTTTAAGATTACTGAAATTTCAGGAGTATTTTAATAATATTTAAAAGGATAATCATGAAAATTAAAGTGCAATGTATGTCCTAATTTCTTTTCGTTATCAGGTGTACGCTGGGCCAAACATTCATTTATTTTATACTAGAGAGTGTAAGATTTTAAATTTTCTTAAATTTTGTGCCAAGAGTTTAACTCACAAAATTAAATATATTTTGATACATTTAATATATTTTAATTAAGGCTACACAATTTTTTATTTTTTCAAACTTCGTGTCAAGTCACATTTAATCCACTAATTAAAGATGCAGTATTTTGATACCTTTAACGTATTTTAATTAAAGAACATAAATTTTTTGTAATAACTAAAATAAGTAAATTATTCATTTTCAAGAGGCATATTGAGAATTTCTTTCATTTTTACGTTATACTTTTTAGGTTATGAGGTTTAAGAGACTTAATTGACTTTATTTTAATGTTACTAAAATTTTAGTAGTAGTTTGATAATATCTAAAACAATAAACATGGAAAGTAAAGTAAATTTATGTCCTAGTTTCTTTTCTCGAATAGGTGTGCATTGAGTCGATAATTCATTTATTTTAAACTAAATAGAGTCAGATTTTAAATTTTCTTAAATTTTGTGTCAAGTCACGTTTAACTCACAAAATTAAAGATAGTTTGATCCATTTAAATATTTTAATTTAAGGTCATATAATTTTTTATATTCTCAAACTCCGTGTCAAGTCACATTTAACCCACAAATTTAAAAATGCAGTATTTTGATACAATAAACTTACCTTAATTTGAGTTCATAAGATTTTTTATTTTCTTAAATTTCATGAAAAATCATGTTTAACCCATAAAATTGAAGATAATTTGATATATTCAATATAATTTAATTAATAACATACAATACTTCATTTTCTTAAACTCTATATCAAGTCAAAACGGGTCAATCAATTCGAAACTAAGGAAATGGAAGAACATATTTCATTGTGCTTTGTATTTAATTGAGAATGTGTCATAAGTAACTATAGTTTAGAATATAATTATGAATGTAGTTATAACTCATGTACTTATAAAAGATAATTGCATTTATTCTATGCGACAAATATCAGTTGTTCCAATAAAAAAAATATATATAAGCGGAGAATATAAATTGCATTATGCGAGTATTAACTAAAACACTCAAGACATTTATTTTGTCCCATTGTTAGTACGTGTGTGTGTATATATATATATATATATATATATATATATATATATTATGTAATTGCTATAAAACCTAAATGTAGTACATTTCTTAAATTTTTGAAATTGTAGCAATACATTGTAACTTTAGTCTAAATATTTGTTACATCACTTTTGATGTAAATTTATGATTATTTATTTAAGTTAATTTTTCGATCACGCATTGAATTTGCTAGTTTTAATCAGAATAAGATAGATAACCCAAAATATAAGTTCTAAGAATCCAAAACACATAACCAACCCACACTTGTCCTCAAAAGCCTTTAAAACCAAAATACTAAATTAGGTTGGGACATGCCCCCAACCATGATAATAGAGCTCTTCAATTCCCAATGTAAGGAAAGAAAACCTTATGAAAATATGGAGCTTTTCAAAGGATGGAAGATCACTACTTCACAACAACTTAATAGACTACCACACCACCTATTCCTGCACAGTGGTAACAAAGATGTCTTCAAACCCAACATCATGAAACGATGCAGCATCCTAGAATGATGAGTGGGATAAACACTGATATGTAACTCAAGAAAGAGGATAAAACAATGCCATTTTCCAAAACAAAACCAAACTCCATGTATTTGTTCACATACATACATACATACGTCTATCATTCTGTCTATCTGTCCATCTGTCTATCTATCTGTCTACCTGTCTATCTATCTGTCTATCTGTCCATTTGTCTATCTGTCTATCTATCCATCTATCCATCTATCGGTCTATCTGTCCATTTATCCATCCATCCCTCCATCCGTCCATCCATCCATCCATCTATCCATCCATCCATCCATCCATCCATCCATCCATCTCTCTCTCTCTCTCTCTCTCTCTCTCTATATATATATATATATATATATATATATATATATATATATATATATAAACATGATATTTTAAAACTATTTCCCTGTACTGTGTAGCTCTATCTGTCCAAAAGGCACCCATGGGCTATATGGGTTTAGCTGAAGCATGGGCCCTAGTGCATGTTAGCCGTACAAACTGAAGAAATCCGAGGAAGGGCAAAAGCCACCAAGGCTTCAACTATTCCAAATAAGTATATATAATGTGTGAATCAAGCACACGGTTATATAGAACCCTACGCCGGCAAATGTGATTTTTAGTATTGGTCTCTACGGGACCTCTACATTCACAAAGAGCTACGAAACCCCCTTCAAACTAAAATTAAAATATTTGTACAAAAACCTATCCATTCAAGCAAGGAGTCATTTATTATGGCATTTACAATTATGGTATCGTCATACCAATTATGCTTGCAAGCTTCTATAATTATGCCAATCCAAAACCAATAAACCAATTTGATTCCCAGGTTTTAATTTAAAACCAAACCCTGGCCACCCAGGCCTTTCCAAAACTATTTATATCCATTTAGCCATTAATGTAATGTGATGATTTCAAAAGCGGGTTAAATCATGCATGTATCCATGTTTCAAATCCCATTTCACAAAGTCGGTTGAGGTTAATGCCAATTTCAAAACAAAATCCATCAATTATCCGTGACCCCCATCTCATTCACCATACCAATGCACCTAATTAGTTCTACAAACCATAAGATAAAGCATGAATAACAAGTTCAAAACCAAGGGAAAACATTCCATGAGATAATCATTCCAATACCTCAACCTAAAATTCAAACCCATCAATTAGATTCACATGAACAATGATTAAACATATGCTTTTATATAAAATCAAGTTAGGGAAGAGTTACATGCCTGAAATGCACAAAAATTTGAGAGTAATCCAAAGTTCTGAGCCTTAAGTTTGTATTCCTTGTAAACACTAGCTTGTTTTTGATTTGGGGATTTAGACAGAAGAGAGTAGTATACATGATTTGATAAATGATGAAAAAGGGATCCTTAGGGGGTTTTCAAGTCGTGGGAGTTGTGTAAAGGAAGGGAAAAGATCAAAAAGCCCCAAATGAAAGCGTGTATGGAAAAATTATCGCCAGTCGTTACGGGTTAGGGGACGACTCATCATTGGTGTTGTACTTACTTCAAGGACTAAGACTAAGCTGATGTACACCTCATGCCATAAAGAGCATCAAAAGGAGTTATTCCAATGCTAGAGTGATAACTATTGTTATAAGCAAACTCAATAAGAGGTAAATAGTTAACCAACTACCACCAAAATCAATAACACAGGCCCTTAGCATATTCTCCAAGGTCTGAATAGTCCATTCTTTTTTACCATCCATTTAAGGGTGGAAAGCGGTGCTAAGGTTCACCTGCTTACCTAAACCTTTCTGAATCAAATGCTAGAAGTGGGAAAAGAACTGCGTACCTCGATCTGAAATGATGGACACTGGTGCTCTATGAAATCTAGCTATCCCCTCAATAAATAACTTAGCATAATCATCTCTGAGTAGGTAGTTCTTATAGGTAAGAAGTGAGCAGACTTAGTCATCCTATCCACAATGACCCAAATTAATTATGCTGACTACGAGACCATGGAAGATCGGTAACAAAATACATGTTGATCATCTCCCACTTCCATTCGAGAAACTCTACCTCCTGAGACATACCACTAAGCCTCAAGTGCTTAATTTTAACTTGCAGGCAAACCACACACTTAGCCAGAAAATTTACCATATCTCTTTTCATATATTCCACCAGTAGTTTTCTGTCAAGTCATGATACATCTTAGTCAAACCTGAATGAACAGTATAAGGAGACTTATGAGCCTTTTTCAAAATCCTTCCTCGTAGCCCATCAACCTTAAGAACACACAACCTTCCTTGATACTTCAAGATACCATCACCACCAATCTTGAAAGCTATAACTTTCTAATGACCTATATCATTCTTAATCTGTGTAAGTATAGGATCCAAAACCTGCTTCTCCTTCACCTCAGTACTAAGAGATGGCATAAATACCTCTTAAACATACACTCATCCATCCTCAAAGTCTAGGAGATGAACTCCCAACTTAGATAACCGGTGAATATCCTTAACCAATCCCCTCTTATCCTCATTAAAATGAGATAAGCTTCCCATAGATAACCTGCTAAGAGCATTAGCAACCACATATTATTTACCTGGATGGTAGTGGAGGCTCATGTTGTAATCCTTGAGTAGCTCAAGCCACCGCCTCTGCTTGATATTCAACTCTTTTTGAGTAAACACATACTATAAGCTCTTATGATCAGAATAGATATCCATATGCACCCTATACAAATAATGACGCCAGATTTTCAAACCAAACACCATAACTGCCTACTCTAGATCGTGAGTTGGATAATTTCTTTCATGAGTCTTAAACTGCCTAGAAGCGTAAGACATGACCTTACCATGCTACATCAACATACAACCCATTTCTATATGAGACACATCTAAATATACAACAAACCTATCAGTACCCCCGGGCAGGATTAACATCAGAGTGGATGTCAATGTATCCTTCAACTTCTCAAAACTACATTCAAAAGCATCATACAACAAAAACTTAACTTTTTTTTGGGTTAACTTCATCATCAGCACAATAATAGAAGAGAAATTCTCCACAAAATTTTTATAATACGTAGCAAACCCTAAGAATATTCAAATATTGGTTGGAGTCGTGGGTCTAGGCGACTTCTTAACTGCCTCAACTTTCTGTGGATTCACCTTGGTCCCGTCACTAGAAATAACATGCCTATGAAAAGTCACAAAATTTAATCAGTACTCACACTTAGAGAATTTAGCATACAACCCCGTTCCTTAATAATCTACTACACAATTTGGAGGTAATTGGCATGATCCTCCTCACTCTTAGAATACATCAAGTTGTCATCAATGAAAACTATAGTAAACAAATCCAGAAACTATCTAAACACCCAATTCATGAGATCCATAAAAGTAACTGGTGCATTAGTCAAGCCAAATAACAAGACCAAAAACTCATAGTGACCATATCAGGTATGAAAAATAGTCTTGGGAATATCAACCTCTCTAATTTTCAAGTGATGATAGTCCAAACAGAGATTGATCTTAGAAAAACACCTAGCACCCTAAAGCTGATCTAAAAGATCATTAATCTTATGAATTGGATACTTATTTTTCACTGTAATCTTTTTCAGTTGTCGATAGTCTATACACATTCGAAGAGACCCATTTTTTTCTGCATGAAACGCACAAGAGCATCGCACAAAGAAACACTAGGGCAAATTAAACCCTTATCAAGAAGATCCTTCAACTGCTTCTTAAGCTCCTTTAGTTTATCTTGAGCCATTCTATAAGGTGGAATGGAAATACAATGGGTATCCGATAGAAGGTTATTGCCAAAATCTTTCTCTCTGTCAAAAGGAATTCCAAGAAGAAAATCAAGAAATACTTTAGGAGATTTATTAACCATCAGGACCTATTGAAAATAGGGACTATCAGAACTAGAATAAGTAAACCAACCTAAATAATACAGATACCCTTTAGAAATTAACCTCTGAGCTTTAAGATACGAAATAAACCTCCCTTTAGGTACTAAGGAAATCTGCTCAATTTAATTATCGACTCATGAGGGAAATAGAAACTAAATTTTTGGGGTCCTATAATCTAGAGAAGCATAGCACAAATTAAGCCAATCTATCCCTAAGATGATATTGAAATCTACCATATCAAGTTCCACCAAATCCGCCAAAGTCTCCCTATGGAAGATGGACACCACACAACCCCTATAGAACTTACTAGCAATAATAGAATCACCCATCGGGGTAGACACAGAGAAGGGATAAGAAATATTTTTGGGACCAAAACCAAAATGCGTAGCCAAATAGTATACATCGTGAGAAAATATCTATAATATACTAGTAACAATATTCAAAGATGCCTCAGTTTCCTCATGAGTAGCAAGATCATAGAGATAATTTTGACCAGTGTCGGTACCTGAAGTAGCATTCTTTGGTTCCGGAACTGAAGAAGCAGCAATTAGGACATTATTAGCTCCAGTGGATACCTTAGCTGCAGGACAGTTCCTCTGTATATAACCAAGCTAACCATAATTGAAAGATAAATACCTCTTCTCCTTACAATAACCATGGTTAAGCTACCCATAAAAGTGAAAAAAAAGATATGGTGAGGCTGACTGTGCTTCACTAGCCTGAGACTTGGCACCCTATGCTTTAGGACTACTACTAGCCTAGAAACGATGGTCACTAGATGGCTTAAGATATGGATTACTAGCCATTGAATATGAATTAGAACTTCCCTAATTCTTCTTCTTATTTACTATTGCTCATCTCTCCCACTATTCTGCTAATTTGAGCCCTACTTTGAAAACCTAAACCTTTTTTCTACCTCTTTCCCATTTCACCTAATTTATCTTTTTATCTTCAGCCTACTGTATGTACACCTCCAACCTAGAGATGTCTATTTCACTATTTAATATCACAGCCTTACACTCCAATAACAAATCCCAAGACAAACCAGAGGCAAACTTTCTTATTCTAACCTTTTTTCTAGACACTAAATTTGGAGTATAAAAAGAAAACTGATGGAACTTCAGAGCATACTCCTTCAAACTCTTCTTTCTTTGTTTCAAGTTTATAAACTTTTTAGCCTTAGCCTCCCTCAACCCATGAGGGCAGAAACAATTAATAATGGTATCCAAAAACTTATCCCACATCGCTGGCTAAGAATCCTAACCTCTCATCAATTCCCATTTCTCTTACCAATGGTTTGCCATATCTTTTAATTGATATTTTACAGACTCTCTACCTTTAGAATTGGTAGCATGCATTACCAATAAAATTCTTCTCCAATTTTCAATAAACCCTTAAGAATCCTTCTTAACCTTAGAGCCTGTGAATGTTGAGGGATTCAACCTCATAAATTTCCAACTAGGTTGACCTCAGATGGACCTACCATAGAACTAATAGGACCAGATTGAAAAGACTGAGATGCCTCCAATTCAGTAAGCAGATGAATAGACTGATTAAAATTTGAATTAGAGATATCTCCCTGGGGTGACTGATCATAGGAGTCTCAAGCTGAAGAAAGACTAGTGGGAATTGATGAAATCCAAGAGGAGTGGTATAATCAGGAGATGAGATCCTAGACTAAATATGCACTCCATAATTGGAGACTTTAAAATGATTAACCTGGAATATGTAGCTCTATCCTGACTAAGAAGACCTATGGGCAATATGAGTTCAGCTCCACCTACTAAAAGAACCCCGTGCATGTTAGCCGGACAAACTAAGGAAATCTGAGAAAGGAATAAAAACATCAAGGATTCAACCATTCCAAATAAATATATATAATGTGTGATAAATGCATACGGTCATATAGATCATGACATCGAAAAATAAGATTTCCAGCATTGATCCCCTTGAAAGCGTCACCTTCTTGGCGAGCTACATAATCCTTTTAAGCCCAAATTAAAATATTTGCTCATAAACTCATCCATTAAACCAAGGAGTCATTTATTAAGGCATTTACTGTTATGGTATTGTCATACCAATTATACTTGAAAACTTGTATAATTATGCCAATCCAAAATCAATTAACTAATTTGATTCCCAGGTTCTAATTAAAAACCAAACCATGACCGCCAACATCTTTCCAACGCCATTTATATCCATTTATCCATCAATGTAATGTAATAGTTTCAGAAGTGGGTTAAATCATTCCTGCATCCATGTTCCAAAACTAATTTCCCAAAGTGGGTCGAGATTAATGTCCATTCCAAACAAAATTCATCAATTTGGGGGAATCCATGACCACCATCCCATCCACCATGCCAATGCTCTCAATTAGTTTCAAAAACATAAGGTAAAGTAAAAATAACAAGTTCAAAAACAAGGAAAAACATTCCAAGAGATAACCATTCCAATACCTTAACCCAAAATTCACACCCATCAATGCATACATTAACAGGCTTATTGATGCAAGTTTACAGTTTGATGTCACGGGGACCGAGATAGTTCTTGTGGCTTGTAATGATGCTATTACAACTACGCTTATCTAAACTAATATTGATACAAAGGATCCCTTATTTATATTGGGTGTTTCAAATCTCGAATCTCATGGATAGAAATTTAACCATTCTTTTGTCTGAAGTTATTGCTATAGGAAAAATATGGCCTGAACTCCAAGCCATTGATGATTACTGGCTAGAACTACCTGAGCTTAAGACATTTTCTTATTATGTCAGTGACACAATCAAGAAAATAAACCTTTAGGAGTATGAGAAGCAGAGAAAGTTAAACGAGAGAATAAATCATCAAGATATGGAAAATGCCTTTCACACGTACAATCTAGGGAGATTCTTGAAAGAATGAACCCTCAAAATGTTTTCTAGGATAGGGACTAATTAAGAATTAGAGAAGGATTCTATAAGTTTAAGGGTGAAGTATAGGATGAAATTGTTTCTAGTGGATTTTTATAAACCACACTAATCTAGTGTGGATGGAGACTTTAGTTCTTGATATGGTGGAGTACACAAAATTTACTGAGAGAGTAAAGTCTCTGAGGCCTGATCTTATGTTTGCTTAAAATATATCTCCATCATTCAATTGGGATCCATAAAAAATAAATGATAACCAAATGATGGATTTCTTTCCAAGAATAGCCTAGTTGGGTTATTGCTGGCAGTCCATTACTCCGGTTGGTTTCCTTTATGATTCACCTATCATCGACACATTTGCTAAGGATTTTGACCTGAGGGGAATATTGGCTTGTGTGGAAAAAATACAGAGGAAGAAGATGTAAGACCCCAGGAATTTTTGACAAATTTAATTTTGATCCTACCATATGAGTAATGTTAATTATTAAGTTGAATTATGTTACGAGATATTAAAAGGGTGTTTTGGAAAACTTTTAGAATTTTCGAAAGGGGTTCAGGGATATTTTGGGACTCCAAGATGGTAAGGGTCCGTGATAGTTGCGTGCCATGCCATTTATGCTCCATGATAGGAGCGTGACATGCAGGCTAATCTTTGTGATGGTGGCGTTCCACGCTCCTCTGTATTTTTTTATTCCATTTTTATTTTTTTCAATTGGGTGATGCGCTTTTGGTCCTTTTACCCTTTAAATGACATTAAAATTCTAATTGATTCTTTTCCTTCAGTTACCAAGATCAAAACATCATTCTTTTCCTCTCTTAACTTCCAAAGTAAGAAAGTTCAAAAGTTTTACAAGGAATTTATCATTCAAGATCCAAACTTTAATCTCTCTCCAATATCTTCTATATTTCAGGTTTGTTTCTCATTTTTTATCTTATATTTTACATTGTGGTATTAAATTGTTCAATACTTATGTGTTTTGAATGATGGGTTGGAGATTGGGTCCAGGATTTTGGGTGTTAATATGTGATTTACTCTTCTCATGTTCTAAATAGATTATTCATACTTAAATTAATTGTTTTTGGGACTGAATTAGTGTATTATTATGATGGTTGAATTGGGTGACATGGGTTTCACCAAAATTGATGACTTTTTGGCTTGGTAATGGCATTAACCTCAACCCACCTTGTAAATATGATTTTAAACATGGATCCTTACATGATTTAGCTATTCTTTTGAGCTTATTGTGTTGCATTAAAGGATAAATTGATTTGGATGGCCTCGGTTGACATAGTTTGTATTTTAAATGGAACTTAGGAGTCAATTTAGCTATATGGATAGGTTTGGCATAAATAGAATTGCTTACGAGCATACTTTGGTATGTCAGTTGAGTTGCTATTAAGAGATGAGCCTCCATCTTTCAAAAGGCCCTGTCATTTCATTATGTTTCTTGTCATATTTTAGGATTTATGGATTTCTTTTGTCATAACAAGGGGCATGTTCCTACTTAGTTTGGTATTCTAAGTTTAGAAGCTTTCATGCATAGGATTGGGAAGTTATTTGTATCTTACTTAGATTCTTCAGAATTTCTTATGGCTTCATATTCCTTTTAATGTGTTGGTTGGATTCCTCTATTTATTCTTAAGAATGTTTCCCTTTCTTGTATTCTACTTTGGGCTATAGAGTCTAGTTATCTTGACATTTCTCTAACCCCTGGCTTACTTGCATTTTAGATCCTATCTCTCTAAAGATCTGATGGTTGTAGAAACTCTACTGGAACCTCTATCCCACCTATGAAAAACATAGAGGGAATTTGTTCTATCCCTGTGGTGCAAACTCGGTCTAGGGTCCCTGCTCCTGACTGTACCACTCTATAAGGTTACACAGGTTCCAACTAGTCCTCTTTGGACTTCTGAGCTTGTGATAATCATGCTCAATTACCTCAGTAAGATATTTTAAATGCAAAGTTTTGTCAGCCATTCACATACTTTCCTAGATTGTGGTATCGTAGTCTCTTTTATCTGATTATGTTGGTCCGATCCTTAGTTCATCGATGTTATCCAGGTTGGCCAATTTATGAGTTTGAATCCCCTAACCTTTACAAGTTCTAAGGTTCGGAAGGATTCTTACGGGTTTATTAATGAGATGGAGAAGATTTTTAGGGTGATGTATGCTACTAATCTAGAGGGTGTGGAGTTTGCTGCTTATCAGTTAAAGGATATGGCTTACCAGTGATATGTGGAGTAGGAAGGATTGACGGGTGATGAGGTTGAGCCAGCAGAGTGGGATGATTTTTTAGGTGTTTTTCTTGATTGCTTCTTTCCTTAAGAATTGAGAATAGATAAGGCGAAAGAGTTTGTGAACTTTAAAAAGGGTATGATGAGTGTTAAAGAGTATGCACTGAAATTCCATCAGCTATCCCGTTATGCTTTAGAGTTGGTATCTAATATGAGGTCTCAAATAAGAAAGATTGATTATGGTTTGTCCCATGATTTGATGTTAGAATTAAGGTTACCATGATGAATAATGATCTGGACATACCCATGCTGGTGGTTTATATGCAATAGGTGAAGGTTGAGAAAATGAAGCAAGTAGAGATAAGAGAGAGGCAGAGTAAGAAGTTTAGGGTGAAAATTAGTAGAATTATGGGAGAGATGGTAGGCAGTGGACTAAAAAGAAGAATTCAGAAATTTCTATTCATTAGCTAGTGCTCCGTATCCTAAGCCTTTGGGTGATTATCGTTTCCAGGCTAGTAGTGGTCCTAAGGAACAAGTACCTAGTCTCAAGCTAGTGGAGCTCTGCCAGCCCCATCTTATCCCCAATGTCATTTTTGTGGATATCTTTACCATAGATATTTTGAGGAGGGAAATAATTTTTGCTTTAATTGTGGCCAGTCTAGTCATATGCATCAAAATTATCCTATAGCTTAAGTTGCCACTGGAGCTAATAAGGTTCGATTTCCACTTAATTGGATCCTAGCTAAGGATGCCATATCAGGATCGACAATATCCAGAATCTCCTATAAGCAGTTGCTACTCATTAGGAATCCAAGGCATCCCTAGACGTTGTCTCTAGTATGTTACGGCTCTTCTCTGTGGTGTTTATTGTTTGCTTGATCCCGGTTCTACCCTATCTTATGTGACCTTTAATGTGTCTATACACTTTGGTTTTGGTCCTGAAAATATATTTAAATCCTTTTTTGTGTCTACTCTAGTAGGTGAGTCTAATATTGCTAGAAAAATCTACAGAGGTAGTGTGGTTTCCATTCTTCATATGGAGACATTGGTGGATTTGATAAAACTTAATACAGTGGATTTTGATGTAATATTAAGGATGATTTGGCTTCACTCATGCTATGTTTCCATGGATTGAAGGATCCAAAAAATTAGTTTTCATTTTCCTAATGAACCGATATTAGAATGGGAGGGAATTTCTCTAGTAAAAAAAGAGAGGTTCGTTTCTTATCTCAGAGCTTAGAAAATAATATTGAAAGGGTGTCTGGATCATCTAGTTTGGGTTAGGGATTATAACTCAAAGAGTCCCCTTTTGCAATCTGTCCTTGTGGTTAATGAATTTCCCAATGTATTTTTCGATGACCTTCCTAGAGTTCCTCCTGATAGGGAAATAGATTTTTGGATTGACCTTTTGCCATATACCTTTTCTATTTTCATTCCTCTTTTTAGGATGGCCTTGGCTGAACTAAAAGAACTAGAGAAGTAGTTAAAGGATCTTTTTAATAAGGGTTTCATCCATCCTAGTGTCTCCCCGTGGGGTGCTCCTATGTTTTTCGTGTGTAAGAAGGATAGGTATCTTCGAATTTGTATAAATTATCACAGTTGAGTAAGGTTACAATGAAAAATAAGTATACCATTTTTAGGATTGATGACTTTTTCTATTAGCTTTAGGGTGCTAGATGTTTCTCTAAGATTGATCTCTATTTAGGCTATAACTAGTTCAAAAATTAAGAAGGTTGATATTCCCAAGACTACTTTTTGGACTCGGTATAACCATTATGAGATTTTAGTTATGTTATTTGGGTTGACTAATACGCAGTTGCTTTTTCATGGATCATATGATTCGGGTATTTAGATAGTTTGTAGATTTGCTTGTCATAGTCTTCATTGATAACTATTTGGTTTATTTCAAGAGCGAGTAGGATCAGGCCAATCACCTCTAAATTATGTTACAAACTCTTAAGGACCAAAAATATATGCAAAATTTTCTAAGAGTGAGTTTTAACTTAGTGTAGTGACTTTTCTCAGGTATGTTGTTTCAAGTGAGGGGATCAAGTTGGATCCATAGAAAGTTGAGGTAGTTAAGAAATGGCCTAGACCCATGACTCCAATTGAAATTAGATGATTCTTAGGCTTTATTGGGTATTATAGGAGGTATGTGGAGAGTTTCACATCGATTGTTGCTCCACAAATAAAGTTGAACCAAAAAAAGGTAAAGTTTTTGTGGTTCGATGCTTGTTAGGGTAGTTTTGAAAAGTTGAAGGACAAGTTGGCTTCTACTCCAGTTTTGACCCTCCCTAAGGGTACTGAGGGGTTTGTTGTGTGCTATGATGCATATCATGTGGGACTTGGTTGTGTTTTGATGCAACATGGTAAGGTTGTAGCCTATGCTTCCCGACAACTTAAGGTTCATGAGATAAATTATCCGCCTCATGATTTAAAGTTGGCGGTTGTGGTCTTTGCTTTGAAAATTTGGCACTATTACTTATGTGGGGTACATGTGGATATTTATTCAATCCATAAGAGATTGCAGTATTTTCTGCAGAAGGAATTAAATCTCAGGCAGAGATAGTTTCTCAAATTACTTAAGGACTACAACATGAGTTTGCACTACTATCTAGATAAAGCTAATGTTGTTGTTGATGCTCTTAGTAGGTTATCAATGAGAAGTCTGTCCCATGTTGAGGAAAAGAAAAGAGGATTGGTGAAGGATATTTACTAGGAGGCTAATTTAAGAGTTTGCATTTTGTTGACTCTGAGGATGAAAGAGAAATAGTTTAAGAAGTGGTCAAATCATCTCTTGGTTCTAAAAAGAGAAGAAAGTTTTAGCAAAAGGTTATGGATTTTGAGATTGAGGAAAATGGCATCTTGAGATATCAAGGGAGATTATGTATTCGTGATGTAGATGGGCTGCAAGAAAGGATATTGACCGAAGCTCATGAGTCCAAATATACATTTCATCCGGGTTCAACCCAAATGTATCATGACAAAGGAAATCTACTCGTGGAATAATATAAAAAGGGATGCGGCAAAATTTTTCATTAAGTGTATGATTTGTCAGCATGTCAAGGTGTAGCATTTGAGGCCTAGTGGTACTTTACAAAAGATAGAATTTCCCATATAGAAGTGGGAGATAATTAATATGGATTTCGTTATGAGACTTACACAGTGTCAAAATTAGTATAATTCTATTGGGGTCATTGTGGATAGAATGACTAAATTTGCTCCCTTTTTTCCTATGAAGACTAACTACTCAGGTAAAGATTATACCAAGTTGTTTATTCAGGAGATATTTAAGTTGCATGGAGCACCGGTGTCTATTATTTTAGCCGAGGTACACAATTCTCTTCTTATTTTTTGCGTTCATTTCTAAAAGGTTTGGGCACTAAAGTGAACCTTAGCACCTCTTTCCACCCTTAAATGGATGGACAAGTAGAGCATACTATTTAGACTTTAGAAGATATGCTAAGGGCCTACATAATTGATTTTAATGGTATTTAGGTTAATCACTTCCTTCTTATTGAGTTTGCTAACAATAAGAATTATCATTCTTACATTCAGATTGCTCCGTTCGAGGCTCTTTATAGGTGAAGGTGAAAGCCTCCTATTTTTTTTGAGGTGGGTGAGACTAGGTTCTTTGGTCCTAACTTGGTTCACCAAGCCATGGAGAAGGTGAAGGTAATTATAGAAATACTTAAAACTGTTCAAAATCGCCAAAAGTCTTATGTGGATTTGAGGAGGAGGGAGTTATAGTTTGAAGTAAGTGATTGAGTATTCTTGGTGGTTTCTCCTATGAAAGGAGTTATGAGATTTGGGAAGAAGGGGAAGTTCAATCCCCATTACATTGGTCGGTATCAGATTATGAGGAGAATTGGAAATATCACTTATGAATTGGATTTACCAGCAAGTTTGGTCGCGATTCATTCCATTTTCCATATGTCTATGCTTAAGAAGTGTGTGGGTGATGATTCTTTAATATTTACATTGAGAATGTTAGTGTTAATGATTCGCTATGCTACGAGGAAGTCCCGATTGAGATATTGGATAGGCAAGCTAAGAAGTTTAGAGCTAAGGAAATAACTTCAGTAAAGGTGCTTTGGTGGAATCAAATGGTATAAGAAGTTACATGAGAGTCATAAGAATATATGAAAGACAAGTACTCATTCTTTTTGTCGTTGCTATATCTTATTTTTATGATGATCAACTGACAAAAAGGTACCAGGTCCCTAGGTCTTCATGAATTCAGTGTAGCAGTTATTATCCTGCACAATTTTGTTTGTTAATGTAACAAACTGCGCTGGTGAGCATCTACTTATTACGACACCTGAGCCAATTATATTTCTACCCTTATCAGTATCTAGCTATAAATATAAATGAATGCTCCTCAATTCACTAATTTTTGCAATCTCATTTTTTGAGAGAGAAAATGGCAAAAACTCAAATATTTCTCAAGTCTCAAGCTTTTGTATGCTGAAAGAGTGTATGTTCATAGGTAAAGTCTTGGTGTGAAATTAAATTACTTATATTATAAGAGTAATGCTTTTCTTGTGTTCTAAAGAGTGCTTAGGTAGAGTTACCTGAGTTGAAATTGGTCAGAGTTAATCAATATTGAGGTGAGTTCTTTGTTAAGGTAGGTTTGTAATAGAATTATTGCAAATTGGTGGAGCTTAGAGTTAAGTTTCCGTTGAATCTATAATCAAGATTTTTGTTATAGTGGATTGTTGAGTGCTTGTGAGAACAAGCAGTGGTTTTTCCTCCCTTGAACAAGGAGGTTTCCCTGTTAAATCTTTGTGTTCTTTTTTTTTTAACAAACTTTTAGCTTGCTACTGCTTTACTATTTTATTGCCTAGGTCTACTCTAAGGGACACCCCCATGTTTCAATAATTGGTATCAAAGGACGGACACTCTTAAAGGTTCATACCTAGAGTGATTTATTGATCATGGCTGCTACACGTAATCTTAAAGAAAGGCAATCTACCACTAGAACACCCTCTTTAATGGGCAGTTCTATGGGTAATGGAAAACCAGAATATATGACTTTATTATGGATGAGGATAGTGAGCTGATGGATGTAATACTTGATGGTCCTCATATTTTCCTATTATAGAGGTGAAAGTAGGAGACATAACAAGGATGGTTGTCAAAAATAGGAGAGAGTTTGATGATGAAGATAAAAAAAAATTAAGAAGAGTTACAAGGCTGAGGAATTTCTTATTTCTGGCATAGGACTTAATAAATATAGCAAGATCTCTGCTTGTAAAAATACCAAGGAGATCTGGAATTGCTTGATGACTACTCATGAAGGTGCTACTGTTGTGAAGTATTCTATAGTTGATATGTTGACTTCTCACTATGAAATTTTCACCATGAAATAAGGAGAAACAATTCATGAGATGCATAGTAGGTTCACTTCAATTACCAGTGAGTTGCACTGCTTAGGAGAAGTTATTCCTTTGTACAAACAAGTGAAAAAAATTCTAGGTGTTCTTCCTAAGTCCAGGGAATGAAAAGTGGATGCTATCATTGAGGCAAGAAACTTGAAAACTCCTCATAATGGATCAACTTATTAAAAATTTAAAGACTCAGGAACTCACGAAACAACAAGGAAAAGAGAAGAAGGAAGCAAAAAAAAATAAAAATCTCTGGCATTGAAGGTTTCGAAAGCTAATTTAAGTGAAGAAGACACTGATGTTCCCTATCAAGAAAAAAAGATTGTTAGAGCTATGAAGAAAAGTGGTCAGTTTAAAAAAAGAGGAAGTAGCAGTAAAAAATGAGGCACATGTGATGTTTGTCACAAATGTAGAAGTCGTGAACATTTCATTGAGGACTATCCAATGAGCAAAATAGATTATCAAGAATATCTCGAGACTGGAGGTGATAAAGGAAAGAATAGGGACCAGGTCTCCGTTAAATCAAGAAGAATAGCTGAAACTAATTATGCAGTGAAGCAGGCTTTAACAGTTTGGGGAGACTCCTCCAATAAATCTGATAAAGTTGAGAAGTCTACAGATGTGTCTATGCTAGCTATATAAGATAGTGATGTTATCTCTGATTCCTTATTTTCTCTTATGGAAAACATAGAATATGATAAAGAAAATGAGGTAATTCTCTCTGATATTAAGGAAAACTTAGATAACTATTCTGCTATAAAGATAAAAAAAACTTGCAAATGTGTTGATAGACTCTATGTGTGAACTAACTACTGAAAAAAGTGCTCTAGAAGAGAAAGTATAAAATCAAGAGCTTATATTGATAGCTTTAACTCTCCAAATATCTAAATTAGAAGAATCATTCACAAAATTAAAATTTGAAAATCTGAGTTTAATGAGTCAATTAGAGAAAGCAAATGATTCTAATGATAAAGGGAAGAAAGAATCTTCAAGGCTTAGGATTGAGGTTGAAGAAAAATTGATGGATTCTCAAAAGTACCTTATGACCGCCCTTCATAAGAATGAAGAATTAGAAAGGGAACTAGTCCTATAAGGAAATAACTTAACAAATCGCTAAAATAGACCACATTCTCTCAAATCCTTTCTAATTTAACTTGTCAGAGTGTCAATAATAGTAAGGGGCTTGGCTATCAGTATAAAACCCAATCACTTGGGTCTCAAGGGAAAGTTGTTGATGGTATTAGAAACAGGGTCCACAAACCTCTATGTACTTATTTTGGAAGAGATGGACACTTGAAGGAAAACTGTCAGTATTGGCTTAGATCTAGAATGAGTAGCACTAAATACATCCATTAGGAGAATTATTACCCAAAAGGTTTCATGCCCTTGAAAAATGTGAAGAAGAACTCTCTACCTAGATAGGCCAAGAAAGATTTGATCACACCTTTGTCTTCCTATTGGAAAATCAAACTCAAGTGGGTTCCCAAATTTAAAAAATAACTATGTTTGCAGTTAGGATGAGGGAAATTCAGTCATAAGACTCTCAAATCCTTAATTATTTGTAGAACTAGAAAAAATAGAACTCTCTGAAACCCTGGAAGTACATGGTTCTCCTACTCCCTCGGATTTAAACCCCATTTTTACTCAACTATGTGACCAAAAAATACTAGTAAAGGGTCTGATCTTTCTAACAGTGTAATTTGGGTAGTTGAAAACTTGCTTCTTCTGGAAAATGATCCCAAGGAAAGCCATTTTAGTAGGGAAGAGCAAGTTGTAGGAGACAAGGCTGATGCGGCAAAAGATAGAGAAATTGTGCTACCTCCAAATGAGGAGGACGAGGATGAGCCACCTTTGAGGTGGTGTATGCAAAAATAAAGGGGAAGAAAGGGGAAAGAAAAGGTTATTGATACTGGTTTAAATATTGCTAGATCATATTCCACTAGGGGATCTGAAAGGAAATTGTTAACAGATGCTATGAAGGCTAGCAAGTCTTCTACTACTAAGAGAAGAAGACTGAAGAAAGATGTCATAGTAGAGAAGGAAAATATTGAATATGTAGAGGTTAGAGAGGGTGATGACATTGATACTTATGTTGTTGCTGCAACTGAGAAAGGAAAAGAAGAAATTCATATTGCAGGAAGAACTAGGTCCTCCAGTTCAAAGTCTAGTGGCCTTGTAGGAATGTAAAAGAAAGATATTGCTGTTACGAAGAATAAAGTCTTTGAGGGACCTAGTCCCAAGAAGAGAAATACTATTGAAAAATAATCAAGCATTGATTCCAAAAGAAAAAGAAAGGAGAAGGAAATGAAGAATGGGTTTAGAGAGCAAAGGAATAAAGTTCTAAAAACTTAGAAAGTATTGTCTAGTAAAGTATTTGATCCTAAGATTTATGAGAAAGATATCATGATAGTGTTGGTAGAATATGTTAAACACTAGGGATGGTTACACCTTCTAGAGGATCCAACTCCTATGATTTTTGAAGTAGAAGTAACGGAATTCTATTAAATAATAGATTTCTCAAATGATGGGTTAATCCTGACTGCCCAGGTGCAATCAAAGGAAATAAAATTGGATAAAAAGGCACTGGGAAAAATTCTGGATGTGCCTATCAGGATTAATCCATCATTTTGAACCTATCACCTGGGCAGTTAGGATTAACCTATCATCTTCTCTTATTGGGCAGTTAGGATTAACCCATCATATTCTCTTTCTTGCAAAAATTTTGGATGTGCCTATCAGGATTAACCCATTATTTGATCCATTATTTTGAACCCATCACCTGGGCAGTGAGGATTAATCCACCACCTGGGCAGTTAGGATTATCCCATCATTTGAGAAATCCATTGTTTAATAGAATTCTCTTACTTTCACTTAAAAAATCATAGGAGTTGGTTCCTTTAGTAGGTGTAACCATCCCTAGTGTTTGACATATTCTACCAATAATATCATGCTATCTTTATCAAAGGTAGGAGGGACATCAGTAGGTAGGGTGAGAAATAAGTTTCTCTTATGTGATTTTCATATGGTGTTTGAATTTATCAATAAGTTTATTCTGCCAAATTTAGAGAAGAGGACTATAGCATCTGCTATTGATCTATTTTATGATAGAGTGTCTAAGTAAATTTGAGCTGATAAGTTTGCATGCTCTTATGATAGAGAACATAAGTAAGGTGATCCATGAGAAGGAAGAAAAATATGGGATGTCTTATAGGTAACTTTCGAACAAAGTATTTAATCACTTTAAAGTGGTTGGGACTAAACGGACTTTTGGAATAGCCAAACAAAAGTTTAGTCTGACAACATTAGTGGAAAAAGAAGTGCATTGAATGAAAAGTGGGGACTGTGCCCCAAGTGTCAGAGCTATTGGATACTCAAGAAAACTTAAGCAAGGAAATGAAGGCGATGATGATTAAGTTAGCTACTAAAGATGAAAACATAGTGCATTTCAAGATGTAAAATCCAAAGTTTTCCTCAGAGGGACCTAGTGTTACTGAGAAACTTGCAACAGAAAATGCATAGCTCTAGACCAAGGTTGCAAAAATTAATAAGGAGGTTCCAGGTTTAAATACAGAAGTTAAAAACTTCATTATGCAATTGTTGAATGCTCACGATGCAGAGAGTTCTAGAATGGAATAAAATCCTTCTCCCCTGATCCCTCTCTACCTAAGTCCTATCATCCCTGTGTCACTTTGTCACCCATGTGTCAATTTTCGGTTCTTGTATCTATTATGAATTTTGATGAATTAGATTTTTTATGTTTATTTTGGTATGCTATAATGGTACTGAACTCTTTTAAAAATGAATGAATCCTTTGTTTGTGTGTTTCATCTATCTTTTCCTTAATTTTAAATTTATTCTTCATGTTAGTGTAGATTAGTGGCCATAAGTTTAATAACTTGTACTTATTTTATTCTTAGTTAACTGTTATCACTATTTAATGATGCTAAAAGGGGGAATACTGAATTCATATATGTTAGGGACCCTAAAACACCTTGGAAATTGATCCTTACAAAGATTTCTTGATTTTTGGCATCTGGACATCATACGACTTGGGGTACCAATCGTATGATAGGGTATGATTTGGATGGATTGGTCATATGGTGACCAGTGTAGGTTGGATGGTTTCTGTCTAAGGTACGAATGGAAAATATAGGTCTGTTAGGGTACAAATGGTAGGGGGTCGGTCGTAAGTCACCCTAAGTTTAATCTAGTTGAATCTATTATGCCTATGGTATGATTTCATGGTACTAATCGTATGTTTAGGTATGGTTTGGCCTAGGTGTTTGTATGTTGGATAGTGTTGGATTCCAAGGTGAGGACTAGGGTATAATATAAGGGTACTACTCACTCCCTAGGGTACGGTTAAGGTGTGGTGGTCGTACCATCCAGCAGGAATTTTAAGCAGTTTAAGTTGGTGGTAATCTAGACATTTTCCCTCTTAACCTCTTAAGTCCCCATGACTTATATCCCTCTTGGGACATTACCCTATTATTCTAATCTTAAATACTTAGAAACTCTCTCAAATTCTCTCAAAGCCTCTTGGGTCAAGACAAGCGAGCGTTTCATCAATAGGATCAATTTTGGAACTTACTAGGGTGATTTCTCTCTGTTATCTTCATAATCTAAGGAAATTTACTCCTCCCTCATCTTTATATCAACTTAAGGCATGATTTATTGTATGGTTTTTATGGCATAAATATTGTATGGTTTTTGGTTTTTAAATATATGTTGGGGTTTTTAGTTATCATGGTTGGTATGGTTTTCCCATGTCTTTTACTATTAGTTTTATATTATTCTGGTAGTTTGAACATTTGGTTGCATGTTAATGGTTGATAGGTACTTGGTTTTGGCCTTGGAAACACTATGTCCCTAACTTGTTTGATAAAATGCCTATGAGAATGTTTTTGGTTAAATTGTTTGAATTTCATTGAACTATTGCATGGTATAACTTGGTAATGGAACCTTAAATGGTATAAATAGTTTAAATGCTTTGAAATGGTTAAATAGTAAGGTCTTGGTGGATATGGTTTGTCTAATTGAAAGCCTTATGGGTTAAAAGGGAATCTCCTAAGCAAGCATATCAATGAACTGCTGGTGGGGTACATGGGAATCCCCCAAGCAACTAAATAATGTAATCTATGAGTACATGGGAATCCCCCAAGCATCTAAATAATGTAATCTATGGGTATGTGGGAATCCTTTTTTCTTCAAAAGGTTAGCTAAGGACATTGCTTGCAAGCCATAGTTGGTATGATGATACCACTACTTATAGCCTTGGTTAATAATAATTGGAATAATGGTTTAATTGTATGGTAATGATTTTAATTAGGCAATAGTGGTGGGGTGTGATAGCTAACCGTAAGGGTGTCATATTTTTCGACATGAGGGTTGGTCATGGCGGCCATATATGATACTTATGGGGTACATAGTAATCCCCTAAGTACACTTTTACATATGTATCATGGAGAGAGAAAGGTAATTGAGAAGCCCCTACTTCTATGGTATCTCCAATTTGTGCCGATACCCGCGTTGGGGCCTGTTCATGGGGTTACACTGGACCCATATATCCCGTGGGTGGTTCTATGACGGTTAAGCCACACATACCTAAGTTAATGGTTTTAAATGTATACTAAACTCAATTCGCTTTTCTAGCATGGATATATATATATATATATATATATATATATATATATATATATATATATATATATTATCACGACCTGAGCCGGGGCCTTAGTCACAATGGGAATCCCAAACCATGAAGTCCCAAGAGCTATCTTAATTTTTGATCGTATGCAACATTCATATATTATCAAAATGCAGAAGTAAATTAGAACTTGGTAATTTTGTCATTACAACTAATCAATAAGGTCATAAATTGATTAGTCTGCAAAATCTCTAATAAAATGAAAACAACATCTGTCTGAAACTGGGACAAGTCCCCTGGTCGAACCATGAACTAAAAACCAAATAAAAGCATCGTATGAAATAAGGCCTTCCGTATTAAGGGAGGCTCACCAACTTCAAATGTCCTACAATGATCTACTTCTTAGTGAGACCGCGGGACAGAGCCTTAGATCCTGAAATATAAGGGGTTAATACAATTGTACTGGTATGTGAAACAATCCAAAATAACATTTTTATTACACAAAATAGGTGAGAGAATTTCATAAAATATTAATCATAAGATAAATAAAAACACATGGGCATCATTTAGAGTTTCAAAATACTTTAATGAAATCATGATCCAACACTTTATTTTTGTAATACCCCGTATTAGTCTTAGCTCAGTTTAGCCCATGGTGCATGCACAAGAGGCTTCCAACCTAAAAATTTGGCTAGGTATTAGAGATTTAATTTTATTTTTGGTATCTTTACTTTGATGATTTTTAAAGTGACCTTTCCAACCCCGCGACATAGGTTTCCGAGTTAGTTCAAGTTCAGGGGTGCAAGGAGTATGTCTCGGGTATATTTTTGAATTTTTAGATGAGGTTTGGGCCACGTTTGGATTTTGAAAATAGTAAGTCACTGCGATTGTGGCGCGTCACGGTGTAATAGCGGTAGAGGACATGGCACATAGTGGTGAGGGCCCAATCGGCATTCCAGTCAAGAATTTTAGTTTTAGAAGGGCAGTCTCGTCTTTTCCCATCACCCTAATAAAAAAAATACGAGATTCGAAGCCCTCAAAATCATATTTGGTCATGTTTTCGAAAATATCTCTCAAAACAAAACCATTCTCACTCAAGAACAAACCCTAGCCCCTTCAAGATTCAAGCTCAAGCTCAAGCTTTAAGAAATCACCAAGAACTTCCGTAAGTTCTTCAATTAAGGTATGTTAGATGTTCATCCATGGGTCCTTTTCACCCATGGAGTAGAAGAATCCATTTTAAAGTCTAAAATTATGATATTTATATGTTATGATGAATTATTTCCATGAACAACCATGAATTTTTGATTTTTATACCACGTTTACATGTGTTTTTGTTGAAATTAGCCCTTGATAGGTTTTAAGGATTAAAATATCATGTTAAATATTTAACCCATTATTTTTGTGTTGAAGTTATGTAATTATCCCATGAATAAAACTATTCCCATGCTTAAACCCATGAACTGCAAGTGTTTGATGAAATGCTTAAATGATTTAGGTTTGGAACAATGACTACTTATTATGGTTTTTGAAGCTTCATCATGTTCGTATAGTTGTTTTCATTGAGTCTTGGGGGCTATGATTACCCAAAAATTTAGTTGTTGAAATAGTTTTATTATTTGTAGAACGATCTCATATAAGCCATACACATTATCTTTCAGTTAGTTAGTATGATAAGTTGTTGGTTCATTCATGATAAATTCAATTCAAGAATTAGTGTCTTCAGCTTAGAGTAACACTTAGCACCGAGTGAATATAAGGATGGAGTCTCCCCGGTCAGTTTGGCATGAGGAGTTAGAAGAAGTCCCTAGGTTCCAAACCTATGGCATTACCGTAGACTTTACGGGGTACCCCATCAGTTAGGCAAGATACCCCCATCCTTCAAGATATCAGATAGTGGATCCACATAGCCAGTGTTCATGCCCATGGCATGGTACTGACACCCATCCAACTGGGTCGGTTGGACCCTAATACTATATTGGGGCTTGTCAGTTATAGCAAGCTCCCACATTTTTAGTTTAGTCTTTAGTGTAATTCAGTTTAGGTTTGTATTAACCATAACATACAGTTTTTAGTTATTCAGTTTCCAGATTTTAGTGTTTTCAGTTTACAGACTATTTCAGTATCATGTTATATGCTTGATCATGTATTCTTATATTTTACAGCTTTTATGCATACCAAGCATCAGTCATGCTATTTATTCAGTCAGTTATTATTCATGTACATGAGCCCATCGTAATACCCCGTACTTTTACCTAGCTTAAATTCATCCCAGAAATGTTAAAGACTTGTTTCAAAGAAGAATCCACTTTTATACATTTGGTATTTTCAATATTGTTACTTTTTCTCATGTGGGGAATTCAATAAGCTTTCCATCGATACCAAATTTTCCTAAATCCGACACCCGGGCGAAGAGTTAGAGCCTTTTTAGTGAGACAGTGTATCACCTGAGCCATCAGCACATCGCAGAGCAGGTCAAAATGGCAATTGTCAAAATCTAGTGAGCCTTCACGATTATGGTGCATCGCGCCAAGACTCAAATTAAGAATCGTCTTTTTTCCAGTGTCTCAGCGCGATACCACAACATCGCACTAAACTTCCTAGTCCTATCCAGTATTGCAACACGATTTCACCACGTCGTGCCATCATCCCAATTCCCAGTTGGAAATTTTCAGTGACATGGCGCGATAGCACCGCGTCGCGCTAGCCTGCCAAATTGGGAAATTTTCTTAGAAATAAAAGAGGCGTCCAAGGGTTAAAATGGTCTATTTCCTTCCCCTATTTAAACCCAATAACACTTGATTTATCCATTCTTCACCCAAAATATAGTATTTTCTCTTAAGTTTCTCTCAAGAACAAGTTAGGATTTCTATTGAGGATTCAAATTCAAGATAAGGGTACCGCTCAGTTCCTAGGGTATGGTTAAGGTGGGGTGGTCGTACCATCCTGCGGGAATTTTAAGCAGTTTAAGTTGGTGGTAATCTAGACATTTTCCCTCTTAACCTCTTAAGGCCCCATGAAATATATCCCTCTTGGGATACTATTTGCCCTATTATTCTAATCTTAAATACTTAGAAACTCTCTCAAATTCTCTCAAAGCCTCTTGGGTCAAAACAGGCAAAGGTTTCATCAATTGGATCAATTTTGGAACTTACTAGGGTGATTTCTCTGTTATCTTCATTATCTAAGGCAAGTTACTCCTCTATCATTGTTATTTCAACTAAAGGCATGATTTATTGTATGGTTTTTATGGCATAAATGTTGTATGGTTTTGGGTTTTCAGATATATGTTGGGGGTTTTTGGTAATCATGGTTGGTTATGGTTTCCCCATGTCTTTTACTTATAGTTTTATATTATTCTGGTAGTTTGAATATTTTGTTGCATGTTAATGGTTGATAAGTACTTGGTTTTAGCTTTGGAAACACTATGTCCCCAACTTGTTCGATAAAATGCCTATGAGAATATTTTTGGTTAAATTATTCAAATTTCATTGAACTATTGCATGGTATAACTTGGTACTGGAACCCTAAAGGGTATAAATATTTTAAATGGTTTGAAATGGTAAAATAGTAAGGTATTGGAGGATATGGTTTGTCTAATTGAAAGCCTTGTGGGTTAAATGGGAATCCCCTAAGCAAGCATATCAATAAACTACTGTTGGGGTATATGGGAATCCCCCAAGCAACTAAATAAGTAATCTATGGGTACATGGGAATCCCTTATTCTTTAAAAGGTTGGCTAAGGACATTGCTTGCAAGCTGTAATTGGTATGACAATACCACTACTTATAGCCTTGGTTAATAATAATTGGAATAGTGGTTTAATTGTATGGTAATGATTTTAATTAGGCAATAGTAGTGGGGTGCGATAGCTAACCGTGAGGGTGTCATATTTTTTAACATCAGGATTGGTCATGGCAACCATATATGATACTAAAAAACATCTGTCTAAAATCAGGACAAGTCCCCTGGTCGGACCATAAACTTAAATCAAATGACAGCATTATGTGAAATAAGGCCTTCCGTAATAAGGGAGGCTCACCAACTTCAAACGTCTGACAATGATCTACTACTTAGTGAGACCGCAGGACAGAGCCTCAGATCCTGAAATATAGGGTGTCAATACAATTGTACTAGTATGTGAAACAATCCAAAATAACATTTTTATTACACAAAATAGGTGAGAGCATTTCGTAAAATATTAATCATAAGACAAGTAAAAACACATGGGCATCATTTAGAGTTTCAAAATACTTTATTGAAATGATGACCCAACACTTTATTTTTGTAATACCCCGTATTAGTCTTAGCTCAGTTCAGCCCATGGTGCATGCGCAAGAGGCTTAGAACCTAAAAATTTGGCTAAGTATTAGAGATTTAATTTTGTTTTTGGTCTCTTAACTTCGATGATTTTTAAAGTGACCTTTCCGACCCCGAGACATAGGTTTCTGAGTTAGTTCATGTTCACGGGTGTAAAGAGCATGTCAGGGGTATGTTTTGGAGTTTTTAGATAAGGTTTGGACCACGTTTGGATTTTGAAAATAGTAAGTCACCGCGATTGTGGAGCATCGCGGAAGAATAGCGGTGGAGGACATGGCGCATAGTGGTGAGGACCCAATCAACATTCCAATCAAGAAATGCTTAAATAATTTAGGTTTGGAACAATGACTACTTATTCCCATGCTTAAACTCATGAACTCCAAGTGTTTGATGAAATGCTTAAATGATTTAGGTTTGGAACAATGATTGCTTATTATGGTTTTTGAAACTGCAGCATGTTCTTATTGTTACTTTCATTGAGTCTTGGGGGCTATGATTACCCAAAAATTTAGTTGTTAAAATAGTTATAGTATTTGTAGAACGATATTATATAAGCCATATGAATTATCTTTCAGTCAGTTAGTATGATCAATTGTTGGTTCAGTCATGATAAATTCAATTCAAGAATTAGTGTCTTCAGCTTAGAGTAACACTTATTACCGAGTAAATATAGGGATGGAGTCTCCCCGGTCAGTTAGGCATGAGGCATTAGAAGCAGTCCCTAGGTTCCAAACCTATGGCATTACCGTAGACTTTAAGGGGTACCCCGTCAGTTAGACAAGATACCCTCATCCTTCAAGACATCAGATAGTGGATCCACATAGCCAGTGTTTGTACCCATGGCACGGTACTGAAACCCATCCAACTAGGGCTACAGATTGGACCCTGATACTATATTGGGGTATGTTAGTTATAGCAAGCTCCCACATTTTCAGTTTAGTCTTTATTTTAATTCAGTTTAGGTTTGTAATGACCATAACCTACTGTTATTAGTTATTCAGTTTAGGTTTGTAATGACTATTGTAATACCCCGTACTTCTACCTAGCTTAAATTCATCGTAGAAAGGTTAAAGACTTTTTTCAAAAATGAATCCACTATTATAAATGTGGTATTTTCAAGATTGTCACTTGTTTTCATGTGGGAAATTCAATAAGCTTTCCAATTCTCCCAAATACGATACGTAGACAAAGATTTAGAACCTTATTAGTGAGACAGTGTATCACCTAAGCCATCAGTGCATTGCGGAGTAAGTCAAAATGGCAATCATCAAAATACAATGATCCTCCAAGATTATGGCGCATCGCACTAGGGCTAAAATTCAGAATCATCCTTTTTCTAGTGTCTTAGCGCGATACCACCGCGTCACGGTGAACTTCCTGGTCCTATCCAATATTTCAATGCAATTTCACTGTGTCGTACCATCAGCCCAATTCACAATTGGCAATTTCCAGTGACACAGTGCAAAAGCACCGCATCGCGCTAGCCTGCCAAATCGGGAAATTTTCTTAGAAATAAAAGACACGTCCAAGGGTTAAAAGGGTCTATTTCCTACCCCTATTTAAACCCAATAACATGTGATTTATCAATTCTTCACCCAAAATATACTAGTTTCTCTCAAGTTTCTCTCAAGAACAAGTTAGGATTTCTATTGCGGATTCAAATTCAAGAAGGTTTCACGATCAATCTTTATGAAATCACGAACTAAGGTATGCATAGTGGAATTGATTTACATAGATGTATAATCATGTAAACCTATGATTAAACCCTAGGATGATGAAATTAGATGTTGAATCATGATGTGTAATTGTTGTATAATGGTTTTTACATATATTATGATAATCATGTGCTTGATTAAATGCCAATATGCAGGAAAAGTGCCTAACTAGCATAATATTATCAAATCCCCGTGTTTGTAAAAGTTTATGTATATCACATGTTTGATGAAGTGCTTCAATATATGAATTATGAATTGTGTTGATGGTCATGTTTCACGTAAGTCATGCTATGTCAGTTTCTTTCCATCGAGCACTTGGGGTACTTATACCCGACAATTTAGCTTTGTGCCTAGAGCCATGTTATGTTTTCACAATACTCTCAGTCATGCTATGATCTATTGAACTCAATCAGTTATGTGATTCAGTAAAACCAAGAAATCTCAAAAATCTCAGTAATCTCAGTACTCAGTAATCTCAATAACGTCAGTATTCTCAGTTTATCTCAGTAACTTCAGTATTATCGGTCAGTCCTCTGAACTCAGTATATTCTGTCAGTCAATGAAACTCAGTAAATTTAGTTTAGTTTAGCTCCGCTAAACACTACCATTAGTATAAGTTCAGTTCAGTTAATCAGTTTAGTATCTATTCAGTTGGGAGTAGGAGTTAGCACTGAGTGAACCCAAGAATGGAAACTCACCTGTTATATGAGGGTGTGATTCTTAAAAGCAATCCTTGTGTTATAGAACTATGTAGGCAGTGTAGATTGAGACATCATAGCCTGCTATATGACGTTAGATGAGGTGGCTTAACTTTTTATATAAGCGTTTCCCGCCGTTCTCACTAGAGTTACCTATTATATGAGGGCTACTCACAGATTCTCTTTACCAGTGGTGCGGTATTGATACCCTTCCAATTGGGGTAACAAATTGGACCCCTACTCAGCCATAATGGCGTATTAGGGACATGTTAGATAGATAACTATTTCCCACAGTCTCAGTTACAGATCTAATCTCAGTAATATCAACCAGGTAGTTATTTTTCTGTTGTTAATGTTCAGTATGAATTTTAACTTATCATTATTCCCATTTCAATCAATCTAATTAGAGGATGATTGTTCCCAAGGGGGAGATATTGTAATACCCCGTACTTCTACGTAGCTTAAATTCATCTAAAAAATGTTAAAGACTAGTTTCAAAGATGAATCCATTTTTATACATATGGTATTTTCAAGATTGCCACTTTTTTCATGTGGTAAATTCAATAAGCTTTCCATCAACACCAAATTCACCGCAATCTGACACTCGGCCGAAGAGTTAGATCCTTTTTAGTAAGACAATGTATCACCTGAGCCATCAGTGCATCGCGGAGCAGGTCAAAATGGCAATCGTCAAAATCTAGTGAGCCTCCACGATTATATTGCGTCGTGCCAATTCTCAAATTCAGAATCATCCTTTTTCCAGTGTCTCAGCGTGATACCACCGCGTTGCGGTGAACTTCCAAGTCCCATCCAGTATTTCAATGCAATTTCACCGTGTCACACCATCAGCCTAATTCCCAGTTGGCAATTTCCAGTGACACGGTGTGATAGCACCACATCGCGCTAGCCTGCCAAATTGGGAAATTTTCTTAGAAATAAAAGACGTGTCCAAGGGTTAAAAGGGTTAATTTCCTACCTCGATTTAAACCCAATAACACCTGATTTAGCCATTCTTCATCCAAAATATACTAGTTTCTCTCAAGTTTCTTTCAAGAACAAGCTTGGGTTTCTATTATGGATTCAAATTCAAGAAGGTTTCACCATCAATCTTCACGAAATCATGAATTAAGGTATGCATAGTGTTCATTCATGGACTCTTTTTGTCCATTAAGCCCAAGAATCTCTTTTCTAAACTAAAGATTTTAGATTTTCTTTATGAATTTTATGTTGGGTTTATTTTCTTTATGTTGAGAATGATCAATTGAATTCAAATCCATGTTAGGTGATTAATGTTATGTGGAATTGATTTGTATAGATGTATAATCATGTAAACCTATGATTAAAACCTAGGATGATGAAATTAGATGTTGAATCATGATGTGTAATTGTAGTATAATGGTGTCTACATATATTATGACAATCATGTGTCTTATTAAATGCCGATATATAGGAAAAGTGCCCAACTAGCATGATATTATGAAATCCCCATGTTTGTACAAGTTTATGTATATCACAGTAACGTCAATAACATCAATATTCCCAGTCAATCTCAGTAACTTCAGTGTTATTAGTTAGTCCTCAGAACTCAGTATATTCCATCAGTTAACAAAACTTAGTAAATTCAGTTTAGTTTAGCTCCGCTAAACAATACCATTAGTATGAGTTTAGTTTAGTTATTCAGTTTAGTATCTATTCAGTTGGAAGTAGGAGTTAGCACCGAGTGAACCCAAGGATGGAAACTCACCTGTTATATGAGGGTGTGATTCTTAAAAGCAATCCTTGTGTTATAGAACTATGTAGGCAGTGTAGATTGAGACATCATAGTCTGCTATATGAGAGTAGATAAGGTGGCTTAACCTGTTGTATGAGGTTTTACCACTGTTCTCACTAGAGTTACCTATTATATGAGGGTTACTCACAGATTTTCCTTACCAGTGGCACGGTATTAACTCCCTTCCAATCGGGGTTACAGATTGGACCTGAACTCAGCCATAATAGTATATTAGGGGCATGTCGGTTAGATAACTATTTCCCATAGTCTCAGTTACAGATCCAGTCTCAGTAATAGAACTCAGTTTAGATCTATAGAAATCCAGGACTGTTAGATACAATCAACTCAGTACAGTGCGAAACTCAGCTAGTTCAATCAGTATCAGGACTGTCAAATACAGTCACTCATGTTATCAGTAGTCTAACTCAGTAATCATGTTATCATGAACCCAGTTAATAGTATATTAATTTATACGAAACTCATGGTATCATTATTCAATTTCAGCACTGTTAGATACTACCAATCAGACCAGTTCTTCATAATCAAAACTGTCAGAAACAATCATTCCTTTATCTGTAATATGACATCAGTTCCTTAGTACTCAATAGATTCAAACATTTAGTATCCTAGTATTAGTACTCATATATCAGTAAATCTACGTTATCAGAATTCATGAGTCAACATTATCACGATCTCAGTTTAAGTTACATATGCATGCATGTATTCTCACGTTCATGTTAGTCAGTCAGTTAGTATTGTTCATGCATATAAACCTATTGCATTTAGCCTACCTCACTTGCCTACCAGTACATTCAAAGTACTGACGTATTTGCACTATGATGTCTTATACATCTTTCTATTTGGATTTTTCATACCTTGAAAGTACATGGAACTTAAAGTTATGATTCAGTATTTTTGAAGGTTTCTCCTATGAAAGGATTCATGATATTTGGGAAAAAAAGGAAGCTTAACCCTCATTAAATTAGTCTGTATCAGATTTAAGAAGAATTAAGAATGTTGCTTGTGAGTAGGAATTGGTGGACATTGGTTATCTGATGATTTAGACACTACATAAGCTTCTTCTTAAACCTCTCCCAAGTATCACGGAGAGCTTCAGTTTAAAGTTACTAATTTTATCTCACAACTGTGCCCTCTTGGACGACGGAAAGAACCTTTCTAGGAAAGCATCTTTCAATTGCCTCCAATTGGTAATCGAGTCAGGAATTAGCCCATTCAACCATAAAGTTGCTTACCCAGATTGAGACAATGGAAACAGCTACAACCGAATAGCATTTTTCCCAACTCCTGGGTTATCAAATGATTTGCATGTCAAAATAAAGTTAACTAAATACATATTTGGGTCATCATCCGCAAGACCATCGAACAACCCCTTAATATGTTATAATTGTATCATAGTGCTTGAGATATTGAACTTGGCAGTACTAAGGGTAGTGGAATAATTGCCCCGATTGAACCAACTCCATCCAAATGATCATCATCATCTTATAGATTAAATTAGGCGGCCTGGCATTCTGGTCTCACCCTAGCATGGCAATTTCTATTTGCATTCCTGTATACCAGTGCAGGTATATTGCCTACACACCTCAGGTTGGCCGAATTTAATAAATAATAATCACCCAGATCATCATCTGGGTTTAGTTCCCGGCCTGGATTATCTGCATTCTATTGATGCACTTATAAAGCTGCCAGGGTAGCTAGCCTAGCTGCTTCCTATGGAGCAGCTTCTCTCTCTGGGTCCTATTGACCATCCATTCTACCAATAAGTTGAGGTTTCAGATGAATAGGTAATAAAGGTTCACCTGAGCTCCATGTACTTGGCATACAAGACAATCAACCTAAACAGAACAAAAACAACAAATAAAAAGTAAAATTTGAGAAACTTTGACCAAAATTCTATTAACAATCACAGACTTAATTGACAACCGTATTCCCCAGCAACGTAGCCAAAATTTGATACGCCCAAATTAAAACTCTCTTACAAAAGTATAAGCGATCGATTTCAAATATACAACCTAACTGGGTTGGGTGTCGAATCCTACAGGGAATACTATGCTCACTGAGTATTGTGACTATTATTAGACTGTTGATCTAAGGGACCAGAGTAAAGGAGGTTTTAAAATGTTAACAATATTCTTTCGTACTTGTATCACACACAGGTCCAGCTAATAGGAGTGAATGTAAATATAATTTCAATGAGAATTAATTAACTAGAGTTATGTTCACCAATATGTTCAAACAATTAGGGTTGTGAATTTGTGGTCGAATTCTAACTTATAGATTCAATTGCAAGAAATATTGACTTCTAAGAATTACCCACATGTTTCTCAACCTCATGGGTGTTTCATCCTTTATTTCTCTCAAACTTAAAGGATTTATGCATTGTTCAATAACACTCTCATTAGGGTTAACCCCATTAAGGTATCAACCCATTAGCCCAAAGGATAGACCTATGGATTTTATGTGAATCATTTCTTTTCCCAACATCCACTTTCTTATCAGACAAGTGGTGTTCATGGGCTCACTTCTCAAGTTTGCAACCAAGAGATATCATTATAATGAAGAGAGATTCATATAATTTAGATAGGTGTTAGAAACCACACCAATTCACCACCCCAAACAACTCTCTACATCAAGGTTCCCATAACCCTAGTTATGGGAGTTTAGCTATTCATCTCCATATAAGATATCAAACATATATTGATGCTCATAAATAGCTTCAAGAGAGTACTTACAAAAGTCACAATATTGTTCTTCTCAATCTTCGATGAAAAATATAGAATCTAATACACAACTGTTAATTTCTAGCTTCCAATGTCAATAAAAAGTATTACACAACTCTTAATAGAGGAGAAAGTATGAAACTAATGTTAAAAGATGCAGAATAAACCCTAATACTTCATATTTTTATGATTCCAAAACTGGGTTTTTATATTAAACTCGGAGTTGTCACTTCATGCTCGACGGTTCTAGCGACGGTTTATTGTTGGGGCGACGTTCCATCACTGGACCTCCAGTGAGTCCATGTTCTACTTCTGGGTGATGGGTAGGGCGACGGTTTGTTGTACGGCCGCCGGTCTGTCGCCGGTCCGTCGCATGACTTTTAGTGATTTTGTATTCTATTTCATGGCGACGATTTAGACTGACGTTTTATCACAGAGTTGATGGTCCATCCCCTGGACCGTCGCAGGATATCTAGTATTACTGTCTTCTATTTTTGGGTGATGATTCAGGACGATGGTTCATCGCAAGGTCGATGGTCCGTCGCCTAAAACGTCGATGATCATTTTTCCAAGAGAGCCCTTATTTTGAAATCACATGAAATCTTATACAAATACTCTCTTTTTGCAAGACTTAAACATGCGGTGGCCATGTCGATTATTCAATCACATGCAATTCTTCTTTTTAATAAAAAGAGCATAGCTATGTCAAGAAGACTCTCTCTCATTAATTTACAATGAACATTAGCCCAAGTTTGGGTAACTACTATTTGACATCAAAATTCAAAACATGCAAGTGGATACCACGTATCATATAAATCAAGTAAAATTCATACTGAGAGGGAGGTCTCATAAATCATGCTCTCAATTAAACTTTTCAAAAAGACACTCAAAAGCATATTTATTCATAGTTATAATTCAATTCTACATCAAAGAGTTCAAGACCAATATATACATTTATCAAAATAAATTCACGAATGCTTTCTATTCAAAATGATATTAAAACCCTTTTTTATAAACATGATAGTATATCTTTAAACTTGTTAAAATAATAAAACCCATTTCCATGGAGGTTAAGGATAGTCGTACATACCTTAATGACGAATAAAGAAGAAATTTACCCTTTAAACTTGAATGTGCAAACCCTAAGTTAGTTTTTCTCCTCTTGTGTTTTAGAAGATGAATTAGGGATTTGATAGTGTTTAAAACATATTTGGGATCCTTAACTCAAAAATGGAGCATCTATACTGCAAAATATAGGGTAGGCGGCGCCCAGCCCATGGCCTAACCATAAATTAGGTGGCGCGTTTCCCATTTACTAACACAGGGTGGGCGACATCTAGCCCATTGCAAAACACAGGGTGGGCGGTGCCTAGCGCATTACCTAACCTTTCCGTTGAGGGTAGGAGATAGCAAGGCAATGCCTAGCCATTATATAAGCTCTATTTTGCGATGTCTACTTAGTTTTGAGGTCCTAAAATACCCCCAACACCTCCTACAACATCAACACATGATCTACCATCACTACAAAGTTCCTAAAGTTCATTTTTGACTCACTAAGAGAGTGTTACATCTACAGGGTATTACATATATATATGTGTGTATGTATGGTTAGAGGTGAATGCATATGCTTGTTTACTTGGTTTTAAGAGATGACATAATTTTATCCTTATCCTAAGTTCTTGACCTGCTAACCAATATTTGGGCAGCTATATCGATCCCCACGTGATGTAGGAACTGGCCATTCTACTCCTTCTGCTGAGTGATTGAATTTTGAGATTAGTTCAGTTGGATTGAAGTGCTGAGCTTCCATATTCCAGAAGGCTTCATTTAATATATGGATGTATTTACTTACTCTGGTTATTTCATAGACACTGGTTTTGGGTATGGTTGGGGGCATGTCTCAATTGGATATATTTTTATTTTTGGTTAGAGGTTTTATGGGACTACTATCGGTTTGTATGGGCAGTGTCGTTATTAGTGTCATTCTTTGCATTGACATTGGTATTGAGGCTTATACCATTGAACTAAATTTGACTTATGATTTTTCCAATTTGTTTTAGATTCAATATATTTATATTTGGAACTCATTTGGTATGGGATGTATGGATAGGTTTATGGTATGGTTATTGGTTAGGTTTTTGATAATTGGATTTACTTTGGAAGATCACGGTTATGGGCCTATCCCAAAGTTTGAATTTGTATATATACGCTATCTTGTTATATGTTTAGAATTTATATGACTCAGGGTATGCGTTTGGATAGTTGGGTTGGGTATCCGAGGTAATCCCTAATCCTGATTGAGCTTAGGATGCCTATTACGATAAAGACGGGTCGTTTTGAGGTACTAGGTACATATGCGTTGAATATTGAAGGGCATATTGACACAGAAAAGAATGTTGGTAAAGCGTCATGGCATATTGACAGGGGGAAGAATGTTGGTGCATGATGATAGGGTGAACAGTAGTGCATAACGATAGGGGGAGCTTTCATCATTGGTTGAAAAAGATAAATGAACATTGATGCTAAAAAATCAGTGGTTTGTTTGTCATTATCAAAAAAGGGAAAAATTGCTATATTTTGCTTTGATGATGACCACCTGACAACAACGGACCAAGTCCCTAAGTCTTCATGAATTTAGTACAACTGTCACTGTCCTGCACAATTCTATCTATTAGTGTAACAAACTACGTAGGTGAGGTTGTTCCTATCAGGACACCTGGCCTAATCTTATTTCAGCCCTAATTATTATCCAGTTATAAATTGAAAATAATGCTCTTCAATTCACTAGTTTTTGCAATCTGGTGGTTCAAGAAAAAAAATCAATGAAAACTCAAATATTGCTCAAGTCCCAATCTTTTGTGTACTGAGAGACTGTGTGTTCTTGAGTCAAGTCTTGGCCTGAAAATGAATTACTCGTGTTATAAGAGTATTGCTTTTATTGTGTTCTTAAGAATGCTTAGGTAGAGTTAACTGAGTTGATATTAGTTAGAGTTAATCAATATTGAGGTAAGTTCTTAGCAGAGTTGTCAAGGTAGGTTTGTAATAGAGTTATTAATAACTAATGAAGCTTATAGTTAAGTTACCATTGAGTCTGTAATCAAGAGTTTGATTATAGTGGATTGTTGAGTGCTTGTGATGGCAACCCATGTTTGTTTCTCCCTTGATCAAGGAGGTTTCCATGTTAAATCATTGTGTTCTTTAATTTCCAGCAAAGTTTTAGCTTTCTACAGCTTTACTATTTTATTACTTGTGTCTTACTATAAGGGACTTGATCCCTCATAGTGTGGAGCAACCCCCCATGTTTCAACACTTGTCATTAGGAGAAAGTGCCTGAGGTATGAGTTACATTTCCCTCTTATCATATTTTGGATATGTCCTTTGATTCAATGGTACTCTTTTTATTATCGTGCTAAAATGTCCTAACTTCTCATTTGGGGATGAATGATCCTAATTGGAGGATAATGTAAGAACCCAAAATTTTTTGACGAATTTAATTTTGACTTTCCCGCATGCTTAATGTTAATTTTTGAGTTGAATTATGTTATGGGATGTTAAATGGTATTTTGGAGAAGTTTGAAAATTTTAAAAATTTTGAAAGGGGTTCGGGGTCATTTTAGGACCCTGAGGTAATAAGGGCCCATGATAGTAGCATGCAACGCCACTTATGCTCGACGATAGGAGCGTGGGATAGAGGCTAACCTCTGCGATAATGGCGTGCCAAGTTGCTATGCATTTTTTTTATAGTTTTTGTTTGTTTTACTTGGGGTGAGGGACTTTTAGTCCTTTTACCCCTTAAACGACCTTAATATACCAATTGACGCTTTTCCTTCAGTTATTAAGACTAAAACATCATTCTTTTCCTCTTTAACTCCTAGAGCAAGAAAGTTCAAGGGTTTTACCAGGAATTCACCATTCAAGCTCCAAACTTCGATTTCTCTTCACTTTCTTCTATATTTTAGGCATGTTTCTAATTCCTTAACTTGTATTTCACATTGTGTCATTAAATTGTTCAATATTCATGGGTGTTGAATGATGGGTTTGTAATCTGGATGAGGGTTATTGGGTACTAATACTTGAGTTACTTTTTTCATGTTTTAAATGGATTATTCATGCTTAAAATAATTGTTTTTGGGGCAGAATTAATGTATTATTATAATGGTTAAATTAGGTGACATGTGTTTCACCAAAATTAATGAATGTTTGGTTTGGTAATGACATTAACCTCAACTCACCTTGTAAACTTGATTTTGAACATGTATCCTTGTATGGTTTAACTATTCTTTTAAACTCATTGTGTTGCATTATAGGATAAATGTATAAAATGGATTTGAATGGTCTCAGTGGCCATGATTTGGATTTTAAATAGAACTTGAGAGTCAAATCAATTATATGGACTCGTTTGGTGTAAATGGAAAAGATTACAGGCATATTGATATGACGATACGATATTGGAAAATGCCTTAATAAAGATTGTTTGGTAAATGATTGGTTTATGTGGAAATTGCGTTAATATGGGCTTAAAGAAAATTGTGTAGCTCACAAATAAGAAGTAGTCCCTGGGAGACAAACATTGAAAACTACGTTTTCCGATGTTGGGAGTCGATATGAGTATGCGTATGACACACATTATATTTTGGATGGCTATCACCTTGGTCTTTATCCTTTCCTCGATTTCGTCGGTACGTCCAGCTAACACGCACTAGGAGCCCTTTCGGTAGGAGGAGCCAAACTTATATAGCTTATGAGTTCCTTTAGGTCTGTACAAGCTACATAGTTTAGACTAATATCTTGTACTTTTATACTTCATGACCCTCGTCCCTTTCCCAACATCCTATATATGTATATATAAATGTTGTGCATGTGTTTTTGACTGGTTTCTGATGAGTGCATTACTTTATCCCTTTCCCTCGAGTTACATGCCAGTCTTTCTCATGTCTATACTTGTTTAACTACCATTAACATAAGATGTTTGAAATTCTTTCACCCTTGATTAGAAATCTGAAAGTCAAGTCATGTGAAAGTATTATTGTCTTATAGAAAGAAGGTTTTACACGATGCAAATGCTAATAAGTTGAGTTTCGAATAGTAAATAGTTACTATGAAAAAGTTCTAAGGACAATCCAAAGAGGCAACGCCTTGATTGCTGCCATGGGCAAAGGTATAATCATTTATCCCTTTTAAGTTTTGCACAAATTTTACGTGTCAGTGCATAAAATTTAAACTACAATAAAGTCTATTAGTAGTAAGAATATGTGAAATATGGTAATTGCAGGAGTGACTAAGGAATATGTGAAATGTAATGTGATGTGTTGTTTCTTGAGTAATATTTTGGATTATACTTACTAGTGTTCAAATGCTATGCGATGTGCTGTTTATTTGAACACTTTTCTCTTAATAAATCTGAAAAAAATATTAGGACTCTTCATTATTAATTATTAATGACAACTTTAGCTACTGCCATTATAGACCATATTGATTGATCCTACATTATGATTTTGGTCTATAACGGATCGATGACCGATAAGAAATTCGTATGAAAATGAGAATGAACGAAATCGAGTTTTAATCGATGCTCTTCTAGCTCTGGAATGGAGAAATGTCTTTTTAGGACTTCTGAACTATTAAAATCTGCCGACTAATGAGTTATTGAGTAGATCCTGAAAGCTTCTCAAGCTAGTAGCAATGGCGGATAAATGGGTTTTGCAAATATTTGAAAGAAAATAGGAGTAACAATGGAAGTAATAAGCAACAATGGTGATTTTCAGTTGTGAGGAGGAAGATTTTGCCAGAAAAGTCATCGGACTCAGAGAAAGTAGGTGAAGAATGAGAGTTTTCTTGGTGGCTTCTTGGATAAATTTTACTTTGTTATTTTATAAATTTAAAAATGGGGAAAAATTAAATATTTGTTGGATGACGTGGATATTAAAGTGTAATATTATAGACTTGTGTGCAAGATTTTGATAGTTTTTAAAAATTAAATGGATGACATCATAAATGTGTCTATCCACTATATTTTTTAAAACTTGTATCTATCATGGTCACATCATCTTATTCTCTACTTCTTCAACAACCATTAATGGGAGATGTTTGAAATTCTTTCACCCTTTATTAGAAATCTCAAAGTCAAATCTTGTGACAATATAAATCTCTTATAGAATGAAGGTCTTACACGATTCAAATCAAAATTACATGAGTTTAAAATTTTAAATAATTATTAACAAATCAACTAATACTTGATAGCTTCAATAGTAAACTTCAACAAAAAATTCTGAGACATGGACGATGGCTGTTTTTTTTTTCTCATGACCATAGGAAAGAACTACAAGAAGAAAATATTCACCAACATGAAAATCAAGAAATAGAATATCAAAGAGGCTTAAACCAATTCTTCTATCGATTTTGTTCCCCTCCCCTTTATCTTTGTACACTTATAACTGCTTGAAATTTGTACGCAAAAAATTACAGATTGCATACACTTATCTCTCTAGGCCCAACTTTGTGGGAATATACAAAATATGTTGTTATTATTGTGTAGTATCCATGGTAAAAAAAGCTTAACCTTTAAGAAATAATTGCATATGTGCACTGCAAATCTAGATCAATAGCTATCCAAGAGAACTCACAATGAGTTCTAGCAATACCTAACAGATCAGAAGAATATTACTATATGAATTTCTTCTAATGGGTGACATATTTGAGATAGAATTTTAAAGCATATTATATCACAAAACAGTAAAACCTGACAGAGGCAGCTAAACAGGATTTGTAGCCTAAAGCCAACTTTAAGGAGAGACCCTTGAAATTAATTAATAAAATTTTATATATTTTTTTTTTATTTTTTTTTGTTTTGTAATGGGTGATGCAAGTATATATATATTGACAATTCTCATTTGACTACATGTTAATTTCCATCATCAAAGATATCTGATAATTGAACAAGGTTTCAACAATATTTTGGTAAGAAAGATTGTTGTTAAGATAATTGTTTATCAATTAATTGTCTACATTTAATGAACTCAATTTTTACTACTACCTAGATGTTAAACTAATTTTATACATATGGAATAGTTTTAAGTCTATTTTGAATTGAATTGATGATTGATCCATTATTTATGAGAAACAATCAAACTCGAAGAATATTAGAAGAGACTTTGTTTGTCTTCTACTATAGATATCGCAATTAATTAAATTTTTTTTGTATGCATGCTTATTATAAAATTTCACTGATAATCAGGCTATTCTAATTAATGTGACAATTTTTACTTATACAGAATCTAATTATATTAATCGTGAATAATTTTTTAAATCTATTCTTTTTCATACTCATGACATGAGATAAAAATTCAGTGTATAAGACTTACTGCAAAGTTTTTGAACACTTAGATTTTAAAATATTGTACTAATTCAATCATATTTAACTTTAAAATTATTTAAATGAATTATCGTTAAATGAAAAGTGACACACACATTGAGACAAATATATAGACTATTCATCTAAGTAGCATCTACTTATTTCTAAATGATTCTATAAAATTGCCAAAAGACAAGAAGAAATATATTTTCTTAAAATAATAATGATGCTACATCTATGATATATTTTATGCACTAATGAAAATTTGGGGCCTTTGATTTGGGTTTGTGTGGTGGTAGTGGGTGTGGGGGGGAGGGGGATAAAGCACTTTCTTTAGTTGCTTCCCCCTTAAGCCGACACTGAAACCTGATACTACTGGTTTCTCATAGTATATATTCTAGCTATATCACCAAACATTAAAACCTACTATAGGTTTCTCATAATATTTATTCTAGCATACTATTTACAAGCTTTTCTAATAAACTTAATAGAGTTAACATCCTAGCTTGCAACAACAAATAAGTTACAACTGTTTATAAATAAGACAATCACGAGATTAAGCTAATTCTTTCATTGTAGCCAACTCATACTGAGGGATTGATGCATCAAAAATTCTGCTCGTAGAAATTTATCAACTGCCAAAACACACACACACAAAATGGTATTTTCATTAAGATTCATCTATGTAAATTAGGAGAAAATACTTCTAAAACTAAAGTAAGAACTTAAAAGTATATAATTCTTCTCTTTTTGCTCTCGGCTCCCCTCATCTCTTATTTGTAAGATCCTTCCTTCTCAATTTCAACTTTCAGTTTCTCTTTCTTGATCCCCGAAATGTTCACTTTGAAGATACGTATTTCTATTTTTTTTTATCAATATATTCTTGTATTTATGAAAATAAAAGTTTCACGAGCAGAAAAAGGGGTTTTGGCAATTGTGCTTGAAACTAAAAAGTCCTAGAATGGATCCCATATGTCAAAGAAAAATGGGTCGAAGGTGTTTCTTTTGCAACTAGCAAAAAAGGTGGGAATCAAAAATATTTTTGAGACTTTGTTGATTGAAGAAAACAAATGATGAATTATAATGCTTGGATGTTTTTTTGATTGTAGCATTTGATTTGCTATGATGAGCTAGAGAAGATGTCGTGATCTTTTTAAGTTATGAATCGAGAGTAATCTAGGGTATTCTCTAGAGAATTTAATGATATTTCAGAAAAAATTATCCAGTTTGAGGCCGATCTAAGATGTTCTTCCGTTTATTTTTATTTTTAATGGGAACAATAAAAGACTTTTAAAATTTTTGAGAGAATCTTTTTTAATGGTTTTTTTTTTTTGTGAAGTCATAGTTTTAATAGCATAAAGAAGGTAAAATGACTTGTCCATCTTGATTTCAGTAGTCAGTTGAAACCTTCTATTTTATTAAAATATTTTAATATCTCAATTTTAATTTTATTTTATTTTATTGTGTTTAACTTTTAAGAGTTCAATTAACAATGAAGTCAGCGGTGGGGGTATCCATTGAATGATTACTCGAAATCGCATATTCAACTGAATCATTTTATCGAATGTCGGGTTTGGTGATGGGGGTACTAGCGACTTAACAATAATATTTATACTCAATATAGGTCTAGATTTATCGGCAACAACATTCCACATGTGCAAGGACACATGACTATTATTATTTGTGAATGTGGGATGCATTTTTTCTCTCCCATTCATTAAATAGCTTAACACAACGTCGCTTGACTTGTAAACTAATTCCCCAATCTAAATTACTCTTCAAACCATGTCGTCACATGAATCATTTTGACACATTAAATTAGGAACTTTTCCATTACTTGATGATTTTAAATTGCAATAGCTAGGAGTCTTCTCCCTTATAATCACGATCAACAATAACAACTTCAGTTACTGTCATTATAGACTACAATAATCAATCTTAGATTACGGTATCGATCTATAACAAATGGATGACTGATCAATGATGGATAAGAAATCTGTATTATAACATGAATGAATGAAATTGGGATTTAATCAATGCTCTCTTAGCTATGGAATGGAGAAATATAAATTTTGGACTTCTGACTATTGAAATCTACATACTAATGTGTTATTGAGTAGATTTTGAAAGCTTTTCTACCTAGTAGCAATGAGAAAACAAGGTTTTTTTTTATAAATATTTGAAAGAAGATGGGATAAAGATGAAAGCAATGATCACCAATTGTGATTTTCAGTTGCAAGGAGGAAGAATTTAGTAGAATTGGAGAAAGTAGGTGAAAAAGAAAGCTCTTGTTACTAGCCTTTTGGACAAGTTTTTCTTTGTTATTTTCTAAATATAAAAATGGGGGAAAAATTAGATATTTGCTGAATGAAGTGAGAGACTAAAGTGTAATATAGACTTGTGTTCCAGGTTTGGATGATTTTTAGAAGTGAAATGGATGATGTCATAAATGTGTCTATTTCAAACTTGCGTGTAAATATTATTTTATGTTTTCAAAGTGGGTACTGAGTAGGAAGACCAAAATATCATGGTCACATCACTTTATTCTTCCTTTTGAAAGTTAATGTCTCTTGATCTTTGCTTTGGAAGCTAGAGAGGGTGGTAGGGTTTATAGATTTCAAAGCACTGTCATTTGCATGTTGTACTTCTTCAATAACCATTAATTGGAGATGTATGAAATAACTTCACCCTTAATCAAAAATCTCAAAGTCAAGTCATGAGAAAGTATAGTTCTCTTAAAGGAAGAACGTCTTACGCGATGTAAATCCTAATTACTGAGCTACGAATACTAAATAATTATTACCAAATCAACCAATATTTGATAGATTCAATATTTAACTTTAACAAGAAATTCTGAGACATCGACGATGGCTCTTTTTTTCCTCTTGACCATTAGATCCAACTATAGGAAGAAAATATTTACCAACATGAATATGAAGAAATAGGACATTAAAAAGGCTTAAACAGTTTTTCCATCTATTTCATTCCATAGCCCTTTTTCTTTGTACAGTTACCACTACTTGAACTATGTATACAAGAAAATTAGATATAGTGTAGCTTCTGAGGTAGTGGTACTGGATATGTTTTTGTTGTTGTGTAGTAGCCATGGTAAAACAATCTTAACCTTTAAGAAACAATTGCATATGGACACTAAATCCAGATCCATCGCTATAGAGTGGAACTCACAATGAGTTTTAATAACACCTAACAACTCAAAAGAATATTACTATCTACATCTCATCTACTGAGTGACACATTCAAGACAGAATGCTGAAGCATATTATATCATTAAATAGTAAAACCTGATATAGGTTTCTCATTGTATATATTTCATTTATATCGCAAAACATTAAAACCTACTACAGGTTTCTCATAACATATATTCTAGCATACTATTTATTAGCTTTTCTAATAAAGTTAATACGGAATAACACCCCAGCTTAGAACAACAAATAAGTTACAACATTTTATAGATAAGAAAGAGATTAAGCTAATCGAGCCAACCATATATACATTTCTTTCATTGCTGCTAACTCATACAGAGGGATTGATGAATCGAAAATTCTGCTCGTAGAAATTTATCAACTGTCAAAACATACACACAAAAAAAGTGTATTTCCATTAAGAGTCACCAAAGTAAATTAGGAGGAAATAATTTTGAAATGAGTAAGAACTTAGAATTATATCAACACATTCTTCACATAAAAACCATAACTACAAAATAGAATGATACAATGTTTATATAAAAAAATTACACGTTCAGGTGTTAATCTGAAGTGATAATCCAAAATAATTAGTGAGTATATAATTAGAAAAGTACAATGAGGAAAAGATTAAGGTTTAACAATAATTCAGATTATAAGGCACTATCAATGTACGCAGTGTGGTACTACTTCTAAACTATTACTTGATGAGGTTATTGTGATTTAAATACTAAATTCTTAATGTATCAATATTTATGAGAAACTGAGAAATAACTATTATTAATGCATATGAAAATGTAAGATAGTTAAGCTTTTCGGTGATGCAAGAATCAATAAAAGAGAAAAGAGAAACAATTACTAGGAGTGGATTATTTATCTTCAAAAACTTGTTGGTCACCAGTGTTTCCTTTCCATCCGACCTGTAGGAAACCAGTAAGAAAGGCTAAAATGTGAACTAAAACCCTAATATATGAATCAACAAGGCATCATTAAACTAAAAATTTAGAATTAAATTATCTTGCAGCATTTGTGCGAAAATTGGTAAAGCCACCGAGAGTATGAGGCAAGTTGTGACCATGAACAAAACTGTCAAGTTCAAGCTCCCTCCATTAAGAAAAGAGATCAAAGCAGAAACAGAAAGAAGCAATCATACTGGTTATACTTCATAGCATCTTATGCACATTAAATTGTTGTTATGAAAAAATAGGTAACACAACTTCAAGAAAAAAATCAATGAAAATAAAAAAATTGCCACTTAAAATATGATGTAAACGGAACAACAAAATGACAAGACTTGAAATTGATTTTAAAATTCAAGAACTTTTAGCTTATCCTAACAATAACAAAGATCTTTTTTTGATGAATTAAGGGATATGATTTGCTAGAGTTCTATCGTAGACCACCTCTCTGCTTCTTAACACTTTACCCTCCTCAGATCCCACTTTATGGGAAAACACTGATATGGTGTTGTACGTGGTATCATTAAAAAGGAATCAAGAAGATGCATTTTGTACAACTTGTAAGAGTGAGGGAACTAAGTTTGATATCAATGAAATTCTTTTGACTTGTAAAGAAATAGATAAAAAGCTGAGAGAGTGCACATTTTGTTTATCACAAAAGCACAACACGCATAGAAATAGAAATATAAGTTTTAATTCACAAACCTCTTGGCAAGAAAGGTCACTATAACATCTTTATTATCATTGAATAAAGTTTCTGCATAGCCAACAGGCTTGATAAGCTCTTTAATGGTAAAAGCATCTTTAAAATCTGCAGTAGCTGAATCTGGCTCAACGATGTCAGGGCTACAGCTGCCAGCTGAGCTGGAGGCATCCAATGGAACACTCATGTTTTTTCTTTTCGCTCCTTTCATTCTCTCTAAGATTTTCATTTTCTTTCTTGTCTCTTTCTAATGTTATATATACTTTATTTTTAAATTTCTCTGACCTATTTTCTTCATGTGGTACACTTAACCTACAAAATTAAAGATATATTAATAACTAGAGATATTTTAATAAATTTAATTCTTTAATTTAAAATTATACTCTATTTAACTTCAAATAAATAAATTTTTGAGCTATTTTGTAATATCTAAGATAAGTAAATTATTCATTTTTTAAGAGATATATTAGGAATTTCTTTTAATTACTTTATACTTTTTAGGTAATGAGTTTTGAGAGATTTATTTAACTTTATTTTACTATTACTTAAGTTTCAGGAGTATTTTAATAATATTTAAAAGGATAATCATGAAAAATAAAGTGCAATATATGGCCTAATTTCTTTTCGTTAATAGGTGCATGCTGGGCCAAAAATTCATTTATTTTATACTAGAGTGTGTAAGATTTTAAATTTTCTTAAATTCTGCGCCAAGTGTTTAACTCACAAAATTAAATGTAATTTGATACATTTAATATATTTTAATTAAGACAACACAATTTTTTATTTTTTCAAACTTCGTGTCAAGTCACATTTAATACACAAATTAAAGATGCAGTATTTTGATACCTTTAACGTATTTTAATTAAAGAACATCAATTTTTTGTAATATCTAAAATAAGTAAATTATTCATTTTCAAGAGCCGTATTGAGAATTTCTTTCAATTTTACATTATACTTTTTAGGTTATGAGTTTTAAGAGACTTAATTGACTTTATTTTGATGTTATTAAATTTCAGTAGTAGTTTGATAATATCTAAAAGATAAACATGGAAAGTAAAGTATAATTTATTTCCTAGTTTCTTTTCTCTAATAGGTGAGCATTGAGCCGATAATTCATTTATTTTGAACTAAATAGAGTAAGATTTTAAATTTTCTTAAATTTTGTGTCAGGTCACGTTTAACTCATAAAATTCAAGAAATTTTGATCCATTTAGTATATTTTAATTTAAGGTCATATAATTTTTTATATTCTCAAACTCCGTGTCAAGTCACATTTAATCCATAAAATTAAAGATGCAGTATTTTGATACAATAAACATAATTTAATTTAAGATCATAAGATTTTTTATTTTCTTAAATTTCTTGACAAATCATGTTTAACCCATCAAATTGAAGATATTCTGATATATACAATATACTTTAATTAATAACATTCCATACTTCAATTTCTTAAACTCTATGTCAAGTCAAAATGGGTCAATCAATTCGAAACTAAAGAAGCGGAATAATATATTTCATTGTGCTTTGTATTTAAGTGAGAAAATGTCATAAATAACTATAGCGTGGGATATAATTATGAATGTAATTATATCTCAAGTACTTATAAAATATAATGGCATTTATTCTATGCCGCGAATATCAGTTGTACCAATAAAAAAATTATATACAAGCTGAAAATAGTAATTGCATTATGCGAGCATAAACTAAAACACTTGAGACATTTATTTTGTCGCATTATTAGTGCGTGTGTTTATATATATTACGTAATTTCTATAAAACCTAAATGTAACACATTTCATATTTTTTTGAAACTGTAGATATACATTGTAACTTTTGTTTAAATGTTTGTTACATCGTCTTTGATGTAAATTTATGATTATTTATTAAAGTTAATTTTTCGATCTCTCATTGAATTTGCTAGTTTTAATCAGAATAAGATAGATTCTAATTACTTACTATTTAAAGCGTTTAGCCAAATTAAGCGTGTTCATGCCCATTTTATTCATTATATTTATATAAAATGGATCTAAAATATCAGTAACTTGTATACATCTATTAATCCTATTAACGTGGTTAAGTTTAGCTATTCAATCCACGAATTTCAATACTTTTTAAACTTTAGAATGATTTTATATTATTTTGCTACTTTTTTTACATGTCATCGTTGAGCACATTAAGCTATTTTTTTCCTGGACTAATATTATGGCTTATACTTACCAACGTTAAAATATAATGCGATGTATTAATTATTTAAATGATTTTCTCAAAATTTTTTAAAAAAAGCATTAGGATTCCCCATCATTAAATATTTAAGAAAATAACTGGTAAAAAGAAACAGAAAAAAAAAGGGAAATTATATACTTTGTTAAATTATGTCTTATATTGTAATTTTGGTTTAAGTATTTGTCACATGAAATTTGAGTAAATCTATGATTAAAAATTTAAAGGAATTTTTTAGTTACATTAAATTTGCCGGATTCAATAAGAATAAAACTGAATTCAATTACTTATTTATAGTGTTAAGCCAAATTAAACATGTTCTTGCCCAATCTTTTCATATTTATATTGAACATATCTAAAATATCTTGATTCTTTAATGCATCTATTAGAACGCTTTATTTTGACAAGTTTATTTCATCAGTTTTCTCTTTTCAACACTTTTCTAAGTGTAGTACAATTTTATATGATTTTTATATTTATTTGCTATCATTGAGTACATCCAGTTATATTTCTTCTTCACTACTATTTTGGTTTATACTTACCAACATACAAGTACAATGCGCTAGCTATTTATTTAAACATTTTTCTCTTAATAATTCTAAAAAAACATTAGGGTTTATAATTATTTATTATTTAAGAAAATAATTGTCAAGATCCGAATCAGAGCCTAGTCGTGATGAGTATCTCAAGCCAATTGCAGAACGGAGACCACCCCTTTAGCCATACCTTAAGAGCAATTAAGATAATTAATAATGGAAGACAACCAATCAATAAGAAGAATAATAGATAACCCAAAACTCCATGTACATGTTCACATACATACATACATACATACATACATACATATATATATATATATATATATATATATATATATAACTCTAGAAGCATTTTCTCCCGGTCTCTCATTTTCTTATTCACTTTAGATTTTTAATGGAAGAAGAAGAAGACCCAATTGATGGGACAAGCCTCCTACTAACCCCGACTATTGAAAACTGATAAACTGAGATACTGAAGTAATAATTATGTCCTCGAACTATGAGGACTCAATATTAGTCTGATGGATCGGGATGCTAAGTATGATCGGGAGCCCGTGCGTCTAAACCTATGATATTAGACATCATAGCACAAAAGAAAGGTATGCGTCAGTACTTTGAATGTACTGGTATGCTAAGTGAGGTAGGCTGAGATGCATGGGTTCATATGCATAAACAATACTGACTGAATAACATGTGTATAACTGAATAAATACATAAACTGTAACTGAGGTCGTGATAACACTAGATACTAAGTTCTGAATTTCTGATTTACAGATATTTGAGTTTACTGATACTGTATTAGTGATAGCTGAATGGCTGTATCTGATAGTCTTGATCCTGTGGAACTATTCTGAGGTCCGTACTGAACTAAGTGACTGCATCTAACAGTCTTGATTTTTGTAGAACTGAACTAAGTTCTATTCTGAGGACTGAAACAAAGACTATTGGAGGTAATCATCTAACCAATATACCTCTTTCTGAGTGAATTAGGGTTTAACATATAACCCCAGTTGGAAGAGTGTCAGTACCTCGTATGAGATGTATCAACCCTGGTCTGGCAGGTTGATACCTCAACCTACGCTAGCTACATAGTTATGTAATGCTGGAATTGATACAAAGGGTAAAACCCTCTGCTGGCAGGAATGCCCCCATCCATGGGTTCACTCGGTGCTGAATCCTACTCTCAACTAATCAGACACTAAACTGATTCCTAGTTCATACTAGGCTTAACAGAACTATTACTAATTATACTGTCTAATTGAACTGAGTTCGCTGAGTTCTGTTGAGGAAGACGAAATTATCATGGTCACATCACTTTATTCTTCCTTTTGAAAGTTAATGCCTTCTGATGTTTGCTTTGGAAGCTAGAGAGGCCGGTAGGGTTTATAGATTTCAAAGCACTGTCGGTTGCATGCTGTACTTCTTTAATAACCATTAATTGGAGATGTATGAAATTCCTTCATCCTTAATAAAAAATCTCAAAGTGAAGTCATGAAAAAGTATAGTTCTCTTAAAGGAAGAAGGTCTTACGCGATGTAAATCCTAATTACTGAGTTACAAAGACTAAATAATCATTACCAGATCAACCAAATATTTGATAGATTCAATATTTAACTTTAACAAGAAATTCTGAGACATCGATGATGCCTCTTATTTTCCTCATGACCATTGGATCAATCTATAAGAAGAAAATATTTACCAACATGAATATGAAGAAATATGACATTAAAAAGGCTTAAATAGTTCTTCTATCTATTTTGTTCCCTACCCCATTTTCTTTGTACAGTTACCACTACTTGAACTTTGTATACAAGAAAATTAGATATAGTATGGCATCTGAGGTAGTGGTACTGGCTACGTACTCTTTACCTCTCCAGAATGGACTTTGTGGGAATACACTGGATATGTTGTTATTGTTGTGTAGTAGCCATGGTAAAACAAGATTAACCTTTCAGAAACAATTGCATATGGACACTAAATCCAGATCCATCGCTATAGAGTGGAACTCACAATGAGTTTTAATAACTCCTAACAGCTCAGAAGAATATTACTATCTACATCTCATCTACTGAGTGACACATTCAAGACAAAATGCTGAAGCATATTATATCATTAAATAGTAAAACCTGATACAGGTTTCTCATTGTATATATTCCATTTATATCGCGAAACATTAAAATCTACTACAGGTTTCTCATAACATATATTCTAGCATGTTATTTACTAGTTTTTCTAATAAACTTAATAGGGAATAACACCCCAGTTTACAACAACAAATAGGTTACAACATTTTATAGATAACCAAGAGATTAAGATAATCGAGCCAGCCACATATATATTTCTTTCATTGCTGCTAACTCATACAGAGGGATTGACGAATCAGAAATTCTGCTCGTAGAAATTTATCAACTGCCAAAACATGCACACAAAAAAAGTGTATTTCCATTAAGAGTCACCTAAGTAAATTACAAGGAAATACTTTTGAAACGAGTAAGATCTTAGAATTATATCAACACATTCCTCACATAAAAACCATAACTACAAAACAGAATGATACAATGTTTATTTAAACAAATTACACGTTCAGGTATAAATCTGAAGTGATAATCCAAAACAATTAGTGAGTATATAATTAGAAAAGTACAATGAGGAAAATATTAAGGTTTAACAATAATTTAGATTATAAGGCACTATCAATGTACACAGTGTGGTACTACTTCTAAACTATTACTTGATGAGGTTACTGTGATTTTAAAACTAGATGCTAAATGTATCCATATTTACGCGAAACTGAGAAATAACTATTATTAATGCATATGAAAATGTAAGATAGTTAAGCTTTTTGGTGATGCAAGAATCAATAAAAGAGAAAAGAGAAACAATTACCAGGAGTGGATTATTTATCTTCAGAAACTTGTTGGTCACCAGTGTTTCCTTTCCATCGGACCTGTAGGAAACCAGTAAGAAAGGCTAAAATGTGAACTAAAAAACTAATATATGAATCAGCAAGGCATCATCAAACTAAAAAGTTAGAATTAAATTATCTTGCAGCATCTGTGCGAAAATTGGTAAAGCCACCGAGAGTATGAGGCAAGTTGTGACCATGAACAAAACTGTCAAGTTCAAGCTCCCACCATTAAGAAAAGAGATCAAAGCAGAAACAGATGGAAGCAATCACACTGGTTATACTTCATTGCATCTTATGCACATTAAATTGTCGTTATGAAAAAACAGGTTACACAACTTCAAGAAAATAATCAATGAAAAATAATTACCACTTAAAATATGATGTAAAAGGAACAACAAAATGACGAGACTTGAAATTGATTTTAAAATTTGAGAACTTTTAGCTTATCCTAACAATAACAAAGATTTTTTTTGATGATTTAAGAGATATCATTTGCCAAAGTTCTATCGTAGACCACCTCTCTACTTCTTTACACTTTACCCTCCTCAGATCTTACTTTGTGGGAATATACTGATATGTTGTTGTAAGTGGTATTATTAAAAGGGAATCAAGAAGATGCATTTCGTACAACTTGCAAGAGTTAGGGAACTAGGTTTGATATCAATGAAATTATTTTGACTTGTAAAGAAATAAATAGAAATTTGAGAGATTGCACATTTTGTTTATCACAAAAGCACAACACACATAGAAATAGAAATGTAAGTTTTAATTCATAAATCTCTTGGCAAGAAAGTTCACTATAACATCTTTATTATCATTGAAAAAGTTTCTGCATAGCCAACAGGCTTGATAAGCTCTTTAATGGTAAAAGCATTTTTGAAATCTGCAGTAGTTGAATTCGGCTCACCGATGTCTGGGCTGCAGTTGCCGACTGAGCTGGAGGCGTCCAATGGAACACTCAAGTTTTTTCTTTTCGCTCCTTTCATTCTCTCTGAGATTTTCATTTTCTTTTTTGTCTCTTTCTAATGTTATATATACTTTATTTTTGAATTTGTCTGACCTATTTTCTTCATATGGTACACTTAACCTACAAAATTAAAGATATATTAATAACTAGAGATATTTTAATAAATTTAATTCTTTAATTTAAAATTATGCTCTATTTAACTCCAAATAAATAAATTTTTGAGCTATTTTGTAATATCTAAGATAAGTAAATTATTTATTTTTTAAGAGATATATTAGAAATTTCTTTTAATTACTTTATACTTTTTAGGTTATGAGTTTCGAGAGATTTATTTGACTTTATTTTAATATCATTGAAATTTCAGGAGTATTTTAATAATATTTAAAAGGATAATCATGAAAAATAAAGTGCAATGTATGTCCTAATTTCTTTTCGTTAATATGTGTATGCAAGGCCAAAAATTCATTTATTTTATACTAGAGAGTGTGAGATTTTAAATTTTCTTAAATTCTGTGCCAAGTGTTTAACTCGCAAAATTAAATTATTTTGATACATTTAATATATTTTAATTAAGACAACACAATGTTTTATTTTTTCAACTTCGTGTCAAGTCACATTTAATACACAAATTAAAGATGCAGTATTTTGATACCTTTAACGTATTTTAATTAAAGAACAACAATTTTTTGTAATATCTAAAATAAGTAAATTATTCATTTTCAAGAGCCGTATTGAAAATTTCTTTCAATTTTACATTATACTTTTTAGGTTATGAGTTTTAAGAGACTTAATTGACTTTATTTTAATGTTATTAAAATTTCAGTAGTAGTTTGATAATATCTAAAAAGATAACTATGGAAAGTAAAGTATAATTTATTTCCTAGTTTCTTTTCTCGAATAGGTGAGCATTGAGCCGATAATTCATTTATTTTGAACTAAATAGAGTAAGATTTTAAATTATCTTAAATTTTGTGTCAAGTCACGTTTAACTCATAAAATTAAAGAAATTTTGATCCATTTAGTATATTTTAATTTAAAGTCATATAATTTTTTATATTCTCAAACTCCGTGTCAAGTCACATTTAATCCACAAAATTAAAGATGCAGTATTTTGATACAATAAACATAATTTAATTTAAGATCATAAGATTTTTTATTTTCTTAAATCTCGTGACAAATCATGTTTAACCCATAAAATTGAAGACATTCTGATATATTCAATATACTTTAATTAATAACATTCCATACTTCAATTTCTTAAACTCTATGTCAAGTCAAAATGAGTCAATCAATTCGCAACTAAAGAAGTGGAATAATATATTTCATTATGCTTTGTATTTAATTGAGAAAATGTCATAAATAACTATAGCTTGGAATATAATTATGAATGTAATTATATGTCAAGTACTTATAAAATATAATTACGTTTATTCTATGCCGCGAATATCAGTTGTACCAATAAAAAAATTATATTTAAGTGGAAAATAGTAATTGCATTATGCGAGCATAAACTAAAACACTTGAGACATTTATTTTGTCGTATTATTAGTACGTGTGTGTATATATATTACGTAATTGCTATAAAACCTAAATGTAATACATTTCATAATTTTTTGAAACTGTAGCTATACATTGTAACTTTAGTTTATATGTTTGTTACATCGCTTTTGATGTAAATTTATGATTATTTATTAAAGTTAATTTTTTGATCTCTCATTGAATTTGCTAGCTTTAATCAGAATATGATAGATTTCAATTACTTACTATTTAAAGCGTGTAGCCAAATAAAGCGTGTTCTTGCCCATTTTATTCATTATATTTATATAAAATGGATCTAAAATATCATTAACCTTGTATACATCAATTAATCCGATTAACGTGGTTAAGTTTAGCTATTCAATCCACTTATTTCAATACTTTTTAAACTCTAGAATAATTTTATATTATTTTGCTACTTTTTTTACATGTCATCCTGGACTAATATTTTGGATTATACTTACCAGCGTTAAAATATAATGCGATGTATTAAGAAAATAATTGTCATGATCCGAATCAGAGCCTAGTCGTGATGAGTATCTCAAGCCAATTGCAGGCCGGAGACCACCCCTTTAGCCATACCTTAAGAGCAATTAAGATAATTAACAAAGGAAAACAACCAATCAATAAGACGAATAATAGATAACCCAAAACTCCATGTACATGTTCACATACATACATACTTACATACATACATACATACATATATATATACATATATATATATACATATATATATATATATACATATATATACGTATATATAATATATATAGATATACATATATATACATATACATATATATATATATATATATATACAAATATATACATATTTACAAATATATATACATACATATATATATATATATATATATATATAAGGGTAAAGTAGTAATTGTCAGTGGTTAAATATAACTCTAGAAGCATTTTCTCCCGGTCTGTCATTTTCTTATTCACTTTTGATTTTTAATGGAAGAAGAAGAAGACCCAATTCACTTTTCCAATTTCTACATAGATTAACCAATTTTTTTTCTTCAATGATGAGTTCTCTATGAAAGCATATCATCGTTTATTCATATTTGTAGTTGCAAGCAATGTCAAAATAGCAGAGACGGAGATTAGGAAAAAACATGAGCACACACGAAGGAGGAAATTGATTGGTAGTTTGGGAGGCGTATAGCATATATATACAAGGTAAAAACTTAGAAGAATAACTCATATCGTTGTATTTGGGGTAAAGTTTGTAGGCCTCGTGAAAATAGTTGTGTTGTCAGAGGTAAATTCAACTCCAATTTGCCACCGAAATCTATGTTTTGTACATTTCGATTGCAATAGCATTATTAATTTAATTGTGTTGTAATTGAAACTTTGTTTGAGTAGAAATTTTTTGAATTTGTTGTGTTCGCCTTTTCTAGGTAGCTAAGGTTAGAGTTTTCATGTACCCAAGCAACATATAAAGTACTACTTATATTTTATTTAGATTTTTTGGTATGTTGATCCTAAAAAAATATTTTTTGATATGATTTGTGGTATCAAATACAATCACTAATGTGTTACATGTGGAGGTCGAGGATTAGGATACAAGGTCAGTATCTGTAATGCCCCGAGTCTGTACCCTTGATGCAATACAGTGCTCATAATCCCGAGGTACCACAAGCTAACCCATGACTGGTACCTAATGCAATGACTGAATAATAATACTCTAATTATGCAAAAATTAGGCGGAAAACTTGTCATAAAGTTTAAAACTGTAAATAAATACTGAGTACTGAATACTGATACATCTGTCTGAAATACTTTAGTTTGCTAAGCCTCTACTGTCTGAATAAGGAATCGATGGGACAAGCCTTCAACTAAGCCCGACTATTGAAAACTGATAAACTGAGATACTGAAGTAATAATTATGTCCTCAAACTATGAGGACTCATTATTAGACTGATGGATCGGGATGCTAAGTATGATCAGGAGCCTGTGCGTCTGAGCCTATGATATAAGACATCATAGCATAAAAGAAAGGTATGCGTCAGTACTTCGAATGTACTGGTATGCTAAGTGAGGTAGGATGAGATGCATGGGTTCGTACGCATGAACAATACTGAATGAATAACATATGTATAACTGAATAAATACATAAACTGTAATTAAGGTCGTGATAACACTGGATACTGAGTTCTGAATTTTTTATTTACAGATATTTGAGTTTATTGATACTGTAATAGTGATAACTGAATGACTGTATCTGGTAGTCTTGATCTGGTGGAACTATTTTGAGGTCCGTACTAAATTGAGTGACTGTATCTAACAGTCTTGATTTTTGTAAAACTGAACTGAGTTCTATTCTGAGGACTGAAACTGAGACTATGGGAGGTAATCATCAAATCGACATGCCTCTTTCTAAGTGAATTAGGGTTCAACAAATAACCCAAGTTAGAAGAGTGCCAGTACCTCGTATAAAATGTATCAGCCCTAGTCTGGCAGGTTGACACCTCAGCCTACGCTAGCTACATAGTTATGTAATGTTGGAATTGATACTAAGGGTCAAACCCTCTGCTGGCATGAAAGTCCGCATCCATGGGTTCACTTGGTGCTGAATTCTACTCCCAACTGAATAGACACTGAACTGATTCCTAGTTCATACTAGGCTTGACAGAACTATTACTAATTATACTATCTAATTGAATTGAGTTCACTGAGTTCTGTTGACTGACTGAATACTACTGAATTCTATTAACTGACTGAATTTATTAAGGCCTGAACTGAATACTGAACTAGATTGGACTGATACTGAGTCTGCTGAGTTTTTCCTGAGTTCTATAATTAACTAAGAGTACTACAGATCGTTACATGACTGAGATTATTCTGTAATTGACATTGACTCTAAGTAAATAGCTAAATTGTTGGGTATTTAATACCCCAAGACTCGATAGCATGAAAAGTAAAGCATCACATGTCCTTGTATAGCACAAAAATGCACACTTGTTCATAATGCATCTATAGAGGCATTTTAGCAAACACTTGAATGACATAAACTAGTATTCATGATAGCAGGATATAATTTCACTATTTAATTCACATAAATAGCTCATCAACACTTGAAAGGCTTTGTATATGCACATAGTAGTAATTAACACATGAGCATCACAATTTCAAGGCTTTAACATGAATTCACATGATACTACATGCATAGTAATTATTTTTATCTAAATCTTGCACTTAATCATGGAATAGAAATCCAATCAATATTATAATCATGAATACACTAGAATCCAAATCATGGAAATCATGAAATCAATTTACTGAAAGTTTGGAAGAGATTCTTGTACTCCAAGGGTGGAAGGGACCCTTGGATGAATATTTGACATAACTTAAAGCTTGAATTCTGAAAGATTGATAGATTTTATTGGAACTTGGATTCTTAAATGTGATGAACTAGGGTTTGTTCTTGAAAAATTCTAGAGAGAATGAGAAAATTTTGCCTTTTGGACGACTTAATTACATGTTTTGGGGGATGATATGAGATGGGAAAAGACCCATTTATCCCTCTGAACACGGGTTTTAGTTAATAAAAATTGGACTAGCAACGCACAGACCAACGCTCCGAGTCACTGGCATCGATGTGATGGCTGATGCGCCACATCGAGTCTGCGTCGGCTCACTAGAATTTTCACTGGGAGCTAGGCAAAAATATACATCGACGCAATAGACGAATTAGAGCATCGAGATCACATCGAACCACTGGTTTGGACTTCTAAACGTGCCTCAAACAAAGTCCAAAAAATTAAAACTTGTCTGAGAACACCTACTGACATTCCTGATCATGCATTAACATAAAAATTGATATTTAAAGGTCATAAGGGTCATGGAATAGGATTGTCAACTTATGAAGGCTAAAATGACTCTAAGTATGAATACTTAGTCGTATTTTTCTAAGTCTGGGACCCGTTACTAGCTTTTACAGGACTGAATCAATCTTAGGATTTTACGGGGTCTTATAATATCTCCCCATTGGGAACATTCATCCTCAAATAAGACTGACTAAGCTGGGAATACTGAATTTAGATACTGGATATGCACAACTGCAACGTGATTCATAACTGAAACTACTGGTATGCTTAAATTTCTTACTGAACATGCATATTTGATGGATGACTACATAGCTAAACATGATTCATTAATGCATGACTGGAATTGCTAGTAAGTTGAGTCAATTATACTGAGCATGCATATCTGATGATTGAATATCTTACTGAACGAACTCATGAATGTATGACTAGCTATGCAATGGTAACTGATACCAAGTTTACAAAGAAAATCTGAGCATTAAATTGAGTAAGTTTAAAGAGAATCGTTACCTTGGGCTGAGTATTAGTTTTCGGAGAAGAGGTGAGGTTACTTTGTTTGCATATATTCTTCTGCTTCCTAAGTAGCTCCCTCAATGGACTGGTTCCACTAAAGAACTTTGACCAAAGGGACTTCTTTGTTCCTCAGTCTGAGAATCTGATAATCAAGGATTTTGATTGGAATCTCCTCATAAGAGAGACTGTTCTGAACGTCTATACTCCCTACAGGGACTACAACTGATGGGTCACCTAAGCATTTCTTTAGCAAGGAGACATGGAATACTGGATAGACTGAAGCTAAGTTTGAAGGTAACTCAAGCTTGTAAGTGACCTTTCTAAAATGGTTGAGTATTCGGTAAGGACCGACATATCGGGGACTAAGTTTCCCCTTCTTGACAAACCTCTTTACTCTTTTCATAAGACAGATTTTCAAATACACATATCACCAATCTAGAACTTAAGATCCTTTCTCCGCACATCTGCGTATGATTTTTGTCGGCTCTGAGCTGTCTTAAGACTTTCCCTGATCAAATGAACCTTCTTTAAGGTGTCAAACACAAGGTCAGGCCCTACTATTGCTTCCTCTCTCACTTAAATACAACCAATAGGAGACCTACATCTCTTCTCATAGAGCACCTTAAACGGAGCCATCTAAATGCTGGAATGATAGCTATTGTTATATGCGAACTCAATCAAAGGAAAATGGTCATCCTAACTGCCTTTAAAGTCTATCACACATGCTCGTAGCATATCCTCTAAAGTCTGAATGGTCATTTCTGCTTAACCATCTATTTAAGGGTGAAAGACTATACTGAGGTGGAATTGGGTACCAAGACCCTTTCGGAATGCCTTCCAAAAATGAGAGGTGAACTACGTAACTCTATCTGAGATAATGGACAATGGAACTCCGTATAATCTGACCAACTCTCTAACATAGAGCTTGGCAAATTCCTTGGCTGAATAATAGGCATGAATTGGTAGGAAATGAGCTGATTTGGTCATCCTGTCTACAATGACCCAAACTAAATCATGCTAATGACTAGTACAAAACAAACCTATCACAAAATCCATGTTCACTTTTTCCCAGTTCCACGTGGGAGTACTAAAATCCTGCATAGACCCACTAGGTTTCTAATGCTCAATCTTAACCTGCTGATATATAGAGGACTTAGCTATAAACTCTGCAATGTCTCTCTTCATCCCACTCCACCAATAGATCTCCCACAAATCACGGTACATCTTAGCGGCCCCTGGATAAATAAAGTAATGCCCACCATGCGCTTCTACAAGAATCCACTATCTCAGGTCATCTACACCTGGCACACATAGCCGACCTTGACAATGCAAAATGCCATCTCTCCCTTGGGAGAAAACCTCTATCTTCTGATCTCTGATTGATTCTTTCTAGTTAGCTAAACTGGGATCCCTATCCTACTTTTCCTTTACCTCTGAAACCAAAGATAATTCTAAACTACTCTGTACCCATACACTACCTTCTATTGAATCACACTACCTTCTATTGAATCGACTAAGCCGGCACCTAGTGGATAAGCTGATGAACTTTCTGAGCTAACTTCTTTTTACTATTTTCCACACGAGCAACACTACCCATAGATATCCTACTAAAAGCATCAGCCACTACATTGGCTTTACCCGAGTGATACAGGACGCTCATGTCGTAGTCTTTCAACAACTCTAATCACCTTCCCTGACGGAGGTTTAGGTCTTTCTAAGAGAATATCTACTATAGGATTTTATGGTCCGTGATGACATCAACGTGCACATCATACAAATAGTGCTTCTAAATCTTTAAGGCAAATATTATTGCTGCTAACTCATATTATGAGTAGGATAGTTCTTTTCATGGGGTTTGAGGTGTATAGAGGTGTAGGCTATCACCTTACCTTTTTGCATCAAAACATACTCCAAACAAACCCTGGAAGCATCACAATATACCACAAATTCATCTGAACCATCTGGTATAGTCAAAATTAGGTCTGTAGTGAGTCGATTGTTCAACTCCTGAAAACTCTTCTCACAAGAATCTGACAACTAAAATTTAACCTTCTTCTAAGTCAATCTAGACATAAGGGATGCAATAAACAAAAATCCCTTAACAAACAGTCAGTAATAGCCAACCAAACCCAAAAAACTCTAGATATCTGATGGAAAGATGGGTCTGGGATAGTTTCTCACTGCTTTAGTCTTTTGGAGATCAACTCTAATGCTATCACCGGAAATGATATGGTCGAGAAAATCTACTGACCTTAGCCAAAATTTGCACTTACTGAATTTTGCGAACAACTGATGGTTTCTGAGAGTCTATAATACTATTCTGAGATGTTCTACATGATCATGTTTACTGTGAGAGTAGACAAGGATGTCATCAATGAAGACTATGATGAACATGTCCAAGTACTACTTAAATACATGATTCATCAAGTCTATGAAAGCTGTTGGGGCATTGGTAAGACCAAATGACACGACTAAGAATTTGAAGTGACCATACCAAGTTCTGAAAGCTATTTTTGGAATATAAAATTCTCTAACTCTGAGCTGATGATAGCCTGATTTTAGGTCTATCTTATAAAAGTAAATGGCACCCTGAAGTTGGTCAAACAAGTCATCAATTTTAGGAAGTGGATACTTATTCTTGACTGTGACTTTATTTATCTAATGATAGTCTATACATATTCTGAGAGAACCATCTTTATTACACACGAATAGAACTGGTGCACCCCATGAAAACACACTGGGTCTAATGAATCCCTTATCTAGGAGATCTTTCAACTGTTCTTTTAATTCTTTAATTTATGCTGGATCCATTCTATATAGAATAATAGAGATGGGCTGAGTATCTAGAAGAAGGTCTATTCCAAAGTCGATTTCCCTTTTGGGAGGAACTTCTGGAAGATCTTTAAGAAATACATCTAGGAATTCACATGCTGCTAATACTGACTCAAGAGTAGGGGTTTCTGATCTAGAGTCCTGGACTCGAATGATATGGTAGACACATCCCTTAGAAATGATTTTCCTTGCCCTAAGGTAGGAAATAAGCTAACCTCTAAGTGCTGAAGCACTACCCCTCCATTACTAGGATGGGATTATTTGGAAACTGAAATAGGATAATTCTCTTTCTACAGTCAACTGAGGCATAATAGGAATATAACCAATCCATGTTGAGAATGACATCAAAATAAGTTATCTCAAGTTTTAATAAGTCTGCTTAAGCGACTTTTTGAGATACAATAACAGGACAGCTCCTGTATACCCACCGGGCTATGATGGATTTACCTACTGGGATAGAGAATGAGAAAGGCTCTGCTAGGATTTCTAGACTAACTCTGAAGTTGACAACTATATATGGAGTTACAAAGGATAAAGAAGCTCCTGGATCTAGTAAAGCATAACATGTAAATGATAAACTTTTAATATACCAGTGACCCCATCAGAAGAACTTTCCTGATCCTGTCGGGACTGAAGGGCATAGAGTCTTTTTGGAAATTGCACACTCGTGGCACTGGAATTAGCACCCTACTAATTTGGGAAACCAGACGAAGCTGAGGAACGGTTATATTGACTTGGCGAACCCACCTGAGAACACTTTCTGAATCTTTGGCCTGGCTTGATATATCTAAAACACACATCACTGCTAGCAGTGTAGGCCCCCTAATTATTTCTTCCATACTTCTAGTAGAGAGGATTTGTTCGGGCACTACTAACAGTACCCAGAGGTTTAGGGACGAACGACCTATCTTTATTTCTGTTTCTGAATTTTGGAACGGGAGCACTGGCTGAGGATGGGGCTAGAACTTAAGATTTCAAGTAGAACTGAGAATGAATACAACCCTCTGAATTAGGGTAGATAAAGTTGAAGCTACCTTTTCAACCTCTCTTATTCTCTCTCTCCTTCTCTTTATTCTTAGCCTCCTCCATATGTTGAGCATAGACCACGAGCCTAGATATGTTCATCTTCTTAATCAACAATATGGTCCTACACTCCTTAACCATACTATTAGACATGCTAGACATAAACTTAATCATCTTAGATTTTCTATCTTCTACCACATGAGGAGCATATCTATCTAATTGAGTATACTTAAGAGAATTATCTTGTACCTCCATGTTGCCCTGCTTCTGATTTATAAATTCCAAAACCTTTGCTTTCCTTAACTAAAATGGGAATAACCTATCCAGAAAAACAATAGCGAACTTCTACCATTCTATGTGCCCTGCATTTGCGTCCCTCTCCACTTTTCACTATTTGAACCACAAGTGAGCCACGTCTTGCGACTGATATACAAGTAGCTCAATGCTCTCACTAGTTATCACCCCCTTAATATCTATAACCTTCTTCACCTGATTAAGAAATTCCTGTGGGGCCTCATATGACTTTGACCCAGTAAAAGATAAAGGGTTCATTCGGGTGAAGTCCCGAATCCTAGCTGCAGCAGTTTTGGCTACTAGGTTGGCTGGAACGGTAGCTTCACATTTATTTTATGCTGTAATTGAATGAGCTAGGGTTGTGAAATATGCTCTGCATTCAGCGTAGGAGACATGTTCGTCCAGGGGATCTAGCTGGACAGGATATGGTACTAACTGATTTCCAATTCTCCTTTTGTTTGTGTTTTTGGGAGGCATGTTTTGTAAACAAAAAAGAGAGAATGGATTAGATAGAGAGTTTAACTTGAGCTTATGCTCACCCGCAAAATATGAATACTGAAAGAAGGAAACTTTTTCCTAAAACATCTCATAAAATCTAGTCCATAAGTGTGGTGTGCTACACACCTATATACAAGACTCTACTAGATGCATCTTTCAGACTTCCTAGGACTCTGTTGAACCTTAGGCTCTGATACCAAGTTTGTAATGCCCCGAGTCTGTACTCCAGATACTACACGGTGCTCATAATCTCGAGGGACCATAAGCTAACCTATGACTGGTACTGCTGCAATAACTGAATAATAATACTGTAATTATGTAGAAATTTGGCAAAAAACTTGCCATAAGGTTCAAAATTGTAAATAAATACTAAGTACTGAATGCTGATACATCTGTCTGAAATACTTTAGTCTGATAAGCCTCTACTGTATGAATAAAGAATTGATAGGACAAGCCCCAACTAACCCCGACTATTGAAAACTGATAAACTGAGATACTAAAGTAATAATTATGTCCTAGAACTATGAGAAATCACCACTAGTCTGATGCTGATGGATCAGGCTGCTAAGTATGATCAGGATCCCATGCGTCCGAACCTATGATATAAGACATCATAGCGTAAAAATAAAGTATGCATCATTACTTTGAATATACTGGTATGCTAAGTGTGGTAGGATGAGATGCGTGGGTTCATATTCATGAAAAATATTGACTGAATAACATGAGTATAACTGAATAAGAGTACATGTATAAATATGTAAACTGTAACTGAGGTCATGATAACACTGGATATTGAGTTCTGAATTTCTGATTTACTGATATTTGAGTTTACAATACTGTATTACAGATAGTTGAATAACTGTATCTGATAATCCTGATCCTATAGAACTATTTTGAGTTCCATACTGAATTGAGTGACTGTATCTGACAGTAATGATTTCTATAGAACTGAATTGAGTTCTATTCTAAGGACTGAAACTGATACTATAGGAGGTAATCATCTAATCGACATGCCCCTTTTTGAATGAATTGGGGTCCAACATATAACCCCAGTTAGAAGGGTGTTAGTACCATGCCATGGGTAAAGAAAATTGTAAGTTAATCCTCTCTGAATGGAAGCTCTTTCGTCAACCCTCGCTGGTAGGAAAATGCGTATGAGATGCATTAACTCCAATCTAGCAGAAAGATACCTCAACCTATGCTAGCTACATAGTTCTATAATATAGGAATTGCTACTAAGGGTCAAACCCTCTGCTGGCAGGAATACCCCCATTCGTGGGTTCGCTCGATGCTGAATCCTACTCTAAAATGAATAGACACTGAACTGATTCCTACTTTATACTAGGGTCGACTGAACTATTACTAATTATACTATCTAATTGAAATGAGTTATCTGAGTTATGTTGACTGGCGAAATACTACTTAATTCTATTAACTGACTAAATTTACTGAGGTTTGAATTGAATACTGAACTAGACTAGACTGATACTGAGTCTACTGAGTTTTTCCTGAGTTTTGTAATTGACTGAGAGTACTATGGATCGTTACATGACTGAGATTATTCTGTAACTGACACTGGCTTTAGGTAAACAGCTAAATTGTCGGGTATTAAATACCCCAGGACTAGATAGCATGAAAAGTAAAGCATCACATGACCTTGCATAGCATAGAAATACACACTTGTTCATAATGTATCTGTAGAGGTATTTTATCAAACACTTGAACGGCATGAACTAGTATACATGCTAACATGATATAATCTCACTATTTAATTCACATGAACAACTCATCAAACACATGAAAGGCTTTGCATATGCACATAGTACTAATCAACACATGGGCATTACAATTTCAAGTCTTTAACATGAATTCACATGATACTACTTACATAATAATTATTTTCACATAAATCTTTCACTTAACCATGGAATAGAAAATCAATCAACATTATAATCATAAATACACTGGAATACAAGTCATGGAAATCATGAAATCAATTTACTAAAAGTTTGAAAGAGATTCTTAGATTCTAAGGGGGGAAGGGACCCTTGGATGAATACTTGACATACCTTAAATCTTGAATTATGAAAGATTGATAGATTTTCTTGGAACTTGGATTCTTGAATGTGATGAACTAGGGTTTGTTCTTGAAAAATTCAAAAGAGAATGAGTAAATATTTCCCTTTGGATGACTTAATTAAATGTTTTGGGGGAAGATATTAGATGAGAAAAGATGCATTATTCCTCTGAATATGGGTTTTAATTACTGAAATCTACATTAATAATGCGCAGACCGACGCGCCGCATCGTTGGCATCGATACAATGGCCAATGCATTGTGTTGAGTCCGTGTCGGCTCACTAGAATTTGCATTGGGAGCTGGGAAAAAATACTCATTGACATGATAGGCGATGCGGTACTTTGAGATTGCATCAATCCACTGGTTTGGACTTCCAAATGTGCCTCAAATGAAGTCCAAAACACCTGAAACTTGTCTGAAAATACCTACTGACATTCCTTATCATGAATTAACTTTAAAATTGATATTTAAAGGTCATAAGGGTTGTGAAAAAGTATCTCCAACTTACGAAGGCTAAAATGACTCTAAGTATGAACACTCAGCTAAATTTTTCTAAGTCTGAGACCCCTTACTAGCTTTTACAGGACTGAATCAAGCTTAGGATTTTGTGCTGTCTTATAGTATCATTATTTAGTCAATTTCCTTGCTTACCTTTTTTGAGAGTATTAAAATTAATCTGGTATTTTCGTGTTCTTAGATTTCTATTTCTATCAGTTAGTTTTTAGCCTTGATTATTATTTTTTTGAGGTTATTGTTCTTTCTTATTACTATTGTCATCTTTTTAATTTTTTATGCAGTATGTTGATTAAAATAGCCTCTCTACCCTTACAAAGTCAGGGTAAGTTCTGAGTGCCCACTATCCTTCTAGACTTCATTTGTCGGATTACATTGGGTTTGGTAAGGTTTGTGTACTTCTATATTTTCTTGAATTGCCTTGCTATAGGACATATTACTTGGTTAAAGGATTGTTTAGTTTGTGAGGATGGAAGAACGGTTTTATAATTTATGTAATTATTTTTAAAGTTGCCTACGCTTAGATTCTTTTGTACATGGATTCCCCTGGAAATGTTTTGAACTTTATTAGCAACATAAAAATATATTTATCGTTAAGAATGTAGCATATATGTGATATTCATCTTCATACTATAGGATTTTACGTATCTTGTAACAACAATATGAGAAGAAATTCAGGGCACCGTTATTTTCTGAAACTATGTTTATAATTAGATGGGCTAACTTAGATTTGTCTCGGGTGGCATTACAAAGGAGCTAATTGAGGTACCCCATAACTATCCAGTCATTCTAGGATCCAGATAAGAGTCTTGTATATTAGTCCATTCTGTAGTTCTTTGGGACATAGATGAAAATCAATAAGATCTCTTGTATAAGGTTTCACAGTAATTCCATTTAGATGTCCATGTTCTGTAATACCCCGTATTTCTGTGCTAAAATTCTCACTGTCGTTCCTACGCATCTAAGGTCTAATCCAAGATATTCTCATGTGAATATAAGTTTTATGATCATTATACTAGTCTATGGAGTAGTTTAGAGGTGAAAAATATTCATAGCAACGACCTAGAAGAAAGTTGAGCTAAGACCAATTGATTCATCCAAAGTTTGACATTCGATTCTATAAGAGTCAACTTCAAACTTATATATCTCTTAATATAAATTGAATTTTTGATCCCAAGACCTATCAAATTGTAGATAATTGAATTAGCTTTCCAACAATACTAATTTCGTAAAAATATGATACGCGACTGATGAGTTATGCCCATTTTTATGAGAGGCAGTATGGATGTGCGATAAGGTTTGCGATCCATACCTTAGCTTGTGCGATAAGGTGTGCGGCGCATACCCTAGCATATGCGATTAGGTGTGCGACATATACTCAGAGTTCCAACAATAAAAACACTCTGTTTTTTAGTTATTTCGAGGATAACTAAGCCTTTTAACTTTCCTTACATGTCCCTAGACATAACTCTATGAATTTAACTGCTCCTAGACACATCATAACCCTATTATCATTCTAGGAACATCATTCAAGAGCACAGTAAGAAAAAATAAATTTGGGTTGCATAATCAAGATTTGAAGGTCCAATCTTTCAACAATTTCGTTAATATAGAGGTATGTGGGGCTATCAACAAGAACATCCTTTCATTCTTGTGCCCAAAATTTATATTATTTTATGAAGACACATGATTTTACATGCTTTACTTGTGAATTTGAGATGAAAATATTCTTGTTGAAGAAACTATGATATTTTGATGTTTTAAAGATGAATTCCATGAGCTTAATGTGAATATTCATGATTTAAGTTGAATTTTCAGATTTTGGTATGAATTATACATGTTGCTACATAAAGTATAATTATTGAAATGTTTTGCTCAAGTGTTGAATTATGGATTTTGAACCCCCTATTTGAGATTATGAATATTTAAGAAGGTATGTGTTATATATACCTTGAGATGAGAATGATTTGACCTTTTGTTCTTGAAAGAGTTGTTTTGAACTAGAATGAGAAAAGAAATCCACATTTTGATTGATTATGTAAAAGTGGTAGCATGATGGCTCCCGTTATGAATTGTTGAATTGTGTTGTTGTGGATTTTCTTGTGAAATGATGTGAGCTAATTCCGGGAGTAGTCTTTAGCACCGAGTGGGTTGTATAGCTGTGATTGGTACTTCCCTATAACTACATGCCCCCGTAGGATGTGAGCCTAAGGCTGAATGATATAGTGATCACTAGTGTATGAATGATTAAGGTCCTACTCCGATGGCAAGGATAGGACAGCTCTCCCTAACGTGAGTTGGACGTATGATTTCATGTAGCTCACGTGGTTTATGTCGATTATAAGAGACTCCCAATGTGTGTGTGTATTCTCCTATCTAATATGAAAAGTCTTATTCTTCTATCTGAGATGAAAACATATTTGTTTGAAAGACTGAGTTTGAGAAAGTCATTATTTTCAAAAGATTTAATGAACATATATTCCAAAGAGAATCGTTATGAGATTTGATTACTTTGGTAATTTGGAATCTAGATAGAAGTGAATTGAGATTTATTATGATGACTCAGATGTTTCATTCGATTTATTTTACTCTCTTATGATTATGATGATTTTAATTCAAGCTAAGTGAGTCATTTGTATCAGCATGCATAATTTTATAAACTGTGATGATATTAAGATATTATTTTATATATGCATTTAACCCCATATGCTCGGTACATTTCCATGGTACTGACCCCCCCCCCCCACACCAATGTATGGGCTACATTTTCTCAGAATGTGTGTACAAGGTATAACGTGCACCTTCAAATCTATTTAGTTAGCAGCATCTAGTTAGCAGATGATGAGTCTTTTTGATTTAGGTGCTTGAGTTAGTTATGCAGAATTAAAAATGTTGTATTTTCTTTATTCAATCGTATTGAGTTGGTTTTGTAGGGAGTCATGACCCGGCTACCTATAGTTAATACTAGTAGAGGCTTCATAGACAGTCAGTACAAGTTAATGCATTTCATTTCAGTTATGGTTGTAAAGGCAGAATTGAAATCTTGTAACTTTAGTATTGTACTGATCAAATTCAAAAGAGTTATTTTCCGCAGATTTACATATATATTTGTATTTCTTATTCAGTTGCTTATGAGATGTGCTAATAAAAAGGTTAGCTTGGGGTCACTTGTGACCCTAAGCACCGTGTGACATCTTGGGATCCGATTTCAGGGCGTAACAAACTTGGTATCAGAGCACAGAGTTCAAATGTCCTAGGGTGTCTATGAAGCCATGTTTAGTAGAGTCTTGCAAAATGGTACAGTGACGTTTGTACTTTTCTTCGAGAGGCTACAGGGCATTTAGCAAATGTTTCCCTTCTTTTAAGTCTAGGACCATGCCATGAAAAGGTTCTCTAAGAAACTTATATAAATTCTTATCTTATTCTATTCTGGCCAACAATGCGTCATTTCAAAAGTATCAGAAATAGTTGAGCTTCATTCTTCATAGATAGTTATGCGACTGTAAGAGAGCTAGAAAGTATCCTGTTAGTACTTTTGAGTCTTGAATATTGAAGTGTTTTATCAGGTCTGTAAAAATCATGCACAAATCTTGAGTCAGATGTGCTTTCAAATTTCTCCTCAGAATCCATAATGATAATCTATACTTCCCTATCTATGTTCTTGAAGTAACATCTTCGGTAAGTTCCAGTTTCTCCCTTGATAATGCTCTTATAATTGCTAGCAGAAGTTTTTGAAGTTACAAAAGGCGGCTTGAGAGGAGCCTTCTAGTGTGTTATAAGTCCCTCAAATTTGAAGTTATAGCCTCATTCTTTTGAGTTATTCAATTAAGATAGAGTAAGGTGTATTCTTAGATCATTGAATATCGTGTGTCAAGTTTCTATCTCTTGTATTATATAATCTTGTTATCATTGTGTTTGTGAAAAACCAAAGTTTAGTGAAGCCGTGTGGGGCCTATTTCGATTCACTAGCATAGTTGCTTTATTATTTATTTCATTTTCTTGTTCAAAACACAAAACCAAAGTCTAGTAAAGCCGTGTGAGGCCTACTTCGATTCACTAGCAAATTATTGTTTATCTTGTTGTTCTTGTGTTGGTTAAAAGTTTGTGTTTAGAGGGGTAGTGACAAGAAAAGTGGTAAGGGCAATTTATTGAATGTATAGAAACCAATCTTTTTGCATACGATTGAGTTAGTAATAAAGTTCTATGTCCTTGTGTTTTAGTTTAGCAGAAGGTAGAGAAGGAGTTATTTGTTAAGATGAATTATAGTTAGTTTGGATTATGAAAAGAGTTGTTGACGGTATTTGTTGTGCTAGAAAAGTATAGGTTATTGATGAAAGAACTTTGCTGGGTGAGAGTTGCTAATTTAGTCTTTCCTGAGTTTGGAAAAAGGGAGTTTGGTTGAAATTTATAGAGCTATGAAAGTAATTTAGGTGTGACGATGGATAAATAGTAATGATGTGACGAAGGAGAATGTGTTAACGGATTATGAATAAGATAGGCCATATGATTATGATCAATTGTCATTGTGTACTAGGTTTTCTTAATGTTGTGTTCTATAGTTTTGAAGTAAGAATTGTGTGTGAGATTGGGTTGTAAATCACGTTTAGCACTAGACATTAAGTTTGGATAGTTGATGGTTCGGTTGTTGATGCTAGTTATATGAAGGTGATATAGTAGGCCTGAACAGTGTATGCAAGAGTGTAAGATCATGTGTTCGTAATTAATTATGATATATAGGTGTGCCCAAGGTGCTATGGGGCTGCATTATTTCTCGAGGATTATTGGATATTGTGTGGTTGGTAGTAATGTTGAGTTGCTAGGTGGAGAAAGGCTAGTTAGATAATTTATGATGTTCCTAATAGCTAAGTTAAGGATTTATGGTTGAAGATGTTGAGTCTTTTTAGTATGATTTTATTCTCATGGTTTGGGAAAAATATAAGTATAGAAGTGTGATCTTGGTGGGCTATGATCATGTGATTAGAGATGTAGGTATGGTTGCAAGTGAGAGTGTAAGTCTTTGATGATGATTATTGAAGCTAGGAATTAAGGATGGCATATGGATGGGTTGTTCAAGAATGAAATCGGTAAGTTCGAAATTTATTTATTCTTGTGAGTTTAGCATTTATGTGTAGATATTGGAATGATGAAATTATGTCTTAGTCTCAAGGATATGGAATAGACCTTCATGCTTAAAATATAGCTTTGACCTAAGGCGGAGATGGTTAGTGAAGAACCAAACTAAGTTTCGAGAATTATATTGTGATACATGTCTATAATGAGTTATGATGAGATAGTGGCCCCTACTTACTCTATAGTATTCCTTGGATTTCAGTCATTACAATACCAAATCCATCACTTGCGGGATAAATCCATGCCACAAGCCTATGCTTATACCCATCATGTATGCTCAAGCCCATTCTCAGCTTCTAGGAGGCATGTAACAGCTTCACTCTGTGATTCGAATTATATCTCATGAGTCTATGAACTCCAGTCTTATGTTGAATAACTCATGATATGTATGAACTCGTATTTCAGAGTATGACCAGTTTTTAAACTTATGATACTGGTGAAGTTCGCATTATATCATGCATGTCCTCAGCTTAGATTTCTTTGATGAACCCATGACTTTGATATTTTATTCCTTAGGCCTAAGATAAGTGTTAATGTTATGTATTGTAGTTTTCGTGATTCAGGATCTTATGTATTAGCCCTTCGGTGACCTCTTCCTTTGTTAAGATAGGGGCGATGATAGTGGATAAGCAATGGTTTAGATGTGAGAGAGTTGATGACCCTCATTAAGAAATATTACTTATGCTTTTCTATCTAAGGCTAAAGTGTGAAGTAAGATTGAGGCCAAGTCTTTGATATATGTCTTAGTTAGTTAGAAATTGTGTGTATGTTTTTAAGAAGAGTGCAAAATAATTATTGTCGATAAAGGTTTAGAGAATATATAGAGTGTGCCTTTAGGGGTATTTTCCTTAAACTTATATGTGGTTTTAATGATTGGCTTGAATGTTATGTAGGGTGTAAGATGATGTATGCAATATGTGCTAGTAAATCCATATCAAGAGTTTTGAATTAGTCATTGAAGTGGTAAGGTAGGTTATTCTTAGGGTGTGATCTCTAAGAAGATAGAGAATATTCAATCATGTGGTTTAGACTAGTATTTTGGAGTGGCATGTTGTATCTTATGATTTTTTAGTTAGTCCTGACATTGGTGAGAGGACTTAGTTTACTTTAGACCTTGTAGAAAGATTTATCGATACCCATGTGAAAATTATGAGTTGAATCAAATGAGTATGGTATTTAAGGGGAATAGTATAGTTGAGAGAGTATTTGAGAAGTGATGCTAAGCTTGAAAGTAATACGTTGCGTTGCCTGCGGCCTAGTAATCCTATCCTAGTTTAGGGATTATATATTTATATTCCATTATATGGAGTTATATCAATGTTGTGATTCCTTAGTCAGATGTTTTGTTCAGATCAGGCCCAAATCCATTGCTTTGTAATGTTAATAGAATTTCATAGAAAAATGCTGAAGAAATACTCCATTTGAGTATGGACAGTCAATATGATTTAGTCCTTATAGCCTGCAATCCAGTTAACAGGCAAGCCAATAAGCTCTTATAGAGTTCCAACTTCTCATCTAGTATTAATAACTAAAGTTTCATGAGTATTACTATTTTGTGAGATAATTCTGTTCAATCCAAGCATCATATTTCAGATTTGGGAATTTAAACATGACTCATTTCATAAATGTTCAGCGCATAATCTCAATTATCCAAGTGCTTTAGTTCAGACGGTGTAATACCCCTTCTTTGATCTAAGTCTTGTTGTCTCATGATTCACACTTGTATAAGTTATCACTTCTCAGTTCAAGATGCATTAATAGATTAGGAACACTTCAAGTGAATCCTCGATTCTCAACATGTATCAGTTTCTTGAAGCAAGTAAAGTAGAGTCAGCTCAGAATTCAGTTTCATGATAGAAGTTCAGATAATTTAGCTCAGTACATGCATCAGTTTTAGTTTTAGATATTGAGTCATGATTCAGTTCGTAAGTATCCTGTATAGTGTCACAGTCTCTTCCTAGTATTTTCATAAAATTATTATCATTCGAGACGAACGATCCCAAGAGGGGGATGTTGTAATACCCCGAGTTTTCATGTCATAGACCTCTCATCTTTTTCTCATGGGATCAGATCCAGTGCAAAGTAATGGTTACTCATAAGTTGACACTCTCATTTCTATCTGAGCCATAAAATTATTTTCATGAGAATTTAGGCACATGCAGTTCAGTTCAGTGACTCATTATGTTTGAGATTTAGTGATTCAGTTTATATCAGTTGTACAAGTTATCTTAAAGATCAATATTCCTCTGTGTTTCATCTTAATTATCCACATTCGAGGACGAATGTTCCCAAAGGGGAGATAGTGTAATACCCCATATTTCTGTGCTAAAATTCTAACTGTTGTTCCTACGCAACTAAGCTTTAATCCAAGATATTCTTATGTGAATATAAGTTTCATGATCATTATACTGGTCTATGGAGAAGTTTAGAGGTGAAAAATGTTCGTAGCAATGACCTAGAAGAACGTTGAGCTAAGATCAATTGATTCATCCAAAGTTTAACATTCGATTCTACAAGGGTCAACTTCAAACGTATAAATCTCTTAATGTACATATAATTTTTCATCCCAATACCTATCAAATTGTAGATAATTGAATTAGCTTTCCAACGATACCAATTTCGTAAAAATATGATACCCGAGTGATGAGTTATGCCCATTTTCGTGAGATGCAATATGGATGTGCGATAAGGTATGAGATGCATACCTTAGCTTGTGCGATAAGGTGTGTGGCGCATACCCTAGCATATGCGTTCAGGTGTGCGACGCACATTTAGAGTTCCAGCAATGAAAACACTCTATTTTTGAGTTATTTCGAGGATAGCTAAGCCTTTTAACATTCCTTACACGTCCCTAAACATAACCCTATGAATTTAACTGCTCCAAAACATATCATAACCCTATTATCAATCTAATCACATCATTCAAGAGCACAATAAGAGCAAAATAATTAGGATTGCACAATCAAGATTTAAAGGTCCAATCTTTCAACAATTTCATTACTATAGAGGTGTGTGGAGATATTAACAAGAACATCCTTTCGTTCTTGTGCCCAAAATTTATATTATTTTATGAAGACACATGATTTTACATGCTTTACTTGTGAATCTGAGATGAAAATATTCTTGTTGAAGAAACTATGATATTTTGATGTTTTATAGATGGATTTCATGAGCTTAATGTGAATATTCCTGATTTAAGTTGAATTTCCAGATTTTGGTATGAATTATACATGTTGTTACATAAAGTATAAATCTTGAAATGTTTTGCTCAAGTGTTGAATTATGGATTTTGAACCCCCTATTCGAGATTATGAAATTTTAAGAAGTTATGTGTTATATACACCTTGAGATGAAAATGATTTAACCTTTTGGTCTTGAAAGAGTTGTTTTGAACTCGAATGAGAAAAGAAATCCATATTTTGATTGATTATGGAAAAGTGGTAGCATGATGGCTCCCGTTATGAATTGTTGAATTGTGTTGTTGTGGATTTTCTTGTGAAATGATCTGAGCTAATTCCGGGAGTAGTCTTTAGCACCGAGTGGGATGTATAGCTGTGATTGGTACTTCCCTATAACTACATGCCCCCGTAGGATGTGAGCCTAAGGCTGAATGATATAGTGATCACTAGTGTATGAATGATTAAGGTCCTACTCCGATGGCAAGGATAGGACAGCTCTCCCCAACGTGGGTTGGACGTATGATTTCATGTAGCTCACGTGGTTTATGTCGATTATAAGAGACTCCCAATGTGTGTGTGTATTCTCCTATCTAATATGAAAAGTCTTATTCTTCTATCTGAGATGAAAATATATTTATTTGAAAGACTTGAGTTTGAGAAAGTTATTGTTTTCAAAGGATTTAATGAACATATATTCCAAAGAGAATTATTATGAGATTTGATTTCTTTGGTGATTTGGAATCTAGATAGAAGTGAATTGAGATTTATTATGATGACTCACTCGTTTCACCCTATTTATTTTACTCTATTATGATTATGATGATTTTAATTCGAGCTAAGTGAGTCATTTATATCAACATGCATAATTTTATAAACTGTGATAATATTAAGATATTATTTTATATATGCATTTCACCCCATATGCTCGGTAAATTTCCATGGTACTGATCCACACACACGCCTATGTGTGGGCTATATTTTCTCAGAATGTAGGTACAAGGTATAGCGTGCACCTTCAGATCCAGTCAGTTAGCTGCATCCAGTCAGCAGGTGATGAGTCCTTTTGATTCAGGGGCTTAAGTCAGTTATGCAGAATTAAAAATGTTGTATTTTCTTTATTCAGTCGTATTGAGTTGGTTTAGTCGGGAGTCATGACCCGGCTACCTACAGTCAGCACTAGTAGAGGCTTCATAGACAGTCATTAGAAGTTAATGCCTTTCATTTCAGTAATGGTTGTAAAGGCAGAATTGAAATCTTGTAACTTTAGTATTATATTGATCAAATTCAAAAAGAGTTATTTTTCGTAGATTTACATATATATTTGTACTTCTTATTCAGTTGCTTATGAGATGTGCCAGTAGAAGGATTAGCTTGGGGTCACTTGTGACCCTAAGAATCGTGTAAAATCTCAGGACCTGATTTTGCGGAGTTACATGTTCACTAGTGGATCATAGTGTTTTCTATTGCTTAGACCTATTATATAGACATCTGGTCAGTTGAAAAAAAAACTAATGGAGATAGTATTTAAATTTGATGACTTTATTATAAGCGGAAGAGTGAGAAAATGACAATTAAAGAGAGACAGTATTTTAATTTGATGCCTTCATTAAAAGAAGACCATACAACTATCATCTTTGTAATGGAACCTTTATTTGAATTCTTTTCGCGATCTTTACGTTTGTGAAGACATGGATAACCATTTCCCCCCTAATCTGCGTCTTCCAATGGAATATTAGAAGCTGAATTCTGTGGAGATTATACATGTTCTGATGTATTATCGCAGGCAATGGACCATCTGGTTAACTCTGCCGCTAAATTACACTACATGTCTGGAGGGAATATTAGTGTCCTAATTGTTTTTCGAGGACCGAATGGTACCGCTCTAGGTGTTGGTACTCAACACTCTGAGGTACCTTGTATCAGTTTTCTGGTGGTATTTAATTTTAATGGAGACAACGCAGGTTGTGGATATCAGGAAGTTCTTATACTTTTCTAAGTTGAATTACTTTTAACCAATGGATCACATGAGAATATGTTATCTATAATATGAACAAACGTAGCTGAATTAGATTATGCTTCTAGTAAAATATTTATTAGGATTTAATGCATTTTGAAAAATCCATATCTCAGAAAATATTAGAACTCAACTTGTTATATGATGATCAATATGCAGTGTCATACGTAATGGTATGGGCCTATCCCTGGCTTGAAATTTGTGGCACTATATTCCTTTGAAGATGCGAAAGGGCTCTTAAAAGCAACAATCAAAGATCCCAATCCAGTTGGTTTTCTTGAGAATAAGTTATTGTAAGTACGATACAAGTTCGAGAATTGTGGTAAAAAATCTGTAAAACATGTTACCATAACAAAGACATCCCCACTGTAATCCCACAAGTAGTTTTTGGGGAGGGTAGTGGTGTGCAACCTTACCCCTATCTTCAGAAAAGGTAGATGTCATTTTTAATAGACCCTAAGCTGAAGTAAAATATTAAAATAGATCAAGTAGGTAACGAAAATATAGTAATGAAGAATCTATACTGAAAACCAACGGCAAGGAGACCTGTAGAAATAACAAATAATATGATAATCGAAGCCAAGAAGACATGTAATGCAAAAATTGAAAAAATAAGATAGTATTGGAGTAAATTTTGGTATCCGATTTAAATTTTGGTAAATCATATTTAGGCATGGCCAGTCTTTTCCTATGTCGGATGATGTTCTTTATACTTGCCTTACCCTTCCCATAGGTAAAGCAAAGGTATGTTCCCAGACGAGCTTTATATTTTTGGTATTGTTTTCATTCCTTCTTATAGTTTATGGTGCTTTCTTTTGTGTGTAATAGATTGAGAAAGAGGGTAGAGATGTGAAAATTGCTCTCTTTCTAATGGTTGTTCCACTTTTTCTCCTTTGTCATTTTAAAAAAACCAAAGCAAACTCAACCACTCTATTACTTTTTAGGTATGTTTTCTTACCAAAATATTTCATATTGTACCATCTGTGATTTTTTATTATTGCTTTTTCGCTTTTTGGGTTTAAAATTTTTGGGTTTATTTGGATTTTCCATTCTAATAGAAGTTAATATGAGCTTAGAGAACAAGAAGTTAATATGAGCATACAGAACAAGTACAAAGGTTAAGTTCGATCAACTATGCAAAAACATGTAAAACCAGCAACATTTATACGTGAACAAAGTGGAAAGTTCAAATTGTCCTATTATTGTACATGATATTATTAATCAGATTTTCCATCCCCATATTGGTTAATAATTAGATACTTGTAGATTTGAATCTCTTGTGGACTGTAGTTGGTTCAAAATTTATTTCTTAATAAAGAGCTTCAGTGGCATCATATCTATTGATTGGAAACAACAACAACAACAAAAAAAATAACAGTGTATTGCCATAAAATAAAGTATGAGGGGGTAACTGTACGCCCATAATAGTTGAATAAAGCATGTTGTGCTGTTAAGAGTTTTTTGCAACTACATATGACATGGGAATTAATGTGTTCCCTAAGTTTCTTTTTTATCCACTTAATCAGCCTTTGCACTAGATGTCATCACTCAAACCTTGCCATAATTTTTGTTTCTTCGCTTCATTTTCTTTCACTAAATACTTATGCATGTGAATTATTTTGACAGATGTTGTCTTCATTCAAACCCGATACTTCTCTTCTTAATTTTTTTATGGTATCTATTTTTTACTTTTTTTTTTTCAATTTTTCTATTTTTCACAGTTAATTATTTAAATTGTTATTAGTTCTTTTTGGTTTAGTTTTACTAATTCATCTCATGTAATTGCTTAAATTGTTCTTTGTTTAATTTCGTTGATTCATCTCATGTAATTGCTTATATTGTTATCAAATGTTCTTTGTAAGCTTATTTTTTCAATTATTGGCACTTTTCGATAAAAATATGAATTAGTTGGGCACAAATTGATATCGAACACTGGGTAGGAAGTATAATTTTCTGCTAATAAGTAGTTATCCATTTCCAATACTGGCAACCTGATAATTTCTTGTGTTTAACTATTTATTGTGCAATGAAATCGCGTAGTACTAACCTTTAGTTTCTCAAGAGTAAGACCATTTTCATCATTTGTGTAACAGGCTACCTAGCAAAGAGTACTTTTTCTATTTCTCTCCTTTAGGTTGCAGAATAATGCTTTGTGAGTAATATTAGTGTTGCTACTACTTCTATTGTCAATTCTTATAGTTCTCTTCGAAAATATGCTTAGAGTCCAACCAAATATGAAGAAGCTCTACTTGCTAATTAGAGCTCTAGATTCTAATTCTGCTAAATGTCACTTTAGCAATGAGGTACTAGCAAACTTCTACAACAACTATTAATAGCCAGCACATCAGACTACATGTCTCGATTATCGTGCATTACCACATGATAATTCAATATTATTAGAGTTCATTGCTCGATACAATGTTCCCCTGCTCCTTCTTCTGAAGGAAGATTTACGGGTTTGATATATAATCTCATCTAATCTTTAAAAGTACAAAAGATTTACTATCAAAATGGAAATACTACTAAATTTTAGCTTCTATATTTTGTGGTATCTGCAAATGCTATAAGTACTATGTGAGAAAAATTGTATTCCTCTGTGCTTATTCTATTCTTTTACATCATTTAAGCAGACCATATCTAGAAAAATGATACAATTGTTTGCGTTCTGATAGGAATGATACTTTTTTATTTGCTGCATCTATTGCTCTGATAAGAAAATAAATGTGAGATAAAAATCATATATTGAATGGATGAGTTATACATTCTATGTACCTATAAGTGTGAACTTGAACAAAAATTGACAATTTTACCTATATTTGTGCCTTTTACTTTAGTAGTTATACACTGACTTTCATATATTTCCCTACTATATTAGAAGTGCGAGTAAGAATTAGAGGATCGGCATGAATGCTATTTATCATTTAAATTCTTTTCAAGGGTATATTTGTCATTTAGATTCTTTTTGTCTTCCACTTGGTGTGCACATACACCACTGCTTTCAATACGTGGATTTCATACCTCACCACCCTTTCATCAAATTTCACTCATCAGTATTGGCTCAAAATCAATATCTCATAAAATATAAGAATTTAACTTGTTATATGATGATCAATAGGCAGTATTGCGCGCATTGGTATGGGTCTGTCCCTGGCTTGAAAGTTGTGGTGCCATATTCATCTAAAGATAAGTAAAATATTAAAAAAGATCAAGTAGGTAACGAAAATATAGTAATGAAGAAGCTATAGTGAAAACCAACGGCAAGAACACCTGTAGAAACTATAAATAATATGATAATCGAAGCCAAGAAGACATGTAATGCTAAAATTGAAAAATAAGATAGTAGGGGAGTAAATTTTGGTATCCAGTTTAAATTTTGGTAAATCATTTTCAGGTATGGCCAGTATTTTCCTGTGTCGGATGAAGTTCTTGATCCTAGCTTTACCCTTCCCATAGGTAATGCAAAGGTATGCTCCAAGATAAACTTTACATTTTTGGTATTGTTTGCATTCCTTCTTACAATTTGTGGTGCTCTCTTTTACGTGTAACAGATTGAGAAAGAGGGTAGAGATGTGACAATATCTCTCTTTCTATGGTTATTCTACTTTTTCTCCTCTTTCATTTTAAACCAAAAAAAAAGTAAAATCAACCTCTCTATTGCTTTTTGGGTATGTTTTCTCACCAAAATATTTCATATTATACCATCTTTGATTTTGTATTATTGCTTTTTCTCTTTCTAGGTTTAAAATTTTTGGGTTTATTTGGATTTTTCCATTCTAAGAGAAGTTAATATGAGCATAGAGAACAAGAAGTTAATGTGACCATACAAAACAAGTACAAAGGTTAAGTTCGATCAACTATGCAAAAACATGTAAAACCAGCAACATATATACGTGAACAAAGTGGAAAGTTCAAACTGTCTTGTTATTGTACATGATATCATTGCTCAGATTTTCTATCCCCAAATTGGTTAATAATTACATAACTGTAGATTTGAATATCTTGTGGACTGTAGTTGGGTAAAAAATTACTTTCTTAATAAAGAGCTTCAGTGGCATCATATCTACAGATTGTTAACAACAACAACAACAACAAGATAGTAATGTATTGCCATAAAATTAAGTATGAGGGGGTAAGTGAATGCAGTCCGTCGAATAAAATATGTTGTGCTGTTAAGAGTTTTTTGCAATTACATATGACATGACAATTAATGTGTTCCCTAAGTTTCTTTCTTATCCACTTAATCAGCTTTTCACCAAATGGCATCACACAAGCTTTGCAACAATTTTTGTTTCTTCATTTTTTTTTCACTAAAAAGATTATACGTGTGAATTATTTTACCAGATGTTGTCTTCAGCCAAACCCACTACTTCTCTTGTTGATTTGGTTATCGTTTTATATTTTTCTTCTCTTTTGTGAATTTTTCTATCCTTCTTAGTTAACTACTTAAATTGTTATCAGTTGTTTTTGTTCTATTTCATTGTTTCTTACCTTACATTTCTGTTGGACACATTTTCAAGGCTTGAACCCGTGATCTCCTACTCATATGGCAGCAACACTATCAGTTATTACAAAAGTCCTCTTCAATTTATATTTATAATTTAGAAGAAAAAAACTTAGTTAATTTCAGGAACAAAGAGAGCTTCAATCCACTAATTGTTTAGTTAGCTATAAATGTATATTAAACTACCTTGATTATGTGCAAGATTATGATACCCAAGATATAGCTCTTAGCATTTCAAAATGTAGGTGTCTAATTTTCCCTTTGATGTAATCTCTCTTTTTTACGCTTTTATAGGTTATAGTTACGAGTTAGTAATTTATAGTGGCTCTAGCTTTTGCTGAAATAGTGAGGTGACACCATTTTTGATTTTTGATAGAGACTTTGTGTAACTGAATATGCTGTTTCAATGAATGCTGATACATAGTTTTGTCATCTTCAGTACAGTAATCTACATAATGTACCAGTTTATAACCAGTACAGGAGTAGTGTTGCTACTACTAGCTCGATTGTTATTGGTGGTGGTAGCGAAGGCGGGAGGATGGTGGGTAAGTGGTTGAAGTATAGGAGGGAGAAGAAAAATAGGAGATGAGGGCACATAATGTGCAACTTCATACTGCTGTGTCAGTTGCAGGAATTGCTGTAGTTGCTGCTACTATTGCAGCGGCTATAATAGCCTCATCTAGTGGAGGCAAGGATAAGCAGATGGCAAAAACTGGTATGGCTATGGTTATGCTTCATTATTTGTAGCTATACAGTGTGTTAAAGCTATTAGGGCTATGGAAGTTGAGCACGAGCATCTTACATCAGTGGTAGTGGTTATTTCCGCTGTGAACGTTCGATCAGTAGGGATGTTATGCCATTAATCGCAACTACATCTACAACTACTGGTGCCATTTTGAATTGCTCAATTACGTCAAGGTTTTCTCTAATTTGGAATTATATAGGAAAATTAATGATATTGTGTTGTTAGTATATAGTACTCAAGTATAGTAGGTGGTGGATTTTATTTGAGTTGTATGTGCATATTCTTTAATTTATGAGGTATTGTTTTTTTGCTCTCTATGGTGCGGCTACATTAGAGGCCAGAACATCAAACGAAGTATGGAACATAGCAACAGTAATTTCTGTTGATAAAAGAATAGTATATTATGGTTTTCTTAAAATTGACATGAGTTTTTTTAAAAGCATCAACAATTGAAGAATTTGTGTCTTTTCCCTTTTACCAAATCACCAAAAGCAGTTATGCAGGTGTCACATGTTTTATACATTGCTTATAGGTGGATACTTTGTAATGCTTTACTATAATTTCATGTGTCTGATCTATACCATTACCAATATTTTTTTTTTCTTGTTCTTGCATCAGACATCTCTTTTTCATGTTTAATTAGCTTTACTATTGGCATTGAGATTATACGATATTTTTCCATAATATACTTTTTAATATATTTTGCTGAAATTTCATCTGTTATTATTGAGGAAGATAATGCTTTTGATTTCAGGATGTTAATATAATTAAAGGATGATGGTGCTTTATGCAACAGTTATGAAGGCAAACATGGTAGCTTGATCTATGGAATTGAACAACAACTGCAATATGGAATCAAACATAGACCCTTGAGTAATTGGTTTTCCTTTTTTGTCTATCTGTGACTATATTGACAGAAGCAACCGAAGGTTTCTACTGCTGGAAGAATGAAGGAAAAAACTTGGGGTTGTGTGAAGTTTGACACTGTATCAAATAAAATGAAATAGAGGGAATACTAAATGAATGTTCAATTTCAATTTGGTGGGTGCTAAATGCAGTGTGTAGAATTACACTTCTCTTTTAGATCTTTATAGAAGTTTGAAATTACTTTTTGGATTCGTAATGAAACTTTTTGTTTTATTTATCATTCTTGAGCTATTCATCATTTATGTAATAATGAGATCGCAATAGAAAATTATAGAAACTACCATAGTACTTACGAATGTTGGGTCGTGCGTAGCACGAGCATCGCCCATCAAGTGTGTGTGTGTGTATATATATATATATATATATATATATATATAAAGATGTTAGGATAGGGTACAAGGTTATAAACATGATATTTTAAAATTATTAACCTAGACTGTGTAGCTCTATTCGTCCTAAGGGCTCCCATGGGCTATATGGATTTAACCCCCCTACTGAAAGGGCCCTAGTGCATGTTAGCCATATGAAACAAGGCTTCAACCATTACAAATAGGTATATATAATGTGTGAACCATGCACACGGTCATATAGACCCCTACTCTAGAAAACATGGTTTGAAACATTGGTCCTTTAAGGACCTCCACCTTCACGCCGAGCTACACAACCCCCCTCAAGCTCAAATTAAAATATTTGCACATAAACTTATTCATTAAACTAAGGAGGCATTTATTAAGGCATTTACCATTATGGTATAATCATACCAATTATTCTAGCAAGCTTGTATAATTATGCCAATCCAAAACTAATTAACCAATTTGACTTCCAGGTTCCACTTTAAAACCAAACCATGGCCAACCAGGCTTTTTCAAAACTATTTATATTCATTTAGCCAATAATGCAATGCGATAGTTTCAAAAGTGGGTTAAATCATTCATGTATCCATGTTCCAAAACCAATTTCACAAAGTGGGTTGAGGTTAATGCCAATTTAAAACCAAAATCTATCAATTTGGGAAAATCCACGACCCCCATCCCATTCACTATACCAATGCACCCAATTAATTCGAAAAACCATAAGATAAAGCATGAATAACCAATTCAAAACCAACGAAAAATATTCCATGAGATAATCATTGCAATACCTCAACCTAAAATTAAAACCCATCAATTAAATCCACATGAACAGTGATTATACATATGCTTTTATATAAAACCAAGCTAGGAAAGAGATGTATGCCTGAAATACATAATAATTTGAGAGTAATCCAAAGTTTTGAGCCCTAGGTTTGAATTCTTTGCAAATCCTAGCTTGTTATTGATTTGGAGGTTTAGAGAGAAGAGAGTAGTGTGTTTTTATGTAAATAATGATAAAGTTATCCTTAAGGTGTTTTAAGTCGTAGGAGTAGTGTAAAGGAATGGAAAATACCAAAAGGCCCTTAATGAAAATGTTTAAGAAAAACTGTCGGCAGTAGTTACGGGTTAGGTGATGACTTGTGATGGCTGGTTATGGGTCGTTGCCTAGACTTGTAGTCTGGGCAGTAACTTAGGGAAACCACACTGTTATGTTCAAGAGTCCCTCGCCACGAGTCATGACCTCACCCTACGACTCGTGGGTTCATAGTTGTGACCAAGACAGTGACTTAGAATAACCTTACTGGCGGGACTATTAGTACCACCCTACGACTCATAATGAGCTGCGACTCATCACCTTAGTCGTAGTCTTGGCAGTAAGTACAACATCGACTAAAATTCAGAGTCTAAAACCTTGGGTATTACATTATCCCCTCCTTAGGATTATTTATCCCTAAATGATGAGTTACAGTGCCTATTAGCATGATAATAAGAAAAAATGCAACCACAAAACCATGAACAAAATCCAAAAATCAATAAGATCAAAGGTGGACCTCTACCTCAAATATTTTCATCCAACGCAGGGAACAAGAACAGGTATTTAGCCTTTATAGCTTCCCCAGCTTCCCATGTAGCTTCTTTAACCTTTTAATTCCTCCAAGGCACCTTTACAGAAGCCACATCCTTAGTCCTCAATCTACTGACTTGCCTATCCAATATCTCAATTGCGAGTTCCTTATAATACAAGAAATCTGTAACGCCCATATTCTCAACAGGCACAATCATAGAAGGATCACCCACACACTTTTTTACCATTGACACATGAAAAATAGGATGAAGATAAGATTGACTTACAGGCATATCAAAATCATGAGAAACATTCCCAATTCTTCTCAAAATTTGATATGGACCAGCATAACGGAGACTGAGCATCCCATTATTTCTAAAACGTTATCACTCTTTTCATAGGACAAACCTTCAAAAACACCCAATCACCCAATTCAAACTCCATCTCCCTTCACCTCACATTTGCATAGGACTTTTGGCGACTAAGAGCTATCTTAAGTCCTTCTCTAATCACCTTATCCTTCTCCATGCATTGGTGAACCAAGTCAGGACCAAACAACCTACTCTCACCAACCTCAAATTACCCTATACAAGACTTACACATTCTACCATAAAGAGAATTAAAAGGAGTCAATCTAATTGTTATAAGCAACTCAATAAGAGGAAAATGGTTAACCCAACTACCACCAAAATCTATCACATCGGCTCTTACAATTTGTCCAATGTCTGAAGAGACCATTCTGCTTGGCCATCTGTTTGACGGTGGAAAATGGTGTTAAGGTTCACCTGGTACCCAAACTATTTTGAAACAAACGACAAAAGTGGGAAGAGAACTATGTACCTCAATCTGAAATGGAACTGATACTCCATGCAATCTAACTATTTCCTCAATAAATAACTTAGAATAATCCTCTCCCGAGTAGGTAGTTCTCACAAGCAAGAAATGAGTAGACTTAGTCATCGTATCCACAATGACCTAAATAAAATCCTACTGATTATGGGACCGCAGAAGATCGATAACAAAATCTGTGTTGATCATCTCCCACTTCTTCGCGGACAAATCTACCTCTTGACATACCACCAAGCCTCAAGTGCTCAAACTCAACTTGCTGGCAAACCACACACTTAGACATGAAATTTGCCACATCCCTCTTCATATTATTCGACTATTAGTTTTCTTTCAAGTCATGATATATCTTAGTCGAACCTGGATGAACAATATTACGATACTTATGAGCCTCAATAAAAATCCTTCCTCACAGCCCATCAACCTTAAGAACACATAACCTACCTTGAGACCTCAAGATGCCATCACCACCAATCTCAAAAGCCATTAGTTTTTGCTGACCTACATCATTCTTAATTTGTGAAAGTATAGGATCCAAAACCTTCTTCTCATTCACCTCAGTACAAAGAGATGACTAAAATACCTCGTGAACATACACACTCCATCCTTAAAGTCGAGGAGATAAACTCTAACGTTAGGTTACTGATGAATATCCATCACCAATCCCCTCTTATCCTAATCTAAATAAGATAAGGTTCCCATAGATAACCTACTAAGAGCATTAACAACCGCATTATCTTTGCCTGAATGGTAGTGGAGACTCATGTCTTAATCATTGAGTATCTCAAGTCACCGCATCTGCCTGAGATTCAACTCTTTCGGGGTAAACACATACTACAAGCTCTTATGATTAGAATAGATATCCACAAGCACCCTATACAAATAATGATACCAGATTTTCAAAGCAAAGACCATAACCACCAACTCTAGATCATGAGTCGGATAATTCCTCTCATGAACCTTAAGCTACCTAGAAGCATAAGCCACTACCTTACCATTCTATATGAACACACAACCTAGTTCCATACGGGATGTATCACAATATACACTGAACCTGTCAGTACCCTCAGGCAGGGTCAATATGGAAGTAGTAATCAATGTACTCTTCATCTTCTCAAAACTACCTTTGCAAGCATCGGACAATAAAAACTTAACCTTCTTTAAGGTTAACTTCATCAATAGAGCAACAATAGAAGAGAAATTTTCCACAAACCTTCAATAATAGCTAGCCAACAAAAGCAAAAAGATGGATATAGTAGGGCTAATTGACTTCCACTAGCCTGAGACTGGGCACTCTATTCCTTAGGACCACTGATATCCTGGAAACAACGGTCACCAGACGGATTAGGATATGTAGCACAAGCCATCAAATAAGAATTAGAACTCCCCCAATTCTTCTTCTTAGTCTACCGTCTCCCATCTCTTCTACTATTTTGCTAATTTGAGCCCTACTTCAAATACCTCAACTTCTTGTTCTACCTCTTTCCTATTTCCACATGCTTCTTCTTCTTATCTTTAACCTACTTTATGTCTATCACCAACCTGGAGATTTCCATATCACTATTTAGCATCACAGCCTTACATTCTAATGCCAAATCCTAAAACAAACTAGTGGAAAACATTCTTATTCTATCCCTCATTCTAAACACTAACTCATAGCATAACAAGACAACTGATGGAACTTTAGTGCAGTCTAATTCACTCTCATCTTACCTTGTTTCAAGTTCATACACTCTTTAGCCTTAGCCTCTCTCAACTCCTGAGGGAAGGAACAATAAAAAAACGGCACTTGAAAACTCATCCCATACCACTGGCTCAGCGTCCTCACTTCTCAGCTATTCCCACTCCTCATACCACTGATATACGACATTTTTTAAATAATAAGCAATAAAATCTATGAACTCAGAATCAAAATCATACATCACCCTAAAAATCTTCTCCATTTTATCAATAAACCCTTGAGGATCCTCCTTGACTTTAGAGCCTGTAAAGGTTAGGGCATTCAACCTCATAAATTTTGCAACTTGAGTGACCTCAAATAAACCAACCACAAAACTAATAAGACCAGACTAAAGAGACTGATATGCCACCAACAGATTAAGAAGATAAATAGACCAATGAAACTCCATATTAGAGTTATTTCCCTGGGGTGGCTAAGCATGAGCATCGCCAATTGAGAAAGACTAGTGGGGACCGGTGAAACCCAAGAGGAGCAGTACAATCAGGAGCCGGGACCCTAGACTGGATATGAACTCTATAAACAAAACAAGTTTCCACCATACTTCCCTCAAGGGGAACGGAGATTCTAGAAGAGTTTTTATAAACATCAGATCTTTGGGGAGGCGTGATCTGAAAAATGATTAAAGTAGGGGTTAGAGGAATTTCAAGACACCAGACTCTATGTCCCGAACTAGAACACAACATTCTTAAATATCTTATCGCCTCCCCCTTATAAGTATGGTGCGCTACATACCCATAAAAGGAAATCTACTTGACACAGCTTCGTAGACACCCAAATCCCCTGAACCATGCTCTGATACCAAGCTTGTCAATACCTAAAATAGGCCTAGTCATAACGGGTATATCAAGCTCATGGTTGATTAGAGACCACCCTTTTAGCCAAACCTCAAGAGAACATAAAAAGAGTTGACAATAAAAGACAACCAATTAATAAGAAGACTAATAGATAACCAAAAAGGTAAGTTATAAGAATCCAAAACGTATGGCCCTCCCATCCTTATTCATAAAAGCCTCTAAAACCAAAATACCAACTTAGGTCAGGAAATGACCCCTACCATGACAATAGAAATCTTCAATTCCTATTATAAGTAAAAGAAACTTAACAAAATGACAAAGCTTTAGGAAGGATAGAAGCTCACTACTTCACAGTAACTCAATGTTTAATCATACCACTAAACGCTTCATAGGGGTAACAGAGATATCTTTCGACCCTATATCATGAAATAATGCAACATCTTAGGACGGTTAGTGGGATAAGCACAAGCATGTAACTTAGGAAAGATGATATAATAATGTCATTTGCCAAAACAAAACCAAACTCTATGTACATGTTCACATACATACATATATATATATAAGATGTAGGGATAGGGTATGGGGTTATAAACATGAGATTAAAATGATAAACCTTAACTTTGTTGCTCTATCCATCCTAAGGTCACGTATCGGCTATATGGGTTCAACTCTTCCTACTGAAAGAACCCCATTGCGTGTTAGTTGCACAAACTGAGAAAATCTGAGGAAGGGACAAAGTCACTGAGGCCTTAACCTTTCCAAATAAATATATATAATATGTGAACCATGCACACGGTCATAGAGAACATAATTCGAGCAAACGCGGTTTTCAGTATTGGTCCCCCTAAGACCTCTACCTTCATGGCGAGCTACATAACCCCCTTTAAGCCTAAATTAAAATATTTCTTATAAACCCATCCATTAAACCAATGAGTCATTTATTAAGGCATTTACCATTATAGTATTTTCATAATAATTATGCTTGCAAGCTTGTATAAATATTCCAATAAAAAACCAATTAACTAATTTGACTCCCAAGTTCCAGTCTAAAACCAAACCATGGCCACCAAGGCCTTTCCAAATCTGTTTATATCCATTTAGCCATTATTGTAATGCGATAGTTTCAAAAGTGAGTTACATCATGCAATTTCACAAAGTGGATTGAGATTAATGCCAATTAAAAATCAAAATTCATCAATTTGGGTGAATTCACAACCCCCATCCAGTCCATCATACCAATGCACCCAATTAGTTTCTAATACCATCATACATAGCATGAATAACAAGTTCAAAACTAGGGGTAAAAATTCCATGAGATAACCATTTCAAAACTTCAACCGAAAATTCAAACCCATCAATTAAATCTACACGAACAATGATTAAACATATTATTTTATAAAAAATCAAGTTTGGAAAGAGATGCATGCCTGAAATACATAAGAATTTGTAAGTAATCCAAAGTATTGAGCCCTAAGGTTGAACTCCTTGTAAACCCTAGCTTGTTCTTGATTTAGGGATTTAGAGAATATATATATATATATATATATATATATATAGCACCATGCACGAAAAGGGAACTGGGTTTAGCATGCATTTAAAACTATTAACTTGGGATTGTGTACCTTAACCATCCTAAAGCCACCCACGGGCTATATGAGTCTAGTGTAACCGCTGAGTGGGCCCTGATGCGTGTAGCCCATGAACCAGAGATACCATAAGTGTAGGGGATTCCCAAGTACCATTCTCTCTCCATGATACACATATACATTTTACTTAGAGGATTCGAATGTACCTCATAGTATCATATAGGTTTGCCATGCCCTTCCCTCATGTTGGCAAACATGAGTTTCTAGTGACCACCCATAGGACTCGCACCTTCACGGTTAGCTATCACATCCTTCCATTTTTGCCCAATTAAAACTATTTCTGTCCAACCAAATCATTAGGCCATTTTTATAATCCCAGACTATAAGTAGTGGTATTGTCATACTGACTATAACTTGCAAGTTATGTCCTTAGACAACCTTTATATGAATAGGGACTCCCATGCACCCATAGTCTACATTATCAAGTTAACTTGGGGGAAACCCGTGTACCCCACAAGTGTTTCATTACTAAGGTTGGTTGGCGGAATCCTATGTACCCCACAAGTTATTCATTAACCTTATTTACTTGGAGGATTCCATTGTACCCCAAAAGGAAGTTCAATTAGCCATTCTAAACCATTTCAACCATTTGTACCATTTAGGGTTCCATTACAAAACCATACCATGCAATAGTTCCATTAAAAGTTCAATAATATAGTAAAAGCGTTCTCATAGGCATTTCATCAAACATATTGGGGGCATAGTCTTTCCAAAACTAATTCCAATTACCAATTAACCATCCCATGTGGTCAATTATCCATACCACCATTAAAGAATATAAAAACATAATTTAAAGCAAGGGAAAAACATACCCAAGTAATTAATACCCAAACCCCAACAAATATTTGAAAACACTAGAATCATATAATAATAATGCCATGAAAACATTGTATAAATCATGCCTTTAGTGGGAACTAACAATAAGGGAGAAGCATCTTGTCTTAGATTAGAAGATGATGGGGAGAGATCACTAACACAAGTCTCAAATTTCTCCTCTAGATGAAACCCTAGACTTCCTTTACCCAAAAGCCTTAAAGAGAATCTTAGAGTGTTTAAGAGTGTTTTCTAAGTGTTTAATGATAGAATAATTAGGTAAATAACCTTCCAAGTAGGTTCGAAATCATGGGGCCTTAATAGTTTAAGTTGGAAAATATCCAGATTACCCCCACTTGAACTGCATAAAAATCCTGTCATAGGGTACGACTCACCATACTAGTCGTACCCTTTAATATGAGTGGTACCCACCACTTGTACCTTAGGCCTCCCCCTTGGACCCAACACTATCAACCATACGACCCTTTCAAACTAAGCCATATCCAATCCATACGACAAGTACCCTTGACCAATACCCCTGACAAAACAAAATCAAGAAAAGTTTAAACATTGTTTACCATATGAGTCCATGGGATGACTCGTACCGCTCCATATGATTCGTACCGCCTAACATGTACCAATTCCATAAACCAATCTAACCCACCAACCAACACTGGTCAACATATGATCAAGACATACCCCTTGTACCACAGGGTACGATTGGTACCCACAAGTCGTACCTTGTCCAGAAACTAAAAATCTATGAAATTTTTCTTTAACAAACCCAGAAAATAAAGATGTGTTCAAGAACACATACCTTCCGTACGAACATCCAAAGCTGAGAATCAGTGAAGATATTTGAACTTTATATCCTCTTCTGCTTCCCATGAATTCTCTTCAACATTATGGTTCTGCCATAGAACCTTAACCGAGGCAACATCCTTTGTCTGTAACCGACGAACCTGCCAGTCCGGTATCTCAATTGGGACCTCTTCATAAGCTGGAGAATCCAAGATACTTAAATCTTCAAAAGAAACAACCAAAGGAGGATTGCCAAGATACTTCCTTAATATTGAGATTGATGAATGGAGTTCAAACTAGAAGGAAACTTTAATTCTTACGCAATATTACCAACCCTCCAAAAATCACATAAGTACCCAATATACTGGGGGAATAAATTTCCTCTTTTTACCAAGCTGCATCACTCCCTTCATGGGAGATACCTTTAGGATCACATTATCCCCAACCTCAAATTCTAAGTCCCTACGCTTTACATCTGCATAGGACTTTTAGTGACTTTGGGCAGCCTTAAGCCTATCCTGAATCACTTTTACCTTTTTCATAGTCTGATAAACCAAATCCAAACCAAACATCCTACCTCACAAACCTTATATTGCGAATAAGAAATAGACACCTTCTACCATACAATTCCTCAAAAGGTCCCATTCCAATACTAGAATGATAGCTATAATTGTAAGAAAACTCCACCAAAGGTAGGTACTAAACCCAATTCCCACTGTAATGAATCACACATATGTGATGCATATCCTTCATTATTTGAATTATCCTTTTTGCTTGCCCATCCTTCTACGGCTGAAAAACAGTACTCAGACTAAACTTAGTCCCCAACCCCTTCTGAAAAGACCGCCAGAAGTGAGATGAACATTGCATACCATGATTAGAGATAATGAAATTAAGCACCCAATGCAGCTTTACAATCTCCTAAAGATACAACCACACATATTCCTTAGTCGAAAAGTTAGTCCTCACTAGCAAAGAGTGAGGCAATTTTGTTATTCTATCCATAATGACAGAAACCAAATCAAATTGATTATAAGACCGATGAAGACCAGTCACAAAATCCATATTGATTACGTCCAATTTCTATTTAGGCAAAATAATTTATTGATACAAATCACTAGGTCATATGTACTCAACTTTTACCAATTGGCACACCATGCACTTGGCCACAAAATTAGCCACATCCCTCTTCATACCACTCTACCAATACATTTACTTGAGATCATGATACATCTTTGTTGAATCGAGATATACAACATAGCGCGATTCATATCCCTCAACCAAAATCCTTTGCCGCAAACTATTGACGTCAGGAACAAATAACCTTCCTTGGTACCTCAAGGTACCAGCGCCACTGATCTCAAATACCATTACTTTTTTCCCACCTATATCACCCTTGATCCTCACTAAGATAGGATCCAACATTTGCTTTTCCTTATTCTTTGCACTGAGAGGTAACTGAACCACTTTCTGTACTAACACACCACCATCCTCAGAGTCTAGAAGATAGACCCTAAGATTATGCAAGCGGTGAATATCCTTCACCAATTCCCACTTTTGTTTATCCACGTGAGCTAAACTTCACATGGATAACTAGCTAAGAGCATCAGCAACAACATTACCTTACCTTAATGATTATAAAGACATTATAATTCTTGAGAAGATCTAACTATCTCCTCTGCCTATGATTTAGCTCCTTTTAAGTGAACATATACTATAGACTATTATGATTAGAATAGATGTCCATGTACACTCCATACAAATAATGCCTCTAGGTTTTCAAAGAAAAAACCACCACTAAAAGCTCTAAATCATAAGTAGTATAATTTTTACTATGAACCTTCAACTGCTTGGAAACGTTGGAAATCACCTTCCCATGCCATATAAAAATACCACCAAGTCCCACCCAGGATGTTACCTTCAGGAAATGTCAAAATCGGAGCCGAAGTTAGCTTATCATTAAGTTTCTCAAAATTCCCATCACAAGCATCCGACCAATAAATCTTTACCTTCTCTTGAGTCAACTTAGTCAATGGGGAACCTATCATCAAGAAACCTTCCACGATCTGCCTATACCAGCCAAACCCAAGAAGCTTTGAATGTTGATTGGATTATGGGTCTAGGCTACCTCTTCACCACCATAACCTTTTATGGATCCACTATGACCTAATCACCAGAGGAGGACAAGTAAAAATTGGTGGAACTGCAGAAACATTAGGGATAGGACCCGTGGACCGAGTATTCTCCATCAACATCATCCCTATATAGGACCAAAAAAATTATTTTGCAATCCAAATCGATGAGGTATGACCTCAAAAGCAAACAAACAGAAATTATAAAGGACCTTAGACCTTGCAGCTTGAAAGAGAATACCAAGAAATAGTAGCATTCCTAAATTCCCTGTTGCCTCACCCTTATGAGTGTGGCGTGCTACATACCCATAAAAAAGACTCTACTAGACATGGCTTTGTGGATTCCCAATTGACATTGAACCTAAAGCTCTAATATAAAATTGACATAACCTGACCCGAGGCCTTATCATAATGGGCATCCCAAGTTTGACCAAGACCAAGAAACACCCTTGTTACCCAACCAACCTCCAATCGCCTTCCCTGAGTTAGCTGAATTTCGAGCATATAGCAAGATAGCATAATTATCCAATTCCAGACTCTAGGATAGGTATGTAATCGAGACCAAACCAACCGAGTCCAACCATCCAAACCCATTCGATAACCACACCAAACCATAACCCAACAACCAAATAATAACCAAATCAAGTTCCATAATATAACATAAAAGGATGGAACAATAAGAAGTTTAGTCCAACAGTATCATCCCAACAAAATAAAATAATAGAACAATACAAAATTTAGTCTAACAGTATCATCCCCAATACCAATATCAATACCAATACCAATACCAATACTAAGGCTTAAACCACTACTGATCCCGCCTATACCAACAAATAGTAGTTCCACAAAATCCTCTAACAAAAAGAAAACCAACATCTGGTTGGGACATACCCTCAACCATAGCCAAAACCAAAATCCATAAATAAACCAAAGTATGTAAAGATGTTCATAAAATAAAATAGAGCCTTCTGAAATATGCAAGCTCATCCATTCAATCCCAAAAGATGATCCCAAAGTAAAACACTAAGTAGGATGAGTTGAATAGTCGGTTCCTGCATTTCGTGGGGATACATCCGCCCAAAGATGGGTTAGTAGGTGAATGCTAGCAAGAAACACAAGATAAGAATAAAATAATGTCATCTAGTAAAAATAAGTAAATGAACTATATATATATATATATATATATATATATATATATATATATATAACCATGTCAGGAAAGGAAATTGAGTTTAGAATGGATTTAAAACCATTAACCTAGAATTGTGTATCTTAACCATCCAAAAACCACACAAGGGCTATATAGGTCCAGTGTAACCACCTGAACCAACCTTGATACAAGTAGCCGCACAAACCAAAGATACCATAAAAGTAGGGGATTACCAAGTACCCTTTTCTTTCCATGGTACATATATATAGTGTACTTAGAGGATTCCCATGTACCTCATTGTATCATATAGGGTTGCCATGTCCTCCCCTCATATAGGCAAACATGAATTTCTAGTGATTACCCATATGACTCATACTGTCACAGTTAGCTATCATATCCCTTCATTATTTCCTAATTAAAACTTTTTTCATCCAACCGAACCACTAGACCATTTTTATTAACCAAGACAATAAGTAGTGGTATCATCATACCGACTATAACTTGCAAGTTATGTCCTTAGCCAATATTTGTATGAATAAGGATTCTCATGTACCCATAGTCTACATTATCAAGTTAACTTGGGGGAATCCTATGTACCCCACAAGGTTTTCATTAACCTTATTTACTTGGGGGATTCCATTGTACCCCAAAAAGAAGTTCAATTATCCTTTCCAAACCATTTAAACTATTTATGCCATTTAGGGTTCCATTACCAAACCATAACATGCAATAGTTCCACCAAAAGTTCAATAATGTAGTAAAAGCATTCTTATAGGCATTTTGTCAAACATATTGGGGGCATAGTATTTCCAAAACTAATTCTAATTATTAATTAGCCATTCCCATGCAGCCAATTGTCCAAACCACCATTAAAGAATGTAAAAACATAATTAAAAATATGGGAAAACCATAACCAAGTAAGTAATACCAAAACCCCAACACATATTTGAAAACATTAAAACCATACAATAATAACGCCATGAAAACATTGTATAAATTATGCCTTTAGTGGGAACAAACATTGAGTGAGAAGTATCCTGGCTTAGATTAGAAGATGATTAGATTAGAAGATGATGGAGAGAGATCACCAACACAAGTCCCAAATTTCCCCTCTAGATGAAATCCTAGCCTTTCTTTACCAAAAATCCTTAAACAGAATCTTAGAGTACTTTTCTAGTCCCTATTATGAGGAGTTATAGTTAGCCCAATAGTACGAATCATGTTCCATGAATTCAGAAACTCCAAACTCAAGTCATGCTGTTCATGACTCAAGTATTCATGTTTTACAATATGCTAAGTTTGTATGACTCATGATACACTCTTAATGATCAGCAAAATTCAGCTTTGTGTTATGTATGTCCTCAGTTTAGACCTCTTTAAGGAATTAATGTCCTTTGTACTCTATTTCTCAGGCCCCAGTTAAGTGTCCAAGTTATGCATGTTATTTCTTCCATGCTTTAGAATCTCATGTTGTAACTTTTCAATAACCTTCCCTTATCAAATAATGATGATGATGAGTAATTTGTTTAGATGTGAGAAAGTAAATGTTTCATGTAAAGGAAAGATTATTGCATACTTATTTTACAAGTGGAAATAGTTCTAAAGATAGGCTTGAATGTCATATTGATTTGTAAGTGGATAAATTAATTATGCATTAGTGAATGACTGGTAAGAGGTTGTATTTATTTGTTGAAGGGGTAATCAGAATTATTTAGGAGACAAGAAGTTATGAAAATGTAGAGTGTATTTAATTCATTTCTCATACTAGTATTACATCGTTATATGTGTATTTTATAGATTTGACTAGGCTTAAACACAATAGGAGAATTTAATCCTTCTCAGAATTGAGTAGGTAGAGTTATCAGTGCCCATGTGAATATTTTCAGTAGCCTAAAGTGAAGTATGGTGTTGAAGTAAAAAGTATAGTTGAGGGATTAGTTGAGAAGTATGTCTAAGATTGTAAGTTAGTAGTTGCAGTGCATAAGAATTTGTAACTCTATCCTAGATGATATTTCATAGGTTTGTGTCCCTATTACAGAATTTTAGCCATGTTGTGATTTCTTATTCAGATGTATTATTTAGACCATATTAAGATTATTTTCTCCCTAAAGTCATTAGAACATTATAGAAAGAGTGTCAAAGAAATACTCTGGTTAAGTATATGCTTTCAGTATGAATTAGTTTGTATAGCCAGTAATTCAGTTTAGCAGTCAAGCAAACAAGTTTCTATGGTTTTCATCTCTCCTATTCAGGTGGAAATTGCTTCATGACCATGCAAGTCATAACATCAGTTCAGTTCAGGTATCAGGCATCCATTTTAGATTCTAGATATTCAGTCTTGATTAGTTCGTAAGTGACTTGTGTATCATCTCAGTCTTTCCTTAGTATTTCGTCCATGTCAGTGACTTTTGGGGAACATAATATCCAAAGGGGGAGATATAATATAATCCCCCAAGCTTTCATGTGCTAAACCTTCCATATTTTCTTCCCATAACAAGATCCTACTTGAAGCAATTGGTATTCATAAGTTGACTCTCTCGTTCCAATCTCAGCATTATAACTATTCTCATGTCATTGCATGTATTTAAGGAAATCAGTTTAGTTCATTGATAACGCTCAACATACACGTTAATTTAGTGCAAGGCAGTCATCATAAATATAATTACCCAACTTTGGAGTCGGGGTCGAATCCACGAGGAACAATGCAATTGGCGATTAAACTAATTTAAAACTATAGATACAAGTTAAGTTCAAACAAAAGATACAAAAAGATAAAATGGGGGGGGGGGTTTAATGATTGAATAAAAGTTATTAACACCTCAATTTGCCTTAGAACTCAAAGCTTAAACTGCAATATTTCAAATCAATGATATAGAGAAACTAGAGTTGTGATCACTATGATTATAATCCTCCATTGAGTAATAGTTTTAGTATTGGATTCTCGTGACTTATAGGAGACACCAAATTATCAGTACCGAATGTTCATCTAAGTGTTTCTCAACCTACCTAGATGTTGAGTGTCCTAATTCTCTCAAACTTTAGAACCTTCTATTCATACTAATTTTATTTCGATTTGATTAATCTTGTTACAACATTAATCATTAGATATGAACTTAAACTTCCCAAATCCTAGTTGATAATTCACTACCTTTAGTTTATTTCTTAGTTTGAGCAAATTAACATATGGCGAGATCTATTGTTTGCAACCAACAAAAAATAATTAATACAAAATAATTATCAAGATGTTCCCACAATCACTCGAACCCTAACCAACTATTAAGACAATGCAAGAGTAATCATAGATCTCACAACCCTAGTTGGGGGTTTTAGTTCCATATGAAAGAGAAAGTGATAAAAATAATTGAATTCATAATTCAAAGTGATTAAACTTACAAAAGATGTAGTCAAAAATTGATTCTCTTCCCAAAGTAAAGAACAATATCCCACAACTAAATTAAAGAATTGAAAATTGAAATCCAAGTTTAGAAACCAAAAAGAAGTAAAGTAGTCTCAGGAATAAGTTCCAGATGTTAAGCCCTAAGAGAAGAGAGAAAATGGATTAATGTCGTAAAGTTCAAGATGATTGTCGGCCTCTATAAAACCTAAGAACTTTCCCTTAAATACCAGGAGCTAAATTAGGAATCAAATCACAGCATACAACTTTTTCTCGCACAGGTGACAACAATATGTGATGACTTATAAGGGGGTTGACGGCTTATCATACATGTTATCAACCCCTCTCTGTATTTGATATGTTGCTGTCTTCAGCTAACGATGAGGCTGACGGCATATCAAAGATCAAATGACTTCTCATAGAATGTCGTCACTCCTTTAACTCAGCATTTGTACACTGCCTAAGGCTGATGGTAATCCTGATGACTCATCATGACTTAGATGACATATCAGACAATGTTGTCACTTCTTTACTTCAAATATCATGTACTTTCTTAGGCTGATGGCATTCTTGAAGGCTTATCAGAATTGTGATGACCTATCAGAGATGTCATCACACTTTTGCTCCAACTTTCTCACGTTGTCTACAGCTGACGATATCTCTAATAGCTTATCATAAATTTGATGACTTATCCGACAAGTCGTCAACTACAGTTACATGGCCATTTGTTCCAAATTCACGTCTTTTGCACTTATTGTCTTTGGTTTTCTTACATCTTAACTTTCCTGCATTATCAAAGAGAAAGCAATCAAAAACGACAAAATTTGCTTAAGAATTTACAATTATTACAAGTTAAAAGCCTCAAATGTGTTAGCATTAGCTCACACATCAACACCCTCAACTTAAAACAATTGTTTGTCCTCAAGCAACTTAAACATAACTAAGAGGATACGAAGCACATTCGGCAGTCAGTCATTGATTTTAGTTCAAAACATATTTACTATCTCCAAGGTCAATCATCTCAAACTCAACTATGTATAGTACTAAAAAGCATCAATGCAACACAAAGGAATTAAGCTATGGCATCAACTTAGAACCAACAACCGTATATGTACCAATATTATACTACCCAAATAAGTTAGCAACTAGCAACATAAACAGTGTGACCTTACAACAAAGAAGTCCCTCCTCACTCATATGTGAACTCAAGCATGTCAATGCGGGGACGGTCACGAGACACTCACTCTCGGAAAGAAGTACTAGTCAATGTATGCCAATTATCACAAGCTTGCCCTTAATATCATTATCAAGGCTTTCAAACAGTTAAGATAGGATCACTATAGGACATTCCCTCAGCTTGTAATGTAGGATTGGGACTGGTATGATACACAAGGATATTTAAAGTAACTAAGCCTCCTTAGCACTGCACTATTTTTGTGGTCTCACTTATCAACCTTTACCTTATTTCTCCCTTTCTTGATTAAAACACATTCAAGATGGGTGCAATTTTTATTTATTTATTTTTTCTTTTTCACAACTTTTCTTTTTTTCATTCTTTTTCTACCATACCCAGCCTTGCATATTTTACCCTTCTTCATAATCACTTTACATCACGCACCCCTGTAATAGCCACCTTCAATGTAGACTATCTGCCGAAGTCAAGCTATACAATGTCCAAGGAAGACCAGGGCCAAAACAGGTTCATTGTTATACAACTGGAAAGGTGATAGGTATAATAAAAAGAATAGGCATTCGGTCTCAAAATCAGGATCAAGGGATATTATTCACACATGGAAGGTCATTTAGGCTAAAAGTAGACTAATATCAACAATGGCCTATGATCCTTCCCTAAACGCTATCCTACAACCAAGGCAAGACCAATCGGGAAAATTCATGATTTAACACACAACGGGAACTAGGTAGTATCTTACACACACATGGAACAAAGGTACATCCCATGCAACTTCCCATTCGGATCATGTAATTGTTTCGCAATGGTTATCATGTCACTAGTACTAATGCCATAAAAAGATGGACAGTAGTCACACGTAAATGCATATCACAGAGTTATAAAATAAACCATTGGAGAGGTGTTCAAAATCAGCAAAAACATGTTAACTGCCTAAGGTACTTGTATTTCTCCTAGTCAACTACAATATTTCACAATAAGTTACAATACACATAAACATGCCGACTCAACTGGGAACAAAACTCTGGAGAAAAGAGGCACAAAAACAAAAACCCCAAGAGGACACCAACACCCACAAGTAGTCTCACCATAAACTTAAAATCATACATTATCCCTAATGCATCAAACTAAAATAAAAGAGTTAGAAACATACCTTTGACACCATAGGTGCAGAGATCTGATGTCAATCACATAATACAAATACAAATAATAAAATACCTTGGGTTGCCTCCCAAGCAGCACCTAATTTAATGTTGCGGCACGACTAGGTTTCTTGACTACTCAGAATTCATCAAGATACCTTGAAAGTGCTTTATTCCTTGTTCCTCTACTTAGATGATTTGAAACGTCGGTCCATCTTTCGATCTTCACATATTTTAGGTGCGTTGTGTAAATATGAGAGCATGATAAGGAAAGTTCTATAATGCCACTTTGAAGACTTAAACCGCTTGCCCAATTTTTCATCAAACTTTCATGTGGGCTCATTTGGCAAAGGTGGCAACCTTAAAAAGCCACTAAATGGATATCAATCTTTAAATGTCTTGGCCTTCAAGATTGGAGATCTATTATACCCTTTCGGAAAGACAAACTCCATAATATAGGAACTTTTCTTCTCATTTCAAAAATTCATCATTTGCTTGGGTGATTCGACTTTTATCACATCCACCAGGAATAATTTTGAAAAGTGATTAGAGTAAGGTCTTCTCCCTAATTTGGCAGTGACATCCTTCTCAACCTCATCACCCCGAATTGGGCTAAGTCTTTATAAGAGATTGGCTTATTTTCTTCTTTTGCCTCTAGCACTATTTCCTCAATCTTAGCATCATCTCTCATGGTTGGTTCGGTCGGTTGGGAAATCACTGAGGGTTCTTGCTCCTCATCTTTACACTCTTCCATTATTTTAAATGATTCCACTGTCAAGATATTATCTAAAAACAATATAGAAGAATACTTTGAATGATTGACCTCTATATCCATCTCTTCATGAATGATCTGCTTGATGTATTGACGCATATCATATTTAATATCATAGTTTCTTTTTGGAGATCCAACATTCGTTGAAACATAGTTTCACTGCCACTCTTTCCGGTGGTTCGTTATTTCTTTTCTTGACCATAAGACCTACCAAACTCATAAAAATAACTAGAATTTGGGTTAGCGCAATAGGGGGAGGGGGAATTTGAACAATCACTCCAATGTCCATGTTTACCACCATATAAAGAATAATCATACTACTGGTAAGATGGAGATGGTGCACACATCCCTCTCCGGGGAGCATATCTATAATCTTGCCAAAAGTGAGGTCGATCATAATATGGACATGGATCATCAAGATAAGATTTCCAACCATCAAGCTCATGTTCATTCCACGATGCCATAGTAATAAGTAAACCAAAATAAAAATCTACCTAACACAAGAAATAAAAGAAAACTAAAAACAAATATTTACAAGTTTGAATTCAAGCAAGTAGGCTAAAATTCCAAACAAACTCAATACGCCAAATTGCTGCCCGACAACGGTGCCATTTTTTATAACACTCAACTTACACGTCAACTTAGTGCAAGGTGGTTATCGTCAATAGAATAACCCAACTTTGGAGTCGGGGTCGAATACACGAGGAACAATGTAATGGACGATTAAACTAATTTAAAATTATAGCTACAAGTTAAATTTAAACAAACGAAACAAAAAGATAAAATGGGGTTTTTAATAATTGAACAAAAGTTAATAACACTTCTATTCGCCTTCGAACTCAAAGCTTAAAGTGCAATATTTTAAATCAGTGATATAGAGAAACTAAAGTTGTATTCACTATGATTAGTAATCCCCCATTAAATAATACTTGTATCATTGGATTCTCGTGACTTATGGAAAAAATGAAATTATCAGTATCGACAGTTCATCTAAGTGTTTCTCAACCTACATAGATATTGAGTTCTCGAATTCTCTTGAACTTAGGAACCTTCTATACACATTGATTTTATTTTGAGTTGATTAATCTTGTTACAACATTAATCATTAGATGGGAACTTAACCTTCGCAAATCGTCATTGATAATTCACTACCTTTGGTTTATTTCTTAGTTCAAACAAATCAACATAAGGAGAGATCTATTGTTTCCAAACAATAAAAAATAATTAATACAAAATATCAATCAAGATGTTCCTACAATCACTCGAACCCTAACCAACAGTTAAGATAATACAAGAGTAATCATACATCCCACAACCCTAGTTGTGGCTTTTAGTTCCACCTGAAAGAGAAAGTGATAACAATGACTGAATTCATAATTCAAGGTGATTAAACTTACAAAAGATGTAGTCAGAAATTGATTATATTCCCAAATTCAAGAAGAATATCCCATAATAAAAGAAAGAATTGAAAATTGAAATCCTTGTTTACAGACCAAAAAGAAGTAAAGTAGTCTCTGGAAAAAGTTCCAGAGGTTAATCCCTAAGACTCGAGAGAAATGGATTAATGTCGTGAAGTTCAAGATGAATGTCAGCTTCTATAAAACCTAAAAACTTTCCGTTAAATACCAGTAGATAAATTCGGAATCAAATCACAGCATACAGCTTTTTCTTGCACAGGTAACGATAACATGTGATGACTTATCAGGGGGTTGACGATTTATCAGACCTGTCGTCAACTCTTCTCTATATTTGACATGTTGCTTTCTTCAGCTGATGATGAGTCTTATAGCTTATCAAAGATCTGATGACTTATCAAGGAATGTCGTCACTTCTTTACTTCAAATCTCATATACATCCTTAGGCTGATGGAATTCTTGACGGCTTATCCAAATTATGACAACTTATTAGAGATGTCGTCACACTTCTGCCTCAACTTCCTCACACTATCTATAGCTGATGATGACTCTGATAACTTATAAGAAATTTGATGACGTATCAGATAAGTCGTCAACTACACTTTAATTCACGTCTTTTGCTCTTATGGTCTTTTGTCTTCTTGCATCTTGACTTTCCTACATTATCAAAAAGAAAGGCTTTAAAAATGACCAAAGTTGCTTAAGACTTTACAATTATTTCTAGTTAAAAGCCTCAAATGTGTTAGCATTAGCTTATATATCAACAACCTCAACTTAAAACAATTGCTTGTCCTCAAGCAACTTAAACATAACTAAGAGGATACGAAGCACATTCGGCAGTCAATCATTAATTTTAGCTCAAAACATATTTACCATCTCCAAGGTCAATCATCTCAAACTCAACTGTGTATTTTACTGAAAAGAATCAATGCAACACAAAAGATTCAAGCTATGGTATCAACTTAGCAAGAAAAACCGTGCATGTACCAATATTACACTACCCAAAAAAGTTAGCAACTAGCCACATAACCATTGTACCTTTACAACAAAGAAGTCCCTCATCACTCATATGTGAACTCAAGCATGTCAATGCAGGGACAGTCAAGAGACACTCATTCTCAGGAAGAAGTTCCATTCATTATATGCCAAATACCATAAGTTTACCCTTATTTAAATTGCCGAAGCTTTCAAATATTAAGTTAGGATCACTATAGGACTTTTCCTTAGCTTGTAATGTAGGCTTGAGGCTGGTATGATACACAAGGATATTTAAAGTAACTAAACCTCCTTGTCAATACACTATTTTTGGGGTCTCACTTATCAACCTTTACCTTATTTATCCCTTTCTTGATTAAAGCACCTTCAAGCTGGGTGCAGTTTTTGTTCATTCATTTTTTTTTAACAACTTTTCTTTTTTTCCATTCTTTTTATACCACACCTAGCCTTGCATATTTTACCCTTCTTCATACTCACTTTACATTATGCATCCCTATGATAGCCACCCTTAACTTAGGCTATTTGCCTAAGTCAAACTGCACAACGTTTAAGGAGCACCAGGGCCAAAATAGGTTCATTGTGATACTACTGGGAAGGTGATAGGTATAGTAAAAAGAATAGGCATTCAGGCTCAAAATTAGGATCAAGGGATATTATTCACACATAGAAGGTCATTTAGGCTAAAAGTGGAATAATATCAACAATGGTATATGTTCCTTTCCTAACCGCTATTATACAACCAAGGCAAGACCAACTAGGCAAATTTTGGATTTAACACACAATGGGAACTAGGTAGTATCTTATACACATATGGCACAAAGGTACATCACAAGCTACTACCCATTCGGTTCATGCAATTGTTTGTAATAGTTATCATGTCACTAATACTAATGCTATAATAAGATGCACAGTGGTCACACATAAATGCATATCACACAGTTATAAAATAGACCAGTGGAGAGGTGGTCAAAAATAAACAAAAACATATTAAATGCCTAAGGTACTTGTATTTCTCCTAGTCAACTATAATATTTCGTAACAAATCACAATACGCCTAAAAATGTCGGCTCTACTAGGTACAAGAATACGGGGAAAGAGGCACGATAACAAAAACCCCAAGAGGACATCAACACCCATAACCAGGCTCACCCTACACTTAAAATCATGCATTGTCCTAAATATATCAAACTAAAACAAGAGAGTTAGAAATATACCTGTGACACCATAGGTGCAAAGATCTGATGTCAATCACATAATACAAATACAAATAACAAAATGCCTTGGGTTGCCTCCCAAACAACGCTTGATTTAATGTCACGGTACAACTAGGTTATCAAGACTACTTAGAATTCATCAAGATACCTTGAAAGTGCTTCATCCTTTATCCCTCTACTTAGATGATTTGAATCATTGGACCATTTTTCGATCTTTACATCTTTTAGGTGCATTGGAAAAATGTGAGAGCATGATAATGAAAGTTCTATCACGCCACTTCGAAGACTTGAACCGCTTTCCCAATTTTGCATCAAACTTTCGTGTGGCCTCATTTAGCAAAGGTGAGAACCTTAAAAAGTCACTAAATGTACATCGATCTATAAGCTTCTTGGACTTCAAGATTGGGGTTGTATTATACTCTTTCCGAAAGACAAACTTCAAAATGTAGGAATTTTCCTCCTCATTTTTAAAATTCATCATTTGCTTGGGTAATTCGACTTTCATGACATCCACCAAGAATTAGGTTGAAAAGTGCTTCGAGTAAGGTTTTCTCCTTAATTTCAGAGTTGCATACTTCTCAACCTCGTCACCCCGAATTAGGCTAGAGTGTTTATAAGAGATTGGCTTGGTTTCTTCTTTTGCCTCTAGCACCATCTCCTCAATCCTGGCATCATCTCTCATGGTTGGTTTGGTTGGTTGGAAAATCACTGAGGGTTGCTTAACATCAAGATCAGCATCAATATAGGGTTCTTTCTCCTCATATTCAAACACTTCTATTATTTTAAATAATTCCACAGACAAGATATCATCTAAATATAATATAGAAGAATGTTTTGAATGATTGACCTCTATATCCATCTCCTCATGAATGATTGGCTTCATGCCTTGACGCATATTATATACAATATCATATGTTTCTTTTTGGATATCCAACATTTATTGAAACATAGATTCAATGCCACTCTTTTTGGTGCTTCGTTCTTCCTTTTCTTGACCATAAGACCTATCTAACTCATAAGAAAAACTAGAATTTGGGTTAGCACAATAGGGCGAGGGGGCATTTGGAAAATCACTCTAATGTCCATCTTGACCACCACATAAAGAACAATTATACTCCTGGTAAGATGGAGATCGTGCACACATCTCTCTCCAGGGAGCATATCAACAATCTTGCTAAAAGTGAGGTCCTTAAGATAAGATTTCCAACCACCAATCTTATGTTCATTCCACGATGCCAGAGTAATAAGTAAACTAAAATAAAAATATACCTAACACAAGAAGTAAAATAAAAATAAAAACAAATATTTACAAGTTTGAATTCTAGCAAGTTGGCTAAATTTCCTAACCAACTCAATACGCCAACTTGTTCCCCGACAACAACGTCATTTTTGATAACGATCAACTTACACATCCATTTTAGTGCAAGACGGTCTTCGTCAATATAATTACCCAAATTTGGAGTAGGGGTCGAATCCACGAGGAACAATGTGAGTAGCGATTAAACTAATTTGAAACTCTAGCTACAAGTTAAACTCAAACAAATGATACGAAAAGATAAAATGGAGGGTTTTCAATTATTGAACAATAGTTATTAACACTTCAATTTGCCTTAGAACTCAAAGCTTAAACTATAATTTTTCAAATCAATAATATAGAGAAACAAGAGTTGTGATCACTATGACTGGTAATCTTTTATTGAATAATGGTTGTAGTATTGGATTCTCGTAACTTATGGGAAACACCAAATTATCAGTGTCGACAGTTCATCTAATTGTTTCTCAACCTACCTAGATATTGAGTTCCCTAATTCTCTTAAACTTAGGAGCCTTCAATTCACACTAATTTTTTTTTGAGTTGATTAATCTTGTTACAGCATTAATCATTAGATGAGAACTTAACCTTCCCAAATCCTCATTGATAATTTACTACCGTTATTTATTTCTCAGTTCGAGAAAATCAACATAAGGCGAGATCTATTATTTGCAACCAACAAAAAATAATTAATACAAAAGAATTATCAAGATGTTCCTACAATCACTCAAACCCTAACCAACTATTAAGACAATATAGGAGTAATCATAGATCCACAACCCTAGTTGTGGGGTTTAGTTCCACATGAAAGAGAAAGTGATAATAATAACTAAATTCATAATTCAAAGTGAGTAAGCTTACAAAAGATGTAGTCAAAAATTGATTCTCTTCCCAAATTCAAGAAGAATATCCCACAATTAAATCAAAGACTTGACTATTGGAATCCAAGTTTAGAGACCAAAAGGAAGTAAAGTAGTCTCTGGAATAAGTTCCAGAGGTTAATCCCTAAGACTAGAGAGAAAATGGATTAATGTCGTAAAGTTCAAGATGAATGTTGGGACCCACGAAACATAAAAACTTTTCCTTAAATACTAGAAGATAAATTAGGAATCAAATCACAAGATACATCTTTTTCTTGCACAGGTGACGACAACATGTGAAGATTTATCAGGGGGTTGACAGCTTAACAGACATGTCATCAACTCCTCTTTGTATTTGATATATTGTTTTCTTCAGCTGACGATGAGTCTGATGGCTTATCAAAGATCTGATGACTTATCACGGAATGTTGTTACTTTTTTAGCTCAGCTTCTGAACACTGCCTAAGGCTAATGGTAATCTAACGAATTATCAGGACTTTCACGATATATCAGACAATGTCGTCACTTCTTTACTTCAAAAGTCATGTATTGTCTTAGGCTGACGGCTTTCTTGACGGTTCATCAAAATTGTGATGACTTATCAGAGATGTCGTTACACTTCTGCTCCAACATTCTAATATTGTCTACCACTTATGATGACTCTAATAACTTATCACAAATTTGACGACTTATCAGACAAGTCGTCAACTACACTTTCATGGTCACTTGTTCCAAATTCACGTCTTTTGCTCTTATTGTCTTTGGTTTTCTTGCATCTTGAATTTCCTGCATTATCAAAGAGAAAGCAATCAAAAATGACAAAAAGTTGCTTATGACTTTACAATTATTTCTAGTAAAAGCCTCAAATGTGTTAGCATTAGCTCACACATCATTCATGATATTCAGTTTATGTATTATGTTTTAGACCCAATTATGTTCTCATGTTCCCAATTATTCATATTTAGTATATGTTCTCAGATTCTTCAATACCCTTATAATACTCGTACCTTTTTCCTAGCTTGAAATCATCTTAAGGATGTTAGAACTTACTTTGAAATATAAATCTATTTCTGTACACTTCATATTTTTAAAATTTTCACTTTTATTCATGTGAGAAATTGAATTAGCTTTCCTACAATACCAATTTCATCCAAATCCAGTATCGGAGTAAATATTTATGGACGTTTTACTCAGAGCTATCAAAATCTCCCAGGTGCGATAGCCAGGTTGACGGACCGTTGACCTAGCGATGGACCTTCCTCTTGACCATCAGAACCAAGGAAGTGAGGAAACCTTCTGATAAGGTGCAACAGACAAATTGATGGACTATCGAACTTTTGATGGACCGTCGCCCAAGCCATTGCTACCTAGGCAGTGAGACCCTATTCTAGTCCACGTGCGATGGTCGGAATGATAGACCATCAAGCCACCGAAAGACCATCGCACGAGCCATCACAGGTTCTGTTCAATGATTTTTAAAGCTACTTTTTTAAGGGTTTTTGATCTTTTACCACCCGTTTATACACCCAATTATATCCGACTAAAGCTCAAAAATTCATTATTCTTCTACACCAACAAAATTAGGGTTCTCTCTCTAAGTTAATCTCCAAGAGAAAAATCCAAATCCTCTTCAAGAACTAAGAGATTCAAAATCTTCAAGTTCAAGAACTTCAAGAAAACTCAACCTAGGTATTCATAGTGTTCATTAATGGACTTCTTTCATCCATGAAGCCCAAGAATCCCTTTTCTAAGTTCAAGTTTTATGGATTTCCTTTATGAATTTTCATGATTGGGCTACTCTTGTTCAATTACTTTTACTTTTCATCTCCCTCTGTCCCTCTCTCTCCTCTCTCTCCTCTCTCTCCTCTCTCCTTACCCTCTCTCCATCTCTCCATCTCTAGCGCACCGGCCCCCGGTCCCCGGCGCCGTCGCTGACCTTCGGCGCCGAACCGATCCGGCCGCCGACTCCGACCTCCGGTCCCTGGCGCTGACCGACCGCCGGCTATGACCTCCGGTCGCCGACCCTCTCTCTCTCTCCCTACCCTCTCTCCATCGCTAGCGCACCGGCCCCCGGTCCCCGGCGCCGTCGCTGACCTTCGGCGCCAACCCGACCCGACCGCCGGCTCCGACCCCCGGCGTTGACCCGACCCGACCTCCGGTCGCCGTCCCCCGGCGCTGACCCGACCCCCCGTCGGTCCATACCCCCCACCGGTTCATACCCCCTCGCCGGTCCATAACC
>NC_061111.1:228715872-228811515 GCF_002878395.1 Capsicum annuum | reverse complement strand
CCCCCCCGGTACACCAGCCGCCGCCCGGTCTCCAGCCGCCAACTCGGTCTGCAACAGGCTGAAACCCCGTCTGCAACCGCTACGCCAGCTCCAGCAGCCGCAGCCCCAAGCGAAATCCGGTGACTTCTAACCTTTGTTATTTCGTTATTTCGTATTGCATTTTATTTCATTATTGCATATTCCATCCGTAGTATTTTGCTCGTAGTAGCCCCTGTACCTTGTCTGTTGTCTGTTGTTGCTGTTGTTGTGGTCGTTTCTTAGTTTTGTTTCGGGAATATTACTTTGAATGTGTGTGAGCTTTGTATTTACTTGCTGCTGCTTGGATACTGTCACCGGGTATATCTTTATATTTTTCTATACTTTCGGGTAGTTGTGGCTGTGGGTGGTAATGGGTGGATAGGGTCATGTCCGAGGGGGTTGGGGCGTGGGGCTGTGGTGGGGGTGGGGGATGGGGAGAGGGCGGGAGTGGGCGGGAGGCCAAGATTGGGCTGAGGGGGGGGTAGTGGGGGGCGTGGGGATAGCGACGGTAGGCTGAGGGTTGGGTCTTGGAATATAGGGACCCTTCAGGGTAAGTCCGTAGAGCTTGTGAAGATTCTTAGGAAGAGGAGGATCAACCTTGCGTGTGTCCAAGAGACCAAGTGGGTAGGGTCTAAGGCTAGGGATGTGGATGGTTACAAGCTGTGGTACTCTGGGAGGGAGAGGCGTAGGAATGGAGTTGGCATCTTAGTAGATGAAGAGCTTAGAGGTCAGGTAGTGGAGGTGAAGAGGATCAACAATAGATTGATGACTATTAAGTTGGTCATTCGGGGGTTTACCCTGAACGTGTGTAGTGCTTATGCGCCGCAAGTGGGAGTGGAGAGGGAGGAGAAGATGCGGTTCTGGGAGGCTTTGGAGGAGGTGGTGAGAGGCGTGCCCAGTTCGGAGAAGATTGTTGTAGCAGGGGATTTCAACGGGCACATCGGGGCGCTACCGGGAGGCTTTGGGGATGTGCATGGGGGTTTTGGTTTTGGAGAGAGAAATGAAGAGGGGGCGACCCTATTGGAGTTTGCGAGGGCCTTTGGGCTGGTGGTGGTGAACTCGGGCTTCCCGAAGAAGGACGAGCACCTGATCACTTTTCGGAGCGCGATAGCCAGGACCCAGATTGACTTTTTGTTGCTTAGGAAAGGGGATAGGGCATTGTGTAAGGACTGTAAAGTCATCCCGAGTGAGAATCTCTCGACCCAACATAGGCTTTTGATTATGGATTTGGGTATAAAGAAGAATAGAAAGAGGAGGAGTAAGGAGTGTAGACCGAGAATCAAGTGGGGCGGCTTGACGCCAGTGAATGCGTGGGAGATAGGGGAGAGGGTGGCGGGAAAGGGGGTGTGGGAGTGTAGGGGGGACGTGGATAGTATGTGGGACAGGGCGGCAAGGTGCATCAGGGAGAATGCAAGGGAGGTGTTGGGTGTTTCTAGGGGCCGGGCCGGACACCATCGGGGGGATTGGTGGTGGAATGAAGAGGTGGAGAAGAAAGTGGAGACCAAGAAAGAGGCGTATGCTAAGTTGGTGGAAAGTAAGGACGAAGAAGAGAAGCGGGTAAACAGGAAAGAGTACAAGCTAGCGAGGAAGGAGGCGAAGTCAGCGGTCACGGCAGCTAAGACGGCCGCTTTTGAGAGCTTGTATGCAGGGTTACAGGGGAAAGGAGGGGAGAAAAAGTTGTTTAGACTCGCTAAGGCTAGGGAGAGGAAGGGTCGTGACCTCGATCAGGTGAGGTGCATTAAGGGGGAAGACGGTAGAGTGTTGGTGGAGGACGGCCACATAAAGAAGAGATGGCAGTTGTACTTTCATAGGCTCTTGAATGACGAGGGGGACAGAGCTATTGTGTTAGGGGAACTGGAGCACTCAGAGGAGTGTCGGGATTTTAGCTATTGTAGACGTTTTAAGGTAGAAGAGGTTAGACAGGCAGTCCGCAGGATGCGTAGGGGTAGGGCGACGGGGCCGGATGAGATACCGGTGGAGTTTTGGAAGTTCGTTGGAGAGGCTGGGGTAAGGTGGTTGACTGGATTGTTTAATGAAATTTTCAGGACGGCAAAGATGCCCGAGGCGTGGAGGTGGAGTACCATGATCCCTCTCTATAAGAATAAGGGGGACATTCAGAGTTGCAATAACTATAGGGGGATTAAGTTATTGAGTCACTCTATGAAGATCTGGGAGAGAGTGGTCGAGGTGAGGCTGAGACGGATAGTGTCCATCTCGGAAAACCAGTTCGGATTTATGCCCGGCCGCTCGACGACGGAGGCAATCCACCTGGTACGGAGGTTGGTGGAGCAGTATAGGGAAAGGAAGAAGGATCTGCACATGGTGTTTATCGACCTGGAAAAGGCTTACGACAAAGTCCCCAGGGAGGTGCTGTGGAGATGCTTGGAGGTGAGGGGAGTACCGCAGGCATATATCAGAGTAATTAAGGATATGTATGAGGGAGCGAAAACCCAGGTGAGGACGGCGGGAGGAGACTCAGAGCATTTCACTGTCCGGACAGGATTGCATCAGGGATCTACTCTTAGTCCCTTTTTGTTTGCATTAGTAATGGATGTGTTGACGCGGCGTATTCAAGGAGAGGTGCCGTGGTGTATGCTCTTTGCAGACGATGTAGTTCTGATTGATGAGACTCGAGGGGGTATAAATGACAAATTAGAGATGTGGAGGCAAACTCTTGAGTCTAAAGGGTTCAGGGTGAGCAGAAGCAAGACAGAGTATGTGGAATGTAAGTTTAATGACGTGAGGCGAGAGAATGAGGTAGTAGTGAAGCTGGAAGCACAGGAGGTATGTAAGAGGGACAAGTTCAAGTATCTCGGGTCCGTGATCCAGAGTAACGGTGAGATTTACGAGGATGTCTCGCACCGTATTGGGGCGGGTTGGATGAAGTGGAAACTCGCGTCGGGGGTGCTGTGTGATAAGAAGGTGCCGCCCAAGCTTAAAGGCAAATTCTATAGGGTGGTAGTCCGTCCGGCCTTGCTGTATGGAGCGGAGTGTTGGCCAGTTAAGAACTCCCACATCCAAAAAATGAAGGTGGCAGAAATGCGGATGTTGCGCTGGATGTGTGGACTGACTCGAAGGGATAGAGTTCGGAATGAGACTATCCGGGAGAAGGTTGGTGTGACTTCAGTGGAGTGTAAGATGCGGGAAGCACGATTGAGATGGTTCGGACATGTGAAGAGGAGGGGCATGGATGCCCCGGTCCGTAGGTGTGAGAGGCTAGCGTTGGATGGTTTTAGGCGGGGTAGGGGTTGGCCGAAGAAGTACTGGGGTGAGGTGATTAGGCGGGACATGGAACAGTTACAGCTCACCGAGGACATGACCCTAGATAGGAAGGTCTGGAAGAGGCGAATTACGGCAGAAGAGTAGGGCCAGATTGGGTCGCTAGTGTAGGGAATTGCTTGGTGGGGGTTTTTTATTTTTTTTATTCCTGTTATGATTCCGTATTCAGTGTTCCATGCTTATTACGAATCTGTGTGCTTTCCTCTGCTTTCCTCTGTTTTATAGTCCGTATGGGTGCCTTATTTATATTATTGTCATCTGCTTCTGTGCTTTACTATGTGTTTGTGTGATATCTTGTGCCTGAGCCGGGGGTCTTTCGGAAACAGCCTTTCTACTTCATCAGAGGTAGAGGTATGGACTGCGTACATCTTACCCCCCCAGACCCCACTAAGTGGGAATACACTGGGTTTGTTGTTGTTGTTGGCTACTCTTGTTCATGTTGATAATGAGTAATTGAATTTTATTCCATGATTGGGTGATAAATTATATGTGGGTTTGATTAGTACAGATATAGATTTATGCTAACCTATTCCTAAACCCTTGAATGATGAAATTAGAATTTAATCATGATGTTAATTGTTGTATAATGTTGTAAACACATACTATTCCTATCATGTGTTTGATTAAATACCTAGATGAAGGAAAATGCCCAACTAGCATGATATCTAAAATCCCCCTGTATGTACTGGTTTATGCAGATCACATGTTTGATGAAATACTCCAATAAATGTATTATGGATTATAATTTTAGTCATGTATTCAAGAAAGTGATGCTTTGTCAGCTTCTTTCCATCAAGTCATTGGGGGTACTTGTACCCGAAATATTATCTGTATGCCTAGAGCGATGTCATGTTTTCATGATACTCTTAGTCAAGCTATGATCCTTAGACTTCAGACAATCTTATGACTCAGGAAATATCCATGACCTCATGAACTTAGTCAGTTGTCAGATATCAGTAGTATCTCACCAGTCAACAGAATTCAGTAACTCAGTCCATGTTTAGTTCAGTAAATCATGTTCAGTGTTTATTCAGATGTGAGTAGAAATTAGCAGTGAGTGAACCCACGGATGGGAACTCACCTTTTGTATGAGGGTTTGATTCTTAGAAGCAATCCTTGCATTCAAGAACTATGTAGCCAGCATAGGTTTGAGACATCATAGCCTACTATATGAGGGTAGATTATTTGGCTTAACCTGCTATATGAGGGTTCCCACCGTTCTCACTAGAGTTACCGGTTATTTTAGGGTCACTCACATATTTTCCTACCAGTGGTGTGGTATTGACACCCTTCCTATTAGGGCATAGATTGGACTCCAATTCAGCCATAATGCGTTATTTGGGGAATGTTGGTTAGATGATTGCCTCTCATAGTCTCTGTATCAGTCTCAGTAAAAGAACTCAGATAGTTCTTTAGAATTTAAGACTGTTAGATACAGTCAACTCAGATACAGTACGGAACTTAGCTAGTTCCATCAAATTCAAGACTATCAAATACAGTTACTCATGTTATCAGTTATCAGAATTCACTCATTAGTCATGTTAGCTATCATTAAACTCATGTTATCACTATTTTAGATATAGTTACTGTGTAGGCATGCATGTATTCTCGCATTCATATTAGTCAGTTAGCCAGTATTGTTCATGCACATGAATCCCATGCATTCAGCCTACTTCACATGCATACTAGTATACTTAAAGTACTGACACATTTGTGCTATGATGTCTTATACCATAGGTTCAGATAAAAGAGCTTTAGAGCATCAGTAGATTCTAGATATCAGTAGTCAGAGTTAACAGTGAGTCCTCATCCTTCGAGGACATGATTATTTCTCTATTATCTCATTAACTAATTTATTAGTTTGAGTTAGTTGGACACAAGTCCTATTAACTCCTTAGTCAGACAGTTCAATCAGTTATTTAAGTATATATATAATATACGTAGGTCAAAATAAAATAATATATGTAATGAAAAAGATATTGCATAGATGGATAACTAAAAATATTAAGAATAAAATAGACATTGGATAAGATTAGTTGGGAGGGGGGGGGGCATAGACATGTCTATTTTTAAAGTTGATGAGGGAAATTGATTTGTACAGCAGTGTTTTGAGGATATAAAATAATTTCCCCCCATAAACAACAGTTATGATGATTTACTTGAATTAAAGAAAATTAAATTTATATGGAAGTAATCAATATGGTAATGAGATTGGTATAATCTTGAAAAAAATGAAAAAATTATAATAAATAGGACATTAAACAATACAATAGTCTTTTGTAGATAAGAACCTGTAAAAGGAGATGTTTTCTCCTACATCTAATTCATCTTATTGAGAAACACCTCATAACAACATGATTCCCTCGATCCTTCTTCCTTTTTATGTATATGTTCTCCAATTTTTTCCCCTAGATTGATGAAATTTAAATAGCAAAATTATATTAAAAAAGAAATTAGGAAGAGTCATATTTCAAGTTTGTATTTGAATCTATCGAATAATATTTTTCACCATCAAAATTATTTTTATCTCTTTCTTTTAGATGAAGCATTGGGTGATATGTCTAATAGATTCATTCTCAAACTCTTTATGTATCTTTTCAAATCATTGTGCTTAACTTACTTCTTATCTACTTATTCAAGAGTTGAATGAAATGTAGAAATACAGGTTGAGGCCTTTAGAGAAAAATATCATTAATCATCAAGTACACGTCCATGCGACTCAATCTGAGGTAATTGAGTTGATGTTGAAGATGTTAAAGACCAATAATATAAAAATCAATTTGCTGATGTCAACCATGAAGTTGCAATTTGGTTAAAAGCTCTTGCAGATTTCAACAAGTTGCAATCTGAGAGAGCTTTCAGCCAAATTGCTTCTCCGGGATTCACATACGCAAACTAATTTCCATATTGTTAACCCTCAACATATTTATCATATTCCCTAAATTTAAATACCTTAGATTGAGTCGCCTGGCCCCGTACTTGTTGAGTTACGACATTTTCTCCAGAGGCTTCAACCTGCACTACTTCACTTTTTCAACTCCTATCGAAATGATAGCATCTCTGTGTTCTTAAATCATGTTTGGATATTGATATATGTCAAATCAGATGGAGAATATTTTTGACACTAATTAGAGGTCAGTCTATAGGCCTACTTGTTTATTAAGTTACTAGGTACATGAGCTAGTACCTGCATGGGCCCAACATAGGTTACTTTTTCTATTCTATTTTATGTGACATAGATGGTGTTAGTTAAATCTTCTAATATATTTTAATAATATTTTTAAGTTGTCAATAGTTGTGATTTATACATTTTTTACATAATATTTCTATAATAATGTTAGATATTCCAATTTATACTAGCTTTTACGTAATTTTATGATAATACATGTTACTCATTCTGACCAATTAATATGACATAGATGAAATCTCGAGAGTCAACTGTCCTTAAGTTATGTGATATGGATATAATTTGGAATCAACTAAATTTTTTAATATATTTTAAAAATATTTTTGGTTGTTAATTATTGTGAATTACACTAATCTTTACATAGTTTTTTCATAGTATTATTAATTATTGTGATGTATACTATTTTTGTACGTAATTTTTCCTTAAAGACTGTCAAGTCATGAATAATGGACAAACAAAAATAGACCTAGGGAATACTATGATGTCACGCTGATAAGTCAAGAATTGATAAATTTAACTAATTATCCTAAAATGATTGAAAAAGTAGCGCATGAAAAAAATATCAAATAGGGTCCATATTTTTGGTGAAGAGAAATGGTAATGTAATAAAACAGTTCCTAATTAACTATGTAGAAACAAAAGAAAAATGGGTCCACCAAATTGAAAGTCAGTTAAGGATACAACAGTAATAAATAAAAGACAACTTGGCTTTCTTTTGTCTAGAGAGGAAAAGTTCAGGCATTGAAACACTTAACTACAATGGTCGGAAAGAACATAATTAGGGAAATTCTGAAATTATCCTTTTGCTAGAAACATGCTAACGAATAGTTTCTTGCTTTTATTCACTTATATTGTCACGACTCGAATTAGGCCTGGTCTTGATGGGCATCCTAAGCCAACCAAGGTCCGAGATAACCCCCTAAACCTTTTCTCAGGAGCACAATAACAATAATCATAATAATAACTAGCGGAGGCCAATCAAAATAATAATAGAAATGTGATAGTCAAAGGAAGTTCAAAGGAAAAAATAATCCTTGATAATACCCCGACACTATCTACAAAAGTCTCTAATCTAAGGAGTACTAACTAAGTTAGGACATTCCCCGACTATGAAAAAGGAAATCCAAAAGTACTAGAATAATAAATAAAAACTAAAAGGGAGACTAGGCCTTCTGAAAGATGGAGGACTCACCACTTCGCAGTTGATCCACCAGGACATCAAACCACATAACACTGCATAGGGTCACAAGAAAAGCCCTCAGAATCTACATCATGAAATTATGTAGCATCCAAGGATGACCAGTACGACGAGTAATGGCATACAATTCAAGGAAAGGGATAAAATTTACATGTACCAAAATCAGTAATGAAACACATAGATGACATACATATTTACCCAAATCAATCATAAATCACTGCACCACAGTTATACATATATATAGGATGCTGAGAGAGGGGCGAGGGAAATGAAATATGATTGTTTAAAGAATTAGTCTTGAACTGTGTAGATCGTTCTAACTTAAATTCACCCTTGGGGTTTATGGGTTAAGCTCTTCGTGTAGGAAGGGCCCCAGTCCATGTTAGCCGCATTGATCAGATAATAAGTTAAAGTCACCAAGATTATAACCTCCCAATAAAATAACTATGTACTACTGCGCAAAGTAAGCACATAGTGGTCATCCATGTTTCATGATAAAACCCCCTAATGTCAACATATATGGTTTCCAGTGTTGGTCCCCTCAGGACTACACATTCTCAGTGAACTGCACAATTCCCTTTAAGCCCAAACTAAAATAGTTTTCACATACCATTAACCAATAACCATGGAGTCTTTAATTAAGGCATTTTTGAATTGGTATCGTTATGCCAATAGACTTGCATGCTATTTCAATTATGCCAAGATATAGCCGTTTAATCAATTTGACTCTATATTCCATTTAAAATCCAAAATCATAGTTCCCAAGGGCATTCCAAAACCTCTTTATTCCTTTTCCATTTAATACAACGCAATATTTTAAGAGGGTAAGTTAAAATTACGTACAATCTTTATTTAAAGCCAAAATAACAATGTGGAGTGAGGTTTATGTCAGTAACATCATACAAAATCCATAAACATTATGAAAAACCAAATTCCCAATTTCATCATTAACATGAGACACCAATTTAGTCCATAATCTGCCATTTAAACCATGAAGAAATCATTAAAAATGAGGAAAACAATGCAACAGCATGACCACCAAAAACCCTCAACCATAGTTTGAATTATACAACCATGAAATAGGGGATACCAAGTACTTTTGATGCAATAATATAATAAGTAAAATAGAGAGTTTATAACATGCCTTTTTTAAGAATTGGGTTGAATTTGGCGCTTGAATTTGAAAACCTAGGTATTCTTGCCTCTAAGAATGTTTTAGGGGAGAAGAAAGAGTTGCTGATTTTTTATTTTTGAGAATGATCATAATTCAGTATTCAAAAAGGGTTTTAAGCATATAGGGATCGGACATCATTACAAAAAATAAAAATACCCCTAAGATTACCCAAATTTTTTTACCCAAAATAAGTCCTCACAACCTTACTTATGACTTTTAGGTAGTATCTATAACCCATAGGTAAGTTCATAGGCATCATATTATTTTTTAGTATTTGAAACGTACTTACGACCCTAAAATGCCCTGGTTTCTGGACCTTAGAAAATTTCCTAGATTTCTAATTTTTGGGAATGATATGACTTAGGGGAATGAGTCGTACATTGGGGCATGGGTGGTACGTTCCAGTCGTATGTGGACAAGTGTTGGTTGGAGGGTGGAGTTGGTTTCTGTAATAGATGTGACTTGAGTGGTATGAGTCGTATCGGTGGATACGGGTTGTTCGGTTACTTTACCTTATTTTAGACTTGGTAACTTAAGTTGGATCTGAGTACGAGTGGCTCATATAAGCTGTAAGATAGGGTATGAGATTTACCCATGACTCGTATAGTAATTGATGTGTGAGCAGATGCTAACACATTTGAGGCTTTTAACTGAGAATAGTTAAAAAGTCTTAACCAAATTTTGCCGTTTTTGATTGTTTTCTCTTTGATATTCTAGTATAACTCAAGATGCAAGAGAACCAGCAATAATTAAAGTAAAAGAGTTGATTTCTAAGCAAATAGAGAGGGAAGTATAGCCGACGACTTGAGTTGATTTCTAAGCAAGTAGAGAGGAAAGTATAGCCGACGACTTATTTGATAAGTTGTCAACATTGTGATAATCTATTAGAGTTGCCATCAACCTTAGATAGAGAATGAGATTCATCTTAAAGAACTGATGACAATCTGTGATTGGCTGTTAAAGTTGTGATAAGCTGTCAGGATCGTATTCAGGCTTAGGCTGTGCTTAAGAACTTGAAATAAAGAAATGATGATAATTTTGCTAAGTTGTCAACTTTGTGATAAGTTATAAGAATCATTGTCAGTTATAGGTAGTGTGAGGTAGTGGGAGCAGAAGTGTGGCAACATTCCTTGATAAGCCGTCAGGTGCTTGATAAGCTGTCAAAAATGTCATCATCCCAATATAGAAACCATGAAAGTGGAAGAGGATCTGACGATAATTCTAATAAGTCATCATACTTCATCGTCACTTGTGCGAGAAAAGATCTATAATCTATGATTTTGTTTTCATAATTAGGCTGAAGTATTTAAAACATATGCTAGGGTTTCATTGAAAGAAAGGGTCAGAATATCTAGAACTTATTCCAAGAGAGTTTACATTTCTTTTTGGCTCTCTTAACTTAGAATTCAATATTCAACTCTTTGATTGGGTTTTAATATTTTCCTCTTGAACTTAGAAGAGAATCAACTTCAGACATCATCTTTTGTAAGTTTAATTACTTTGAATGATGAATATAATTATTGCTATCTATTTCTTTCTCATGTGGAACTAAAACCTATAACTAGGGTTGTAGGATCTATGATTATTCCTCCATGGATTTAATAGTTGGCTAGGGTTTGAGTGATTGTGGAGACATCTTGATAATTCCTTTATTATGATTTTTATTTATTGGTTGCAAACAATAAATCCCACCTTATGTTGATTTGCTCGAACTGAGAAATAAACTAAAGGTAGCGAATTATCAACAAGGATTTGGAAAGGTTAAGATCCCATCTAATGATTAATGCTGTAGCAAGATTGATCAACTTAAGATAAAATTAGTATGAATAGAATGATTTCCTAAGTTTGAGAGAATTACGAAGTTCCACATCTAGGCAGGTTGAGAAACACTTAGATGGACTGTCGAAACTGATAATTTGGTTATTCCCACAAGTCATGAGAATCCAGTACTACAACTATTATTCAATGAGTGGTTAATAATCATAGTGATCATAACCCTAGTTTCTATTTATCATTGATTTAAACCATTGAAATTATAGCTTTGATTTCTAAAGCATGTCGAAACTTTAATTATTGTTTGATTGATAAAATTCCCATTTTATCTTTTCAACATTTTTTTAAATTCAATTTGTAGCTATAGTTTCAAATTAGTTTAATCGCCACTCACATTATTTCTCATGGATTCGACCCTAACTCCATAGTTGGGTAAATATATTGACGACGACCTGCTTGCACTAAATTAATATGTAAGCTGAGCGTTATCAAATATGACACCGTTGCCGAGAAACAATTTGGTGCATTGATTTGGTTTGGAATTTTAGCGTACTTGCTTGAATTCAAACTTTTAAATATTTGTTTTTAGTTTTCTTTTATTTCTTGTGTTAGGTAGATTTTTATTTTTGTTTACTTATTACTATGGCATCGTAGAATGAATGTGAGCTTGGTGGTTGGAAATCTTATCTTGATGATCCATGTCCATATTGTGATGTACCGCACTTTTAGAAAGATTATAGATATGCACCTCGAAAAGAGATGTGTGCACGATCTCCATCCTACTGGGAGTATGATTGTTCTTTATGTGGTGGTCAATATGGGCATTGGAGTGATTTCCCAAATTCCCCCTCCCTCTATTGTACTAACCCAAATTTTAGTTCTTCTTATGACTTTGATAGGTTTCATGGGCAAGAAAAAGAAGAACGAAGCACCAGGAAGAGTGAAATTGAAGCTATATTTCAATGAATGTTGGATCTCCAGAAAGAAATGTATGATATCGCATGTGATATGTGTCAATCCATGAAGATAATCATTCATGAGAAGATAGATATAGAGGTCAATCATTCAAAGCATTCTTCTGTATTATGTTCAGATGATATATTGTCTGTGGAATCATTTAAAATAATGGAAGAGCGTGAAGATGAAGAGTAAGAACCCTATATTGATGTTGAGCTTGATGTTGAGTAAACCTCAGTGATTTTCCAACCAACCAAACCAAGCAAGAGAGATGATGCCAAGATTGAGAACATAGTGCTAGAGGCAAAAGAAGAAACAAAGAAAATCTCTAATAAAGACTAGCCCAATTCAAAGTGAAGATGTCGAGAAGGTGAATAAAAATGAGTGTGTAGTAGATAGTGTAAATTTTGAGGTAGGATTGATTAGGCCTCATTCAAAGAAATTTTCTACACTATGTTTAGATGATATCTTATAAGTGGAATCATTTAAAATAGTAGAAGAGTGAGAAGATAAGGAACAAGAACCCTATATTCTTGATTTTAAATTAGACAAGCAACATAAAAATACACCTCACTTTAAGATCGAGTGGTTTACCGTGCTCAATCCATTACTCGACTTCTTAATTTTTGTACCACCTTTCTACGATCGAGGCAAGAAGATAGACTCTAAGTTGGGGTGGAATTCATATCCTCAAGGTTGACAAAAAGCAGAGATGGGTCATGCCATGATACTAAATTAGGTGCTTCTTGGGAGGCAACCTAAGATATTTTGTTGTTTGTATTCGTATTATATGACTGACATCAGATCTTCGCACCCATGGTGCCACAAGTATGTTTCTGACTCTCTTATTTTGGTTTGGAGAATTGGGGACATTGCATGATTTTTAGTTGAGAGTGGGGCCACTTGTGGGTGTTGATGTCGTCTTGGAGAAAAGTTGTGAAAAAAATTAAATGAATAAAAACTGCACCCAGCTTGAATGTGTTTTAATAAAGAGAGGGAGAAATAAGGTAAAGCTTTATAAGTGAGACCCCAAAAATAGTGTAGTGCCAAGGAGGCTTAGTTACTTTAAATATCCTTGTGTCTCATACCAGCCTCAAGTCTACATTATAAGCTAAAGAAAAGTCCTATAGTGATCCTAACTTAACTGTCTGAAAGCTTTGAAAATGAAAATAAGTGGCAAACTTATGGTATTTGGCATATATTGATTGGAACTTCTTTCTGAGAGTGAGTGTCACTTGACTGTCCCCACATTGACATGCTTGAGTTAACATATGAGTGAGGAGGGACCTCTTTGTTGTAAGGGCATACTGGTTACGTTGCTAGTTGCTAACTTGTTTGGATAGTGTAATCTTGGTACATGCATAGTTGTTGTTGCTGAATTGATGCCATATCTTGATTCCTATGTGTCTCATTATTGTTCTTCAATAAAATCTACATTTATTTTTTTAAATTAATTGACCTTGGAGATGGTGAAGATGTTTTGAGATAATATGGACTGTTGACTACCGAATGTACTTTGTATCCTCTTAGTTATGTATTAGTTGCTTGAGTATGAGCAAATGTTTTAAGTTAAGGGTGTTGATGTGTGAGCAGATGCTAAAACATTTGAGGCTTTTAACTGAGAAAAATTGCAAAGTATAAGCAAGTTTTATCATTTTTGATTATTTTCTCTTTGATATTGCAGTAAAATTCAAGATGCAAGAGAACCAGCAATAATGGAAGTAAAAGATTTAATTTTTTAGCAATTAGAGAGGGAAGTATAGATGATGACTTATCTGATAAGTTGCCAGCATTATGATAAGCTATCAGAGTTGTCGTCAGCCTTAGACAGAGAATGAGATTTGGCTTGAAGAAGTGACGACAACCTGTGATAGGCCATCAGAGTTATGATAAGCTTTCAGGCTCGTTGTCAGGCTTAGGCAGTGCTTTAGAACTTGAAATGAAGAAACGATGACAATTCTGATAAGTTGTCAAATTTGTGATAAGTTATTAGAATCATCGTCACCTGTAGATAGTGTGAGATAGTGGAAGCAGAAGTGTGATGATATTTCCTAATAAGCCGTCAGGTGTCTGATAAACCATAAAAAATGCCATCATCCCAAGGCAAAAACCATGAAAGTTGAAGAGGACCTGACGAAAATTCTTATAAATCATCAGACTCCTCATGATGAGTCACACTTTGTCGTCACCTGTGCGAGAAAAGATCTATAATCTGTGATTTTGTTTCCATAATTAGGCTAAAGCATTTAAAGCATATGTTAGGGTTTCATTGAACGAGGGAAGTGGAACATCTTGAACTTATTCCAAGGGAGTTTACTTTTCCTGTTGTCTCACTAAACTTAGAATTCAATATTCAACTCTTTGATTGGATTTTAAGATTTTCTCTTGATCTTGGAATAGACTCAACTTCAGACTTCATCTTTTGTAAGTTTAATTTCTTTGAATGATAAATATAATTGTTGCTATCTCTTTCTATCTCATGTGGAACTAAAATTAACTACTAGGGTTGTAGTATCTATGATTATTCCTCTATGGATTTACTAGTTTTCTACGGTTTGAGTGATTGTGGAGACATCTTGATAATTCCTTAGTTATGATTGTTATTTATTGGTTGCAAATAATAAATCCCGCCTTATGTTGATTTTCTCAAACTGAGAAATAAACTAAAGGTAGTGATTTATCAACAAGGATTTTGGAAGGTTAAGCTCCTATCTAATGATTAATGATGTAACAAGATTGATTAACTAGAGATAAAATCAGTATGAATAATATAATTTTCTAAGTTTGAGAGAATTAGGAAGTTTTACATCTAGGCAGGTTGAGAAACACTTAGATGGACTGTCGAAACTGATAATTTGGTGATTCCCATAAGTCATGAGAATCCAGTACTACAACTATTATTCAATGAGGGTTTAGTAATCATAGTGATCAGAACCCTAGTTTCTCTTTATCATTGACTTGAACCATTAAAATTTTAGCTTTGAGTTCTGAAGCAAGTCGAAACTTTAATTATTGTTTGATTGATAAAACCCCCCATTTTATTTTTTTGCAACATTTGTTTAAATTCAATTTGTAGCTATAGTTTTAAATTAGTTTAATCGCCACTCACATTGTTCCTCGTGGATTTGACCCCGACTCCAAAGTTGGGTAAATATATTGATGACGACCGCCTTACACTAAATTGATGTGTAAGTTGAGCGTCATTAGTGGTCAGTGTTAAAACCTCCTAGATTCTATTCTGCCAGGTGTACGGTTTATGGGTACTATTGATACACTTAGGTATGACTTGGATTTAGGTGAGTATTGGATAGTACGACTAGAATGGATGTTTGTACCCACCTGAGGGGATGTCTAGGAGTTTATGTGAAGGCAATCTGAATATTTCTCCTCTTATCCTAATAAGGTCCCACAATTTATATGGCCCTTGCAAGGTTATTTTCCCTATTATTCTATACTTATAAACTTAGGAAAACACTTTTAAATCCTCTCTAAAGTTCTTGGGAAAAGAAGGTTGGGGTTTTATCTTAAGGCTCAATTTATGGCTTGTGTTGGTGGTTTCTCTCTAATAACTTCTCAATTAAGACATGTTCACTTCCCTCATTGTTATTTCTAACTAAATTCATGATTTTACACAATGTTTTCAAGGTTTAAAGGTTGTATGATTTTGGTTTTCAAATATAATTTGGGGTTTTTATTTAGAAATGCTTGGTTACAGTTTCCCTATGCTTTAATTATGCTTTTCATATTCTTTAATGGTGGTTTTGGATAATTGGATTGGATGGTAATGGTTATTGGTGATTGGAATTGGTTTTGGAAATATTAGGCCCCCAATGTGTTTGATAAAATGCTTAAACAACGTTTTTACTAAGCTATTGGTATTTCAATGGAAGTTAAAAATGTTTTTAACTAGGTAATGGAACCCTAAATGGATTTCATGGTTTGGAATGGTTTAAAGAAATGGTTTGTCTTAATAAACCTACTTGTAGGGTACATGGGAATCCCCTAATTCTGTCGGATAGTACGATCTATGGGTATATGGGAATCCCTTGGTCACTAAAAGGTTTGGCTAAGGATAATACTTGTAAGTGATAGTTGGTATAACGATACAAATATTAATGGCCTTTGTTAATAAATGGATAATGGTTTGGTTAGTTGGAAAATAGTTCTAATTAGGCTTAAAAAGGGAGGTATAGCAAAGCCGTGAAAGGTGGAGGTCCCGAGGGGATCGAAACTAAAAACTCATATTTGTCGATATGTGATTTGGTCTTGTTGACCGTGTGCATGATGTCAGACTTTATATAGGGGGATGCACTTGTCATCCCAGGTTTTCTTCCCTGGTCGTACGGCATCACGCATTGAGGACCGTTTGGTAAGGAAAGATGAACCCATATAGCTCGTGGGTGTTTTAGAATAGCAAAGCTACACAGACTAGTTAAAGGTTTTTAATGCATGATAAACACGATTCCTTTTCCTAGCATGGTTATATATATGTATGGTTGTTTGCATTATAGATGGTTTTACTTGGTCTTATAAATGGCATTATTTTATCCTTATCCAGTGTTTATACTGGCAATCACACGCTAACCCATCTTTGACCTTCTGTAAACCCACGCTATGCAATAATCGGTCATTCTAATTTTTTTTAACATTTGGATACTCGGGTCAGCTATAGGATTAAAGTGGTGAGCTTCAATCTTTTCAGATGGCTCCATTTAATTGGTGTTTTTTCATACTTTAGATTACTTTTGGATTATGGTTTTGTCTATGGTTGGGGGAATGTACCAACTAGATTGTATTACTCTTTTTGTTAGACGCTTTGTGGTACTTTTATGGGTTAGAATAAGAGGGATCGGTATGGGTGTCAGCTTTAACACTGGCATTAGTATTGGGGCTCACACCTTTGGATAATATCATTTGTTTTTTTATCCTTTCATGTTACGTTATGAAACATGATTTGGTTATTAAGTGACTGTTGATTTAAGGCTACGGTTTTGTTATCAGATGGGTTTAGTATAGTTGGACTTGGTTGGGTCGGTCTCAGTAATAGACCTATCCCAGAGTTTTAAAGTAAATAATAATTTTATTTTGTTATATGTTCTAAATTCAGCCAACTTAGGATAAGTGGTTGGAGGTTGGGTTGGGTAATAGGGGTGGTCTGCGGTCTGGGTCAGACTTAGGATGCCCATTATGATAAGGCCTCGGGTTGGGTAGTGTCAAGTTGGTATTAGAGATTTAGGTTTATGATCAATTGGGAGTCCACAAAGTTGTGTCTAGTAGAGTCTTACTTAGGGGTATGTAGTATGCCAAACTCATAAGAGAGAGGATACATGACATTTAGGAATGTTTCACTTTCTTAGTATTCTATTTTTCAAGCTCGGAGTCTAAGTCTTGGATTCTTCTCTAATTCTTGGTTATTCCCTTTTTAGATTATGCCTCATAGATCTGGAACACAAGGAAACTCTTCGGTCCCATTTGAGGGAGATGTTGATCAGGTATGTCATATGTTGGGAGTTCGTCTTTGATCTCAGGGTCCTATCCCTGATGGTTTTGGAATTCCGCCAGTTGTTGCTAGTCCTCTTCAAGGTGATGTTACTAATGCACAATTTTTCAAATCAATTTATGTTATTTGTTAGTTGGTTGGTTCTCAAGTTGAGTAGGATATATTTGTTGGATTGTCTGTTGAGGCCATAAGGGTTGGCCAATTTATGAAGATGAGTCCTTCTTTCATAGGAGTAAAGTTGGAGGACGATCCTTAGGCTTTCTTGGATGAGATGGAGAAGATATTCAGGGTTATGCAGGCTACTAATGTGGAAGGGATGAACTTTGCATCTTATCAGCTCAAGGATATTTCATATTAGTGGTATGAGAAGTTGGACATGGATAGAGGTAAGTGGTGGAGTCAGAATTAAGGGAGGCTTTCTCTTATGCCTTCTTGGATCATTTCTTTTCTCAAAAGTTTGGAGAAGTAAAAATAGAGAAGTTTGTGAATCTTAAGCAGAGGGGAATGTCTATTAAGCAATATGCCTCAAAATTTCATCAGTTGTCAAGGTATGCTCATAATTTTCTTGCTGACAAGAGGGTGAGAGTGAGGAAGTTCGCTTCTGGGATGAATTGATACTTGATCATAGAAAGCTAAACTGCCTTTCTGATTAAGGATGTGGACATTTTTAGGTTAACTATTCATATGAAATAAGTAGAGAAAGAAAAGTGAAAATAGGTAGAGTTTGGAGATAGACAGGGTAAGAGAGGCAGGTTCTCTAAGCAGGGTGGTGCTCAGCACTAGGGAAGTTGGGACAGAGGTAAGTGGAAAAAGAAAAAGTATGGGAGTTCTAGTTCCTTTTCTGCTGCAATTGCTCCTTATCTAAAATAGTCAGGTGATAGGCATTCACAAGGTGGTGATAGTTTTTAGGAACAGGGTGCCCTATCTTAGAAAAGGTGGGGGAAATTGGCTTCGTCATGCCCTCCTTGTCATTTTTGTGGTCATCCTCATTGGTGTTATTGTGATGAAGAGAGGGACAAATATTTTAAGTGTAGCTAGCCAGGCCATTTGCTCAGGAATTGTCTGGTTAATAAGGTGGCTACGGGATTGAATAAGGTTTCTATTGCTTCATCTTCTACTATGGCACCAGGTGGTGTTACTTCTATGCTGTTACTGTATGGGGTATCTCCATGGGGTGCACCAGTGTTGTTGGTGCAGAAAAAGGATGGTTCCCTTCGGATGTGTATTGACTACAGGAAATTGAATAAGGTCATTGTCAAGAACTAATATCCTCTCCTAAGGATAGATAACTTATTTGATTAGCTGTAGGGTTCCAAGTTTTTCTCTAAGATAGATCTTTCGTCTAGGTATTATCAGCTTAAGATTAGGGATTTAGATACCCCTAAAGCGGCTTTTCATACTCGGTATGAACATTTTGAATTCTTAGTGATGTCATTTGGTTTGACAAATGCTCCGACAACATTTATGGATTTAATAAACTGGGTTTTCAGGTAGTTCTTGGATCTCTTTGTTATTGTGTTTATTGATGACATTCTGTTTTATTCTAAGAGTGATGTGGATCATGCTAATCACCTTTGTGTAGTGTTACAGACATTGAAGAAACGAAGGTTGTATGCCAAGTTCTCTAAGTGTGAGTTTTGGTTGAACGTTTTGACTTTTCTTGGTCATATTATTTCTAGTGAGGGGACTATGGTGGATCCTAAGAAGGTGGATGCAGTTTAAAGGTGTCCTAGAACTACGACTACATCAGATATTTGGATCTTCTTAGGTTTGGCTGGGTATTATCGGCGATTTGTGAAAATTTTATTGAGTATAGCTGCTTCTTTGACTTAGTTGACTCAGAAGAAGTTGAAGTTTCCTTATTTGGATGCTTATGACTGGTGTTTTAAGAAGCTAAAAGATAAGCTAACTTTGGCTCTAATTTTGACTTTGCCTGAGGGTAATGATGGTTTTTTGGTTTATTGTGATGTATCTCGAGTAGGTCTTGGTTGTGTGTTGATGCAACATGGGAAGGTGATTGCCTATGCTTCCAGGGAGTAGAAAGTGCTTGAGAGAAATTATCCTACTCATGATTTGGAGCTTCTGGTGGTGGTTTTGTTCAGAAAATATGGCGATATTAGTTGTATTGTATTCATTTGGATATCTTTTCTATTCATAAGAGTCTATAGTATGTGTTCACTTAGAAGAAGCTTAATCTCAAGCAGAGGAAACGGTTAAAGATTCTCTAGGATTAAGATATGAGTCATTGTTATCACCCAGGTAAGGCTAACGTGGTTGCTGATGCTCTTAGCAGGTTGTCCACGGGGATTTTAGCTCATGTGGAGAAAGGGAAGCAGGAATTAGTGAAGGATATTCGTTGCTTATCTAATTTTAGCGTTTTCCTTTTAGACTCCAAGGATGGTAGTGTGATGGTACATGAAGTGGTTCATTCGTCTCTTGGTGTATAGGTTAAGGAGAAGAAAGTGCTAGATCCTATCGTGATAGTAATCAAGAGTGATATTGGTGGGGTAAAAGTAACGGTATTTGAGATTAGTGGCGACGATACTTTATGGTACCAAGGGAGGTTATGTGATCCTGATAATGATGGGTTACAACAAAGGATTTTGGCGGAGGCACAAGAATCACTCTAAATTGTTCATCTTGGCTCTACAAAAATGTATCATGACCTAAAGGATATATATTGGTTAAATGGTTTGAAAAGGGATGAGGTTGATTTTGTGGCCAAGTACATGGTGTGCCAACAGGTTAAGGTTGTGCACAATCGACCTGGTGGGTTGTATTAAGAGATTGAGTTACTTGAATGAAAATAAGAGGTGATCAATATGAATCTCGGTACTGACCTTCTTCATTCTCAAAATTAATATGATTCCATTTAGATTATCATGGATAAAATGACAAAGTCTGCTTACTTTTTGCTAGCGAGGACTATCTTCTCGACGGAGGACTATGCAAAGTTGTACCTTTAGGTGATCGTAAAGATATGGGGTACCTACTTTGATCATCTCTGATCATGGTACATAGTTTTTATCTCATTTTTGGCAGTCTTTTTAGAAAGGATGAGGTACTAAGGTTATTCTGAGTAATGGTTTTCATCCTGAAATAGATGGGCAGGTAGAGAGGACTATTCAGACATTGGAGGATATGCTTTGGGCTTGTGGGATTGATTATGGTGGAAAATTTATTGAGCATCTACGTTTGTAGAATTTGCTTACAACAATAGTCGTCATTCTAGTATTGGTATGATCCCTTTTGAGGTGTTGTATGGTAGGAGGTTTAGATCTCCTATTGGTTGGTTTGAGCTTGGTGAGGCGGATATATTTGGTCCTAATTTAGTTTACCAAGTGATGGAAAAGGTGAAGGTGATTCAGGATAGGCTTAAGGCTGCCCAAAGTCGCCAAAAGTCCAATGCAGATATTAGGCACAGAGACTTGGAGTTTAAGGTTGGGGATAGGGTGTTACTCAAGGTATCTCCTATTAAGGGAGTGGTGTGATTTGGAAAAAAGGGGAAGCTTAGTCCCCGGTATATTGGTCATTATATGGTTTTCTAGAGGGTTGGTTATATTGCTTATGAATTAGAATTTCCTTCTAGCTTGAGCTCCATTCATACGGTATTCCATGTTTCCATATTTAGGAAGCGTCTTGGTGATCCTCTTTCGGTTGTTCCTTTAGAGGTATTGGGTATCTTTTATGGTCTACCTTATGAAAAGGTCAAGATCAAGATTTTGGATTGGTAGGTTTGTAGATTGCAGACCCAGGATGTGTCCTCGATTAAGGTTCTATGGAAGAACCATAAGGTAGAAGAGGCTACATGGGAAGCAAAAGCAAACATGATGTCCAAATATCCGTATTTGTTTACTTCTCCTGCTATTCCGGCTAAAGGTTTGTGTTGTTAAACACATCAAGTTGCTTCTCTTGCATTTTTGTTTATTTTCTTAAAGGTAAGAGTAGAGACATCTAAAGGTTGGATTAATGTTTGATAATGCAAATGACTTGTGCATATAGTTACCACTACCTTGTCCGTTATTCACGGATGAATACTTCTAGTGAGGGAGACTGAAACACCCTGGTTTCTAGACATTAGAAAATTTCCTAGATTTATGGTTTCTGGAAATGATATGACTTAGGGGAATGAGTCATACATTGCGGTACAGGTGGTATGTGCCAATCCTATGCGGACCTGTATTGGTTGGTGCGGTGGATTTGGTTTCTGTAATAAATACAACTTAGATGGTATGAGTCGTATTGGTTAATATGGGTTATTTGGGTACTTCACTTAATTTTAGACTTGGTAACTTAAGTTGGGTCTGAGTACGAGTGGCTCACCATGCGCCATAAGTCAGGGTACGAGATATACCATAATAGCCCGCATGTTTCTATGCTAGGAAGTGAATAAGTATTCCTGCGTATGAAATCTCCTATCCTGTGATTCATACTTGAGTACATGACTTATAATGAATATCCTAATGATAGGATAGCTTATGATGCATTAAGCATGTTCATATGAGTCACTTAAGGTAATACATGCTAAGAGTTTTTGAATCCATCAAGTTTTAGTGTTTGATTTTGCAAGGTTCATGTTTGAACGAGTATAACTCGATGCTAATGTGGTATTTTTGCTGATTTATACCCACCAAATTGTAGAGAATCGAATTATCTTTCCAACGATACCAGTTTTGCCTTAATCCAATGCCCGAGCAAAAAGTTATGCTCATTTTTTTAAGAAACAGTAAGCATAGGTGATTGGTTAGGCGCCACCCAACCCAAGCATAGACAATAACTTGGGCGCCGCCTAAGTCAATTCCAGGTGTCAAAAACACTCCATTTAAAGTTATTTTAAAGGTAATTAAGTCTTTAAATAATCCTTACACGTCCCTAAACTTAACCCTACGAAATATATAGCTTCTAAAAATATTACAACCCTATTTTCATCTCAAATCTCATCATCCAAGAGCACTAAAGGAGAAAAACAACTAGGGTTGCATAATTAAGATTAAAGATCCAATTTCAAGGAAATTCCTCCGTCAATCATCAAGAATCTTCCTTCTAAGGTATGTGTAGTGTTCATCCACGGATTCCTTTCGTCCATGAAGTTCAAGAATCAATCTTTAAAATACAAAAGCTTGGTTGATTGTGGTGCTATGATCATACCCATGTTGATGCTTGTTTGTTTTCCTCTTTTTCATTATAAAGTATGATTTCTATATTGTTGGGTGTTGATAATCATGTTATTGATATTGGGTGATTCCAAAGATGGAATCTTTATATGTTTTTGTGAATTCATGATATCATATGAGTTGGAAACATGTAAATTTGGTTGCTCATGATGTATAATTTGATGATTTCACCTATGCTTAAGATGTGCAGGTAAGGTGTTTGATAAAATGCCTAAGAAACTAGAAATCATGCAATATAGCTAAATTGTGACTAAGTGAAGGATTCATGATATGCCCTTACGTCCCAATGACTTCTATGTGGATAATGTGCCTTGTAAATGTTAATGGAATACTCATGAACTATTCTTATGAGATTGTGCTATGTTTACTTGCAAATCCTACTTATGAACAAGATGTATGATAACCATGCAATCCACATGAACTTCCATGCTATTGGTATGTGCTGCCAATATGATTATGCGATGAACATAATATTAAGAATGTGCAAGTACTTCCATGTGACATGAAATCCTTTCTATGCAATACATTGTTGATAACCATGCTTAGTATGAGATCCCTACTTATGATATTATATATTATGGACTTTACTCTTATGATCAAGTTAGTCATGTGTGTCAGTTTCCTTCCACCGTGTCCTGGGGGTACTTGTACCTGAAAACTATAGCTGTGTACCTAGATCCATGTCATGTTTCACGATATCCAAACTCAAGCTATGATTCCATTGACTTCAGTCAGTCATGTGACTCAGGAAAACCTAATGATCCTAGTCAGTTGTGAGATATCAGTAACATTCCGCCAGTTAACGAAATTCAGTAAGATTAAGTCATGCACAGTCAGTTATTCATGTCCAGTCCCTCCAGATGGGAATAGAGGTTAGCACCGAGTGAACCCAAGGATGGGAACTCACCCACCATTTCAGGGTGTGATTCTTAGTAGTCATCCTTGTGTTCCAAAACTACGTAGGCAGCGTAGGTTGAGACATCTTAACCTGTCAGATTAGGGTTGATGAGGTGGCTTAACCCGTCAGTTTAGGGTTCCCACCGTTCTTATTGAGTACCCGCCAGATAATCACTCATAGGCTGTCCTTACTCGTGGCACGGTATTGACACCGCTCCAGTCGGGGCAGAGATTGGACCCCAGCTTAGCCATAACGGCATACATGGGGCATGTCGGTTAAACACTACTTCCCATAATTTCAGTATCAGTCTCAGTAAAAGAACTCAAGGCGTTCTTCAGATTTTAGTATGTATAGGACTATCAAATACAGTTGTCCATGTTATCATTTTCAGTATCAGTTATGACAGTTATCAGTAAACCATGTATTAGCTTACAGGTCATGCTATCACGTATTCATGATCCCAGTTTCTATATATGTGTGTTTTCACTCCCATGTTCATATAGTCAGTTAGTGTTATATTGCATGAAACCTTTTAAGTTCAGCCTACCTTCCTCATATACTCAGTACTCCAGTTGTACGGACGCATTTGTGCTATGGTGCTTTCTTTTCATCTTACACCATAGGTTCCTAGACACGGCTTCAGCCCAGGAGTAGCGGTAGCATTCCAGTCGTAGAGACACAGTGAGTCCTAATTGATTTTAGGACAATATGATTTGATACATTTATTTCTTTAGTTAAGTTTTACGGAGTTGGAGACATGTTCCTTCAAATCCTTATTCAGATAGTTTAGAGGCTTTCAGATCTATGTTCAGATTTAGCTTTTAGATTGAGTTATTTTTGGTATTTTCACTCACATGATTGTATTCAGTTGAACCTTATGGCCTTACAGTTTTTTGTATTCCGCATTGTTATATCATGATTTATAGTATACAGGTACATATATTAGTCATTGGTTAGCTTGTGGTCCCTCGGGGTCATGAGCACCGTGTATCATTTCGGTTTAGCGAATCGGGGTGTTACAAACTTGGTATCAGAGCCTAAGGTTTAATAGATTCCTAGGAAGTCTGAAAGCCGCATCTAGTAGAGTCTTGTACATGAGTGTGTTGCGCGCCATATTTATGTGCGGGAGGCTATAAGATGTTTTAAGAACAGTCCCCTTTCTTCATTATTCATGTCATGCTAGTGAGCATAATCACAAGTTAAACTCTCAGTCTAATCCATTCTTCTCTTTTTCCAGACCATGGCCCCAAAGAGAAGAAACCAACCAGCTCCTCAGGCCGTTGATCCTTTGGGCGAACATGTTTCCCATGCAGAGTTTAGAGCGACATTTACCACACTTGCTCAGTTTATGGTTGCATAGAATAAATGGCCACCAGTCATTTCGGCCAATTCAGTGGCCACTCCGAAAGCAGATAGGGTTTGGGACTTTACCCAGATGAACCCTCTATCTTTCCATGGGTCTAAGTCTGATGAGGACCCTCAGGAGTTCATTGACCAAGTCCAGAAGGTCATCGACATCATGGGTATTAATTCTATTGAGAGTGCTGAGTTAGCCGCCTACCAATTACAATGGAAGTCTGAGAGGTTATATGATACAAGCCCTATCGAGTGGGAGGAATTCATCACGGCCTTCTTAGACAGATTCTTTCCCCAAGAGCTGAGAGAAGCCAAAGTTCTTGAGTTTATCAACCTCAGCCAGGGGAATATGACGGTTAGGGTGTATTCTCTTAGATTTACTCAGCTAGCCAGGTATGCTCCTTATGTGGTTGCAGACAATAGAGCTAAGATAAGCAAGTTCGTGTCAGGGGTCAACGATAGTGTGGTAAATGAGTGTAGGTATGCGATGCTGATCGGTGATATGACCTTAGCAATACTTATAACCATTGCCCAGCAAGTAAAAGAGTAGAAGTTTAAGACTAGGGAGAGGCAGAACAAGAGAGCAAGGTCAGGTAATTTCAACTTTGGTCAGCCCAAGTTAGATGGAGGAAACCGTTCACAATATCGCTCTAAGTCAGCCATTCCAGCTCCTTTCTCTGCCAGCGCTCTAGTGCCAAAGTTCAGAGACAGCAATAGAAATAAAGTGCTAGGCTCTAAATCTCAGGGTAGTGTTAACAGTGCCCGAATGAATCCCCTTTGTCAGATTTATGGTAAGGACCACAAGGGCATTTCCAGAGCCGGTAGTGATGTCTATTTTGGTTGTGGCAAGCCAAGCCATAGTATTAGGGAGTGTCTCCAGTCAAGTCTTCAGGGTCAGCAAAATCATTCTACAGCCCAGTCCAGTTTTCCAAACCAGAAGGGTATCATTTCCAGTGCTACCGGTGGGCAACGCCCAAATAGACTCTATGCTCTTCAGTCCCGGCAGGATCAGGAAAATTCTCCTGATGTCGTTACTGGTACGTTAGAGATTTTCCATGTTAATGTTTATGCTTTGGTAGACCTAGGTGCATCTTTGTCTTTTGTTACTCCATACATAGCAGGCAATTTTGAAATCAGTCCCAAAGTCCTAGAAGACCCCTTTTCAGTCTCTACCCCAGTAGGTAAAACCATTATAGCCCGATGGGTATACAAGAATTGCCTGGTTATGATATCTCAAAAATCTACGTCAGCAGATTTAGTGGAGTTAGAGATGACTGATTTTAATGTTATTCTCAGCATGGATTGGCTTTGTTCCTTCTATGCCACAGTCTAATGCAGAAATAGGATAGTTCAGTTTCAGTTCCCGAATGAGCCCATCCTAGAGTGGAAGGTTAGCATTTCAGCATTCAGGGGACAACTTGTTTCCTATCTTTAGGCAAGAAAACTGATTTCTAAGGGGTGTGTGTATCATCTTGTGCATGTTAAAGATTCCAGTTCTAAATATCCCAGCCTCGAAACATTCCCTATTGTTAATGAATACTCGGATATTTTTCTAGAAGATCTTCCAGGAATTCCTCCTAAAAGAGGAATAGACTTCGGCATAGACCTTCTTTTGGATACTCAACCTATTTCTATTCCACCCTACAGAATGGTACCATCAGAACTCAAGGAACTGAAAGATTAGTTAAAGGATCTCTTAGATAAGGGATTCATCAGACCCAGCATTTCCCCATGGGGTGCGCCAGTATTATTCGTACGCAAGAAAGATGGTTCTCTCAGGATGTGTATTGATTACCGTCAACTCAATAGGGTCACGGTCAAGAACAGATATCTCTTCCTAGGATTGATGATATATTCGACCAACTTCAGGGTGCTAGTTACTTCTCCAAGATAGACCTCAGATTAGGCTATCATCAGCTCAGAGTTAGAGAATGTGACATTTTGAAGACAACTTTCCGTACTCGGTATGGTCACTTTGAAATTTTAGTCATGTCATTTGGTCTTACCAATGCCGCTGCATCTTTTATGGATTTAATGAACTGTGTGTTCAAGAAGTACTTGGACATGTTTGTCATAGTCTTCATAGATGATATTCTAGTCTATTCTCGCACAGAGCGGGATCATGCAGACCATCTCAGGATTGTTCTTCAGAGTCTCAGGGATCACCAATTATTTTCTAAGTTCAGCAAGTGCAATTTTGGCTAAGATCAGTATCATTATTTCTGGTGATGGCATTAGAGTAGATCCTCGGAAAACTTAGGCAGTAAGAAACTAGCCTAGACCCGTATCTCCATTAGATATTAGGAGTTTCTTGGGTTTGGCTGGCTATTACAGATGGTTTGTCGAGGGATTTTATTCTATTGCATGTCCCATGTCCAGATTGACTCAGAAGAAGATTAAGTTTTAGTGGACAGATTCATGCGAGAAGAGCTTTCAAGAGTTGAAGACTCGACTCACCTCCGCTCCTGTTCCAGCTATTCCAGATGGTTCAGATGGTGTTGTAGTCTATTGTGATGCATCTAGAGTGGGTTTAGGTTGTGTCCTCATGTAGCATGGTAGGGTCATAGCCCACGCCTCCATACAGTTAAAAACACATGACAAGAATTATCCTACTCATGATCTTGAGTTAGCAACGGTAGTTTTTGCCTTAAAGATTTGGAGGCATTATCTCTATGGAGTTCATCTAGATGTCTTCACAGACCATAAAATCCTTTAGTATGTCTTTTCCCAGAAAGATCTCAATCTTCACCAGAGAAGGTGGTTAGAGATCTTGAAGGATTACGACAACAGTGTTTGTTATCATCTGGAAAAGGACAATATTGTGGCCGATGCTCTCAGTCAACTCTCCATGTGTAGTATTTCTCACATTGAGGATAGTAAGAAAAAGATGGCTCAACAGATCCATCATCTTGCCAGACTAGGCATTCGCTTAGTCGACTCTTCAGAGGGTGGTGTATGTGTTCATAGTAGTTCAGAGTCATCTCTAGTTTCCAAGGTAAAAGAGAAACAAGGTAGGGTCGTCTATGTGTTCCAGGTGTTGATGAATTGAGGCAGCAAATACTTGCAGAAGCGGATGGTACGTGATACTCTATTAATCCAGGGGCCACTAAGATGTACCATAACATGCGGAAGATCTATTAGTGGAGTGGGATGAAGAGAGATGTTGGAGAGTTTATGGATAAGTACTCTACATGTCAGCAGGTTGAGATAGAGCATCAGAAACCTAGTGGTTCCATGCAAGAGTTCACCATTCCTACTTGGAAGTGGGAAGAAGTTAACATGGACTTTGTGATGGGTTTGCCAAGAACTCGTCATCAGCATGATTCAGTCTGGGTCATTATAGATAGTATGACCAAGTCAGCTTATTTCCTTCCTATTCGTTCTTCTTATTCCGCCAAGGATTATACCAAACTCTATATCAAGGAGTTAGTCAGGTTACACGGTGTTCCACTATCTATCATCTCAGACAAAGGTACCCAGTTCACTTCTCACTTTTGGAAAGTATTTCAAAAGGGTCTCGGTACCCAAGTCCATCTTAGCACAGCATTTTATCCTAAGACAGATGGTCAAGCAGAGAGGACCATTCAGACTCTTAAAGATATGATAAGGGCGTGTGCAATTGACTTCAAGGGAAGTTGGGATGACCACTTGCCTTTGATTGAGTTTGCATACAATAATAGCTATCATTTTAGTATTCAGATGGCTTTATTCGAAGCTCTCTATGGTAGGAGATGTAGATGTCCGATTGGTTGGTTCAAATTTAGTGAGGCCTTAATAATAGGTTGTGACTTAGTATTCGACGCCTTAAAGAAAGTTTAGTTGATCATAGAGAGACTCCAGGTTGCTCAGAGCCGACAGAAGTCCTATATAGATATTCCTAGAAAGGATCTTGATTTTGAGTTCAATGACTATATCTATCTTAAGATCTCTCCCATGAAGGGAGTGAAAAGGTTTGGCATGATAGGGAAACTCAGTCCCCGATATGTCGGTCCCTTCAGAATTCTTTGTCGCTTCGGCAAGGTAGCTTATGAGCTTGAGTTACCTTCAGATCTAGCCTCAGTCCATCTAGTCTTCCATGTCTCTTTGCTAAAGAAGTGCATAGGTGACCCAATAGTTGTAGTCCCTATTCAAAGCATCGACATTCAGAACAGCCTCTCCTATGAAGAGATTTCAGTCAAAATCTTAGATTATCAGACTCGTAGATTGAGGAACAAAGAAGTCCCTCTAGTCAAGGTTCTTTGGCGAAATTAGTTTCATGAGGGAGCTACTTGGGAAGCAGAAGCAAATATGCGTACCAAGTATCCTCACCTCTTCCCTGCCAATTCAGATCAAGATCAAGCTTAAGTATACTCTTCTAGGGGTACAATTTATGGGTACTAGTCGTACACTCAGATATGACTTGGATCTAGGTGAGTCATACCTTGGACAGTGTTGGGCCCAAGGGAGGTGTCCTTGGGTATGAGTGGTGGGTACCACTCGAATTGGAGGCTACGATTGGTATTGATGGTCATGCCCACTTGATGAGAATTCTGGGTGTTTAAGTGAGGGAAATCTGAACATTTTCCCACTTATCATAATAAGGTCCCACGACATATATGGCCCTTGAAAGGTTATTTTCCCTACTATTCTATTCTTAAACACATAGGAAACCATACTTAAATCCTTTCTAAAGTTCTTGGGGAAAGAAGGCTAGGGTTTTATCTTAAGGCTTAATTGTGGCTTGTGTTGGTGCTTTATCTCCAATAACTTCTCAATTAAGACATATTCTCTTTCCTCATTGTTAGTTATAACTAAAGGCATGGTTTTATACAATGTTTGCACGGTTTGAATGTTGTATGATTTTGGTTTTCAACTATGATTTGGGGGTTTTATTTGTAAATGCTTGGTTATGGTTTCCCTGTGCTTTAATTGTGCTTTTCATATGCTTTAATGGTGGTTTTGGATAATTTTATTGCATGGGAATGGTTATTGATGATTAGAATTGGTTTTGGTAATACTATTCCCCCATTGTGTTTGATAAAATGCCTAAATAATGTCTTCACTATGCTAGTGGTTTTTCAATGGAGCTTATACGTTTTTTAAAGTTGGTAATTGAATCCTAAATGGCTTCCATGGATTGGAATAGTTTAAAAGAATGGTTTTTCGTAATAAACCTACTTGTGGGGTACATAGGAATCCCCCAAAGAAATTGGATAATATGATCTATGGGTATATCTGAATCCCTCGATCACTAAAAGGTTTTTCGAAGGACAATACTTAAAAGTAATGGTTGGTATAATGATACCAATATTAAAAGCCTTTGTTAATAAATAGATAATGGTTTGGTTGGTTTGAAAATGATTTTTATTGGGATAAAACAAAAAGGTGTAGAAAAGCCATGGAAGGTGGAGGTCCTAGGGGAATTGAAATTGGAAACTCATATTTGCTGATGTGAGGTTTGGTCTTGGTAACCGTGTGCAAGATGTCACACTTTATATTGGGGGGTGTACTAATCTCTTGGGTTTTCTTCCCTGGTTGTGTGGCTTCACGCACTAGGTCCCTTTCACTAGGGGAAGCTGAACCCATTTAGCCCATGAGGTTTTAGGATGGTAAAGATAGACAGCTCAGGTAAAGGTTTTAAATGCATGCTAAACACAGTTCCCTTTCCTGGCATGTTTATATATATGTATAGTTGTATGTATAATGGATGGTTTTACTTGGTTTTGTAAATGGCATTATTTTATCCTTATCCTGAGTTCATGGTAGCGATCTCTCTCTAACCCATCTTCGAGCGGCTGTATACCCACGCTATGCAGGAGCTGGACATTCTACTCCTCTTGCTTAGCATTCAGATACTTGGGTCAGCCGTTGGATTGAAGTGGTGAACTTTTATCTTTACAGAAGGCTCCATTTCATAGATGTTGTTTCATACTTTGGATTGCTTATGGTTTTGCCTATGGTTGGGGTCATGTCCTAACCGAATTATATTACTCTTGTTTAGAGTGTTTGTGGTACTTCTATGGGTTTGAATGGGCGGGATCAGTATGGGTGTTAGCCTTAGCATTGGCATTGGTTTTGGGGATTACACCCTTGGATAATATTGTTAGTTGTTCCATATTTTTATGTTATTTTATGGAACATGGTTTGGTTATTAATTGGTTGTTGATTTAAGGCTGTGGTTTAGTTATCGGATAGGTTCGGGAAAGTTGGACTCGGTTGGGTCGGTCTAGGTAATAGACCTATCCTAGATTCTTTAAATGAACATTAACACTATCTTGTTATATGTTCGGTATTAATAAAATTCAGGGCAGGCGGCTGGAGGTTGGGTTAGGTAATGGGGATAGTCTCCAATTCGGGTGGTACTGGGACACCTATTACAATAAGGCCCCGGGTCAAGTCCTGTCAGACCCCCAACTTATGACCCATAGGTAGAACCTATGGTCTACAAGTATACTCTTAAGTATTAGACCTTTATTATGCTCTCAGGATCCACTTAGGACCACCAACCTACAACCCATAAGTAGTTCCTATAGCCCATTGATATGGTATCGTAGGTGGGTAGATAGCTTCACAGGGCTTTAGTAAAATAGCCATAACCTTTAACTCCAACGTCGAATTAAGGTGATATCGGATGCATTGGAAAGAAGATTCGAAGATTTTCCTAAGTTGAAACATTAACTAAAACTAAATTGTTTGAAAAGTTCTCAACTCATCTTTGAGTTAGTGGATTTTTATGATCTTAATTCATTTCTAAAGATATTCCCATAATATAGAATTGATCATCACACTTATAGTAACATAGAATTATTAGTTTAGATCTATTCATTTAGCAATGACAGTTCAAATTCTAGACCAAAAATATGGGGTGTTACGTATATATAGTACTAATTTGTCATGATCCAAGACTATCCCCTAGTTGTAAAACAGTGATTAGAAGCACACACGTTCCCAAGCTAACTCATGGGGCTGACAAATGCATGAACAATTGAATATAAACATGTATAAAATCTTAAATGACTGACTAAAAGCATAATAATGAGATATGTTTTTTTAGTACAATACTATTAAAAGATTACAACACTGTAATCTGAAAGGATGAGGAACTGAATCTACATACAATAACTCTAACTGACCCACCTATGCCTGTAGGTAACCAAAAAATTTTGTCCCACTTATAGAAACCATCAACATCCATATATGGTGACTTGAAACCACTGGTTCCACTTTCATTTTCAAATAGTGCGTTGAAGGGTCTTATCACATTGAGGTGCATTGTGATATGCGTCTGCAAATGCTCGGTTATATCCACAAATAGAATATATTTAACAGATTTTTGGATTAAAATATCACTACCTCTCAGGTTTTAAATAAATTTTATCCCAAAATATATTTGTCAATCAATCATTTTCCAAATTCAAATCCAAAGATGAAGCCAAGCCGAGTGAGCGATGGCAGTAATAGTGCAAGGTTTGTCTTTTTCCTGCCTCATTATCTACATAAAGGCATGCTTCTATATTTAAGTATGAAGAAGTTTTTTTCTCCCACCAATGTGTGAGAATACTTCTTTTCATAAATTGAAAGTCCCATTCATTTTTTCTTCAGATTCCATTCACTCTTATCACTTAGTACTCAAAAATACCCCATATGAATTAAAAATTTCTATTTTATCAGAAAAAAAATATGGAAAAGTGTGTGATTTATAAGCAAAGACTAATTTCATCTGGATAAGTTGGTTTCCATTTGAACTTTCTGTAATGAACTTACATTGGTTGCATTCGATCAATCGGCATAGTGATAACTTTGTGATCTTTTGGGTACACATAGGCAATGAAACTAACACACAAACCTTATAACATTTAAGCTTCTCATAATTTTTGTAACACCCCAAGTGTGATGAGGTCTAAAACAAGTTAAGCGTAAAACAGTTTGAGAAGAGTTTGGGTACATTAGGAAAAGATTGGGGCCCATAAATGGGGCTGTGTGTCGCTAAGGGGTTGGTGCGCAATGGATTCACGTCGCAAAGGGACCTACGAGGGCTTACTGTCATGCCTCTACAATAGGCCTCGCGCAATAAAGCGGGAGATTTTTGGTGGGCTTTGCGTAGACTAGGTATTAGGCCCGTGCTCTTGACTGCACTACTCTACCTGGGTTACAACGGTCCCTACCAGTACTCTTTGGAACGCTTGATCAGGTTTTATACAGTACTTGTAGGGATATATATTGAATGTAGAGTTCCAAAAGTCCATCCACTATCTTACTAAGATTATGGAATTGTAGTCTCATCATTTTGATCATGTTAGTCCTACTCCAATTTGTCTGAGGTTTCTCAGGTAGGCTAATTTATGAGATTGAATCCCCTAACCTTAATAGTCTAAGGTTGATGAGGCTTCTTATGGGCTTATTGATAAGATGGAGGAGATATTTAGTGTGATTCATGCTAGAGATTAAGAAGGGGTTGAATTTATAGCTTATCAATTAAAAAATGGTTTATCAGTGGTATGAAAATGGAAAGAGTTGAGGGGTGAAGATGACGAGTCAGTGGTAAGGGATGAGTTCATATATACTTTTATTGATCATTTATTTTCACAAGGGAAGATAAAAGCCAAAGCTAAAGAGTTTGTAAATTTAAATTAGGGTAGGATGAGTGTTAAGGAGTATGCATTTAAGTTCATCCAATTATCTCATTATACCCCTGAGCTTATGTCTAGTATGAGGTTGTTTTCTTTAGGTTTATCTCATGACTTGGTGTGAGAGTTTAAGGTTGTTATGTTGAATAATGATATGGATATATTGAGGTTGGCGATTTATATGTAGTAGGTGGAATATGAGAAGAAAAAGTAGATGGAAATGGGAGAAAGGTACAACAAGAAGTTTATGTATATAAAATAGTGTAAAAATTAGCAAAACAATGGGAAGGATGGTAGGAAATGGCCTAAGAAGAAGAACTGGGGAAATTCTTATTCCTCAGCTAGTGCTCTTTATCCTAAGCCTTTAGGAGATATGGATTTTCATCATTACTATAGTCCTCGAGTACAAGGTGCTCAATCTCAGGTTACTGGATCTTAGTCAGCCCCTCCTTATCCACCTTACCATATTTGTGGGATGCTTCATCGTGGTTATTTTAAGAAGGGGATAAATAGTATTCTAATTGTGATCAGCTGGGTCATATGCAGAGAGATTGTCCTTCAGTAAGGGTTTCCATTGGGCTAATATGGTCCCGATCATCACTTTATATGCCCCTACAACTAAGGGTGCTTCTTCATAGATGGGAACTGGTTGGAATTACCTTTATGCTCTTTCCACTCATTGCAATCTGAGGCGTCCCCAAATGTTGTCACTAGTATGTTACAACTTTTCTCACATAATGTTTATTATTTTATTGATACATTTTCTACCCTATCTTATGTGACTCGTTATGTGGATATACACATTGATTTAGGTCCTGAATGTATATCAAACCTTTTTTTCTTTTCTACCCCTGTGGGTAAGTCTATTGTTGCTAGAAAAATCTATAAGGGTTGTGTGGTATCTATCCCTCATAGAGAGACATTGGTAGATCTAATATAGCTTGATATGGTGGATTTTGAAGTGATCTTGGGGATGAATTGGCTTTATTTTTTCTATGCTTCCTAGAATTATAGGACCCGAAAGATCACTTTTCATTTTCTTAATGAACTAGTATTAGAATAGGAGGAAAGTTCCATGGTACCTAAAGGGAAGTTTATTTTTTATCTTAGGGCTCAAAAGTTGATATCCAAGGGGTGTTTGTTTATCTAATTTTGGTCAATGATTCTAACTCTAAAATTCCCTCCTTGTAATTTATCCTTGTGTTTAATAAATTTCCTGAAGTCTTTCTCGATGATCTTCCTAGGATTCCTCCTGATAGGGAAATAGATTTTTTGATTGATCTTCAATCAGATACTCACCCCATTTCTATTCCTCCTTATAGTATGTCTCTAGCAGAGCTAAAAATCTAAAGAAGTAGTTCATAGATCTCCTCGATAAGGGCTTCATCCATCCTAATATTTCCCTATAGGGTGCTTCTATGCTTTTTTGTGAAATAAAGATGGGTCTCTTTAAATGTGTATTGACTATCATCAGTTGAATAAGGTTACCATGAAAAAAGTACCCTTTTCCTAGAATAGATGACCTTTTTGATCAACTTCAAGGTGCTAAGTGTTTCTCTAAAATATATCTTTGTTTGGTTATCATCAATTAAAAATTAGGGAGGTTGATATTTCCAAGACTGCCTTTCCAACCTGGTTTTGTCACTATGAGTTTTTGGTTCTATCATTTGGGTGACTAATGCTCTGACTGCCTTTATGGACCTTATGAATCGGGTATTCAGATAGTTTTTAGGTCTATTTGTTATAGTCTTCATTGATGACATCTTGGTGTACTTTAAAACTAAGGAGGATTATGTAAATCACCTCTGAATTATGTTGTAAACCATTAAGGGCAAGGAATTGCATGCGAAAATTTCTTAATGTGAATTGTTGTTTTGTGTTGTGACTTTTTTTGTGTATGTTGTGTCTAGATAAGGATTAAGGTGGACCCCTAAATGGTTGAGGTGGTTAATAAGTAGCGTAGACCCATAATTCCAACCAACATTAAGAGCTTCTTTGGATTGGCAGGGTACTATAAGAGATTTTTGGAGAGTTTCTTATCAATCGCTACCCCGCTTATGAGGTTGACTCAGAAAAAGGTAAAGTTTTTATAGTCCTATGCTTGTGTGGGAAGTTTTGAGAAAATAAAGAATAATTTAATTTTTGGTCCTGTTCTGAACCTACTCGAGGGTAATGAGGGGTTTGTTGTGTATTTTGAAGTGTCCCATGTAGGGTTGGGTTGTGTATTAATTCAACATGGTAAGGTTGTGGCTTATGATTTCAGGAAGCTTAAGGTTCATTAGAGAAATTACCTGACTCACTATCTGTTGGCAGTTGTGGACATTTCTTTGATGATTTGGTCTCACTATTTGTATAGGGTGCATATGGATATTTATTCAGATCATAAGAGCTTACAGTGTGTATTCACACAGAAAAAATTAAATCTCAGATAGTGGAGGTGGCTTGAATTGCTTTTGGATTATGACATGAGTCTGCACTACTATCCAGGTAAAGCTACTGTTGTTGCTGATGCTCTTAGCAGGTTGTCTATATGGAGTCTATCCTATATTGAGGAGGATAAAAGAGGATTGGTGAAAGATATTCAGCTGGTGGATAATTTAAAGCTTCAACTTATAGACTACGGGGTTGGAGGGGTGATCGTTCAGGAAGTAGTTAAATCATCTCTTACTATTGAGGTCAAAGAGAATCAGGTTCTGGATCCTATCCTTATGCAAATCAAAGATGACATGGGTCAGCAAAAGGTTTTGGATTTTGAGATTAGGGGAGATAATATCCTAAGATATCAAGGAAGGTTGTGTGTTCTTAATGTATATAGGTTTTGGGAAAGGATCCTTGCTGAAGATCATATGTCCAGATATTTAGTTCATGTGGGTTTAACAAAAATGTATAATGACTTGATGTAAATCTATTGGTGAAAAGGGATGTGGCGACTTTTGTTGCCAAGTGTATGGTCTGTCAGCAAGTTAAGGTTTAGCATTTGAGGCCAGAAGGAACCTCTCAAGAGATAGCATTATCCATTTGGAAATGGGAGATGATGAATGTGGAATTTATTACGGGTCTTCTACGGTCTCGAAACCAGATGATTCTATTTGGGTTATTATGGGCAGAATGACCAAGTCAGCTAACTTCTTGCCTATGAGAACTAATTACTCTAGAGAGGATTATGCTAAGTCATTTATTCAGGAGATCGTTAAGTTTCATAGGGCCTCGCCGTCTATTATTTCTTACCAAGAAACACAGTTCTATTCTCATTTTGGCATTCTTTTTGAAAAGTGTTGGGCGCTAAGGTTAACCTTAGCATCGCTTTCCACCGCAAATGGATGGGCAAGCGGAGCACACTATTCGGACTTTGGAGGATATGCTAAGGGCCTGTGTAATTGACTTTAAAGTAAGTGGGTTTGATTATTTGCCTCTTATTGAATTTTCTTATACTAATAATTATCATTCCAACATCCAAATGGCCCCTTTTGAATCCCTTTATGGTAGAAGGTGTTGGTCACCTGTTTGATGTTTAAAGTGGGCGAGACTAGGTTTCTTAGGCCTTAACTTAGTTCACCAATCAATGGAGAAGATGAAGGTGATTCTAGAAAGACTAAAGACTTCCTAAACTTGCCAAAATTCTTATATAGATATGAGGCAGAGGATGATGGAACTTAAAGTTATGATTCGGTATTTTTAAAGGTTTCTCCTAAGAAAGGAGTCATGATATTTGGGAAAATGGGGAAGCTTAACCCTTGTTAAATTAGTCTGTATTAGATTTAAGAAGAATTAGGAATGTTGCTTATGAGTTGGAATTGGTGAACGTTGGTCATCTAATGATTTGGACACTTCATAAGCTTCTTCTTAAACCTCTCCCAAGTCTCATGGAGAGCTTCAGTTGGAAGTTTCCTTAAGTTACTAATTTCATCTCTCAATTGTACCCTTTTGGATGGAGGAAAGAACCTTTCTAGGAAAGCATCTTTCAATTTCCTCCAATTGGTAATCGTGTCGGGAATTAGCCCATTTAGATAAAAAGTTGCCTCCCCAGACAGAGACAATGGAAACAACCGCAATTGAATAGCATTTTACCCAACTCCTGGGTTATCAAACGATTTGTATGTCGAGATGAAGTTAACTAAATGAATGTTCGGGTCATCACCCACAAGTCCACCGAACAACCACTTAAGAAGTAATAATTGGATCATAGTGCTCAAGATGTTGAACTTGGCAGTGCTAAAGGCAGAGGAATAATTGCACCGGTTGAACCAGTTCTATCCAAATCATCATCATTATCTTGTAGATTAAATTGGACGGCCTGACATTCTAGTCTCACCCTAGCATGGCAATTTCTATTTGCATTCCTTTATGCTGGTGCAGGTATATTTCCTACACACCTTAGGTTGGATGGATTTAATAAATCATCATCACCTAGATCATCATCATCTGGGCTTAGTTCCCATCCTGGATTGTCTGCATTCTACTGATGCACATATGTGGCTGCTAGGGAAGCTAGCCTAGCTGCTTCTTGTGGAGCAGCTTCTCTCTTCGGGTCCTGTTGACCATCCATTCCGCCAATAATTTGAGGTTTTAGATGAATAGGTAATAAAGGTTCACCTGATCTCCGTGTACTTGGCATACAAGAAAATCAACCTGAACAGAACAAAAACAACAAACAACGAGTAAAATTTGAGAAACTTTGACCAAAAGTCAATTAACAATCACGAACTTAATTGACAACCGTATTTCCCAGCACGGAGCCAAAATTTGATACGCCAAAATTAGAACTCTCTTATGAAAGTATAAGCGATCGATTTTAAATATACAACCTAACTGGGTTGGGTGTCGAATCCTACAGGAAATACTATGCTCACTGAGTATTGTGACTATTATTAGACTGTTGATCTAAGGGACCAGAGTAAAGGAGGTTTTAAAATGTTAACAATATTCTTTCGTACTTGTATCACACACAGGTCCAGCTAATAGGAGTGAATGTAAATATAATTTCAATGAGAATTAATTAACTAGAGTTATGTTCACCAAGATGTTCAAACAATTAGGGTTGTGAATTTGTGGTCGAATTCTACCTTATAGATTCAATTGCAAGAAATATTGACTTCTAAGAATTACCCACGTGTTTCTCAACCTCATGGGTTTTTCAACCTTTATTTCTCTCTAACTTAAAGGATGTATGCATTGTTCAATAACACTCTCATGAGGGTTAATCCTATTAAGGCATCAACCCACTAACCTAAAGGGTAGACCAATGGATTTCATGTGAATCACTTCTTTTCCCAACATCTACTTTCTTGTCAGACAAGTGGTGTTCATGGGCTCACTTCTTAAGTTTTCAACAAAGAGATTTCATTATAATGAAGAGAGATTCATACAATTTCGATAGATGTTAGAAACCACACCAACTCACAACCCCAAACAACTCTCTACATCAAGGCTCCTATACCCTTAGTTATGGGAGTTTATCTACTCATCTCCATATAAGATATAAAACATATATTGATGCTCATAAGTAGCTTCAAGAGAGTATTTACAAAAGTCACAATATTGTTCTTCTCAATCTTCGATGAAAAATATAGAATCTAATAAACAACTCTTAATTTTTAGCTTCCAATTTCAATGAAAAGTATTACACAACTCTTAATAAAGGAGAAAGTATGAAACTAATATTAAAAGATGCAGAATAAACCCTAATACTTCATATTTGTATGATTCCAGAACTGGGGTTTTAAAATCAAACTTGGAGTTGTTGCTTCATGCTCGATGGGTCGGGCGATGGTTCATCGTTGGGGCGAGGATCCATTACTGGAGCTCCAGTGAGTCCATGTTCTACTTCTGGGCGACGGGTAGGGCAAAAGTTTGTCGTACGACTGACGGTTCATTGCCTGGTCTGTCGCATGACTTTCAGTGATTCTGCATTCTATTTTTTGACGATGGTTTAGGCTGATATTTCATCACAGAGTTGATGGTTCATCGCCTAGACCGTCGCAGGATATCTAGTGTTACTGTCTTCTATTTTTGGGCGACGGTTCAGGCTGATGGTTCGTCGCAAGGTTGACGGTCCGTCGCCTAAACTGTCAATGATAATTTTTTCTTTGTTTTGTCCAGTTTATCCAAGTTATTCTTCATACTCAGTTCTTATCCTGAAAACACTAAAGTACAATGTTAAATACCACAATAGTTACTTGAAAACACACAATTATCCTTAAAAAAAGGCGTAAACTGCTAGAACTTCAGTTATAAATTCATAGAGACTGAAAACCCTTTAATATAAGTCTGCAAAATCTCTAATAAATTGAAACCAACATCTATCTAGAACTCAAAAAAGGTCCTCAATCGAACTATGAACTAAACACCAAATGAAAGCATCAAGTGAAATAAGGCCTTCCAAAATAAGGGAGGCTCACCAACTTCAAATATCTAACAAAAATCTACTGCTTAGCAGGACCACGAGGCTGACCCTCAGATCCTGAAATATAGGGTTCAATGCAATTGTTCAAGTATGTGAAATAATCTAATATACCATTTTTATTACACAACAAAGTTGAGAGAATTTCATAAAATATTAATCATAAGATAAGTAAAACCACAATGGGCATCATTTATATTTTCAAAATACTTTCTTGAAATCATGACTCAAATCTTTGTTTTACTCCTAAGATAGATGGTACACCCTATATTTCTAGTACCTATAGGCTAATGGGTCCGCTATTTACTTATTGGCCAAGCCTCTAAATCGAAGTTTGCCTTAAGGATTGGGGTCCTAAACACTATTCTAGTATAGCAGTGCCTCGAAGGCAAGTATACATTGTCCATAGCCTATCATATCACCCATATTTGCAAAACATGATTTCCAGTGATGATCCCTTACACTCAAACACCTTCTTTGGGTAACCATCTTACTCTCTCTTTAGGTCCAATTTTAGTTTTGCAAACATCATGCTTCATATACAAAATCATTCAGTGTTTATTATGTTAAGGGCATGTCATCATAAGGTATCGCCATACCCCAACTTGCAAGTCGTTCATATCATATCAATTTCATAGCCCATCTCATTCAAAACATGCAAATGACCCCCAAAGATATATAACATCACAAGAGAGCCCTTATTTTAAAATCTCATGAAATCTTATGCGAATACCCTCTTTTTGCAAGACTTAAACATGTGGTAGCCATGTCGATTATTCAATCAAACACAATTCTTCTTTTTAATGAAAAGAGTATAGCTATGGAAAAAAGACCCCCTCTCATTAATTTACAATGAACATCAACCCAAGTTTGGGTAACAACCATTTGACATCAAAATTCAAAACATGCAAGTGGATACCACGTATTGTATAAATCAAGTAAAATCCAGACTGAGAGGGAGGTCTCATAAATCGTGCTCTCAATTAAACTTTTCAAAAAGACACTCAAAAGCACATTTATTCATAGTTATAATACAATTCTACATCAAAGAGTTCAAGACCAATATATACATTTATCAAAATGAATTCATGAATGCATTCTATTCAAAACGATATTAAAACCCTTTTTTTTAATAAACATGATAGTATATCTTTAAACTTGGTAAAAGAATAAAACCCACTCCCATGGAGGTTAAGGATAATCCTACATACCTTAATGACGAATAAAGAAGAAATTGACCCTCTAAACTTGAATGTGCAAAACCTAAGTTGGATTTTTTCCTCTTGTGTTTTAGAAGATGAATTAGGGATTTGACAGTGTTTAAAACATATTTCAGATCCTTAATTCCATTTAATCATTTTTAGGGACGGTTATGTGATGTCAAAAGAACTTGTTTTCCTTGAAATAACTCAAAAATGGAGCATCTACACTGCAAAATATAGGGTAGGTGGCGCCCAACCCATGGCCAAACCATAAATTAGGCGGCGCGTTGCCCATTTCCTAACACAGAGTGGGCGGCATCTAGCCCATTTCCAAACACAAGGTGGGCGGTGCCTATCCTATTACCTAACCTTTCCAGTAAGGGTAGGAGATAGCAAGGCAATGCCTAGCCATCGTATAGGCTCTACTTTGCGATATCTACTTATTTTGTGGTCCTAAAACACCCCTAACACCTCCCACAACATCAACACATTCTACCATCACTACGAGGTTTCTAAAGGTCATTTTTGACTCACTAAGAGAGTGTTACAACTATGGGATATTACATATATATGTGTGTGTGTATGGTTGGAAGTGAATGCATATGGTTGTTTACTTGGTTTTAAGGGATGACATAATTTTATTCTTATCCTAAATGCTTGACCTGCTAACCCATCTTTGGATGGCTATATCGATCCCTACGTGATGTAGGAACTGTCCATTCTACTCTTCCTGCTCAGTGATCAAATTTAGAGATCAGTTCAGTTGGATTGAAGTGGTGAGCTTCCATATTCTAGAAGGCTCAATTTAATATAATTGATGTCTTTACTTACTTTGGTTATTTCATAGACACTGGTTTTGCGTATGCTTTGGGGAATGTCCCAATTGGATATTGTTTTACTTTCAGTTAGAGGTTTTGTGGGACTACTATCGGTTTGTATGGGCGGTGTCATTATTGGTGTCAGCCTTTGTATTAGCATTAGTATTAAGGTTTATACCATTGAACTAAATTTGACTTATGATTGTTCCAATTTGTTTTGGATTCAATATATTTATACTTTGAACTCATTTCATATGAGATATATGGACAGCTTTATGGTATGGTTACTGGTTAGGTTTTGGATAATTGGACTTACTTTGGAAGATCACGGTCATAGGCCTATCCTAAAGTCTGAATTTGTAGAAATACGCTATCTTGTTATATGTTCAGAATTCATCAGACTCAGGGTATGCGTTTGGATAGTTGGGTTGGGTATCTGGTCAATTCCCAATCCTGGTTGGACTTAGAATGCCCATTACGATAAGGACGGGTTGTGTCAAGGTACTAGGTACATATGTGTTGAATATTGAAGGGCATATTAACACGGGAAAGAATATTGGTAAAGTACGATGGCATATTGATAGGGGGAAGAATGTTGGTGCATGATGATAGGGTGAACAATGGTGCATAATGATCATCTATTGTTGAATGAGATGAATGAACATTGATGCTAAAAAATCTGTTGTTAGTTTGTCATTATCAGAAAAGGAAAAAATTGCTATAGTTTGCTTTGATGATGACCATCTGACAACAACGGACCAAGTCCCTAAGTCTTTATGAATTTAGTACAATAGTCATTGTCCTATACAGTTTTATCTATTAGTGTAACAAACTACGTAGGTGAGCTTGTACCTATCAGGACACCTGGCCTAATCTTATTTTAGCCCTAATCATTTTCTAGTTATAAATTAAAAATAATGCTCCTCAATTCACTAGTTTTTGCAATCTGGTTGTTCAAGAAAAAAAATCAACAAAAACTCAAATATTGCTCAAGTCCCAAGTTTTTGTGTACTGAGAGACTGTGTGTTCTTGAGTCAAATTGTCCTGAAATTGAATTACTCGTGTTATAAGAGTTATTCTTTTATTGTGTTCTTAAGAATGCTTAGGTAGAGTTAACTGATATTAGTTAGCGTTAATCAATATTGAGGTAAGTTCTTAGCAGAGTTGTCAAGGTAGGTTTGTAATAGAGTTATTAATAACTAGTAGAGCTTAGAGTAAAGTTCCCATTGAGTCTGTAATCAAGAGTTTGATTATAGTGGATTGTTGAGTGTTTGTAATGGCAACCCATGGTTTTTCCTCCCTTGATCAAAGAGGTTTCCATGTTAAATCATTGTGTTCTTTAATTTCCAACAAAGTTTTAGCTTCCTACAGCTTTACTATTTTATAACATGTGCCTTACTTTAAGGGACTTGGTCCCTCATAGTGTGGAGCAACACCCCATGTTTCAACACTTGTCATTAGGAGAAAGTTCCTAAGGTATGAGTTACATTTCCCTCTTATCATACTTTGGATATATCCTTGGATTCAGTGGTACTCTTTTTATTATCGTGCTAAAAATGTCCTAACTTCTCATTTGGGGATGAATGATCCTAATTGGAGGATAATGTAAGAACCCAAATTTTTTTGACGAATTTAGTTTTGACCTTCCCGCATGCTTAATGTTAATTTTTGAGTTGAATTATGTTTGGGATGTTAAACAGTATTTTGGAGAAGCTTAAAAATTTTAAAACTTTTGAAAGGGGTTCGGGGTCATTTTGGGACCCTGAGGCAGTAAGGGCCCATATAGTAGTATGCAATGCCACTTATGCTCGACGATACGAGCGTGGGATAGAGGCTAACCTCTGCGATAACGGTGTGCCACGTTGCTATGCATTTTTTGTATAGTTGTTGTTTATTTTACTCAGGGTGAGGCACTTTTAGTCCTTTCACCCCTTAAATGACCTTAAATACCAATTGACTCTTTAACACCCCGATTTGCTGAACCAAAATGCTCATGGTGCTCATGACCCCGAGGGACCACAAGCTAACCCATGATTGATAACTGTACCTGTATATTGCAAATCATAATATAATAATGTGGAATACATGGAACTGTAAGGCCATAAGGTTTAACTGAATACAATCATGTGGGCGAAAATACCCAAAACAACTAAATCTGAACGTAAATCCGAAAGCCTCTAAACTGTCTAAATAAGGTATTGAAGGAAAATGTCTCCAACTAACTCCGTAAAACTGAACTGAAGAATAAATAAATGAATCAAATTATATTATCCTTGAATCAATGAGGACTCACTGTGTCTCTAGGACTGGAACGCTACCGCTACTGCTGGGCTAGAGCTCGTGTCTAGGAACCTATGGTGTAACATGAAAAGAAAGCACCATAGCGCAAATGGGTCAGTACAACTAGAGTACTGAGTATACGAGAAGGGTAGGCTGAACATAAAGGGTTTCATGCATGAACAACACTGACTGGCTAATATGAACGTAGGAGTGAAAACACACATATATAAAAACTGGGACCATGAATACGTGATAGCATGACCTATAAGCTAATACATGGTTTACTAATAACTGTCATGACTAATACTGAAACTGATAACATGGACAACTGTATCTGACAGTCCTGTATATACTGAAATATGAAGAACGCCCTGATTCTTTTAATGAGACTGATACTGAAACCGATAATATGGATGACTGTATCTGACAGTCCTGTATATATTGAAATTTGAAGAACGCCCTAAGTTCTTTTACTGAAACTATAGGAAGTAGTGCTTAACTGACATGCCCCATGTATGCTGTTATGGCTAAGCTGGGGTCCAATCTCTGCCCTGACTGGAGGGGTGTCAATACCACACCACTGGTAAGGACAGTTGTGAGACCCTATACGGGCAGGTACTCAAATGAGAATGGTGGGAACCCTAAACTGACGGGTTAAGCCAACTCATCAACCCTAATCTGACGGGTTAAGATGTCTCAACCTACGCTAACTACGTAGTTCTAGAACACAAAGATTGCTACTAAGAATCACACCCTGAACTGGCAGGTGAGTTCCCATCCTTGGGTTCACTCGGTGCTAACCTCTACTCCTATCTGGAGGGACTGGACATGAATAACTGACTGTACATGACTTAATCTTACTGAATTCCGTTGACTGGCGGAATGTTACTGATATCTAATAGCTGACTAAGATCATGAGGTTTTCCTGAGTCACATGACTGATTGAAGTCTATGGAATCATAGCTTGAGTTCGGATATCGTGAAACATAACGTGGATATAGGCACACAACTATAGTTTTTGGGTATAAGTTCCCCGAGGACTCGATGGAAGGAAACTGACACACATGACTAACTTGATCATAAGAGTAGAGTCCATAATTTATAATATCATAAGTAGGGATCTCATACTAAGCATGGTTATCAACAATGTATTGCATGGAAAGGATTTCATATCACATGGAAGTACTTGCACAATCTTAACATCATGTTCATTACATAATCATATTGGCAACACATACCAATATCATGGAAGTTCATGTAGATTGCATGGTTATCTTAAATCTTGTTCATAAGTAGGATTTGCAAATAAGATAGCATAATCTCATAAGAATAGTTCATGAGTATTCCAACAACATTTACAAGGCACATTAACAACATAGAAGTCATTGGAACGTAAGGGCATATCATGAATCCTTCACTTGGTCACAATTTACTTATATTGCATGATTTCTAGTTCCTTAGGCACCTTATCAAACAGCTTACATGCACATCTTAAGCATAGGTGAATTCATCAAATTATACATCATGAACAACCAAATTTACATGTTTCGAAATCATATGATATCATGAATTCAAAAAAAACATATAAAGATTCCATCTTGAGAATCACCCAATATTAACAACATGATCATCAACACCTAACAATATATAAATCATACTTTATAATAAAAAAGAGGAAAACAAACAAGCATCAACATGGATATCATCATATCACAATAATCAACAAAGCTTTTGTATTTTAAAGATTGATTCTTGAGCTCCACGGATGAATGGAATTTGTGGATTAACACTATGCATACCTTAGAAGGAAGATTCTTGATGATTGACGAAGGAATTTCTTGAAATCGGATCTTCAAGCTTAATTATGCAGCCCTAGTTGTTTTTCATATGTAGTGCTTTTGGATGATGAGATTTGAGATGAAAATAGAGTTGCAGTACGTTTATAAAATATATATTTTGTAGGTTAAGTTTAGGGACGTGTAAAGGGTATTTAAAGATTTAATTACCTTTAGAATAACTCAAAACAGAGTTAGGTGGTGGAATTGACTTAGGTGGTGCCCAAGTGATTGCCTATGCCTGGGTTGGGCGGCACCTAACCAATCGCCTATGCTTGGGTTGGGTGGCGCCTAACCAATCGCCTATGCTTACTGTCTCTCACGAAAATGGGCATAACTTTTCGTTCGAGTATTGTATTAAGGCAAAATTGGTATCGTTGGAAAGCTAATTTGATTTTCTACAATTTGGTGGGTCTAAATAAGCTAAAATACCACACTAACATCGAGTTATACTCATTCAAAGATGACCCTCGCAAAATCAAATGCTAAAACTTGATGGATTCAAAAAATCTTAGCTTGTATTACCTTGAGTGACTGATATGAACATGCTTAATACGTCATAAGCTATCCTACCACTAAGATATTCATTGTAAGTCATGTACTTAAGTACTAATCATATGATAGGACATTTCACACGTAGGAATAGTTATTCACTTTCTAGCTTAGAAACATGTGGGGTATTATAATATCTCCCCCTTGGGAACCTTTGTCCTTGAATGAGAAGTTACTAAGAAGGGATACAAGACAATAGAACCTGAACTGAACATGAAGAATGGGAACTTGATGTCATGACTGACATGCTAAACGTACTAAACTCGTGCATATCTGATGCACGGACAACAGATACATGAATGCATGACTGAGTTTTAAATGGTTAATAGGTACCAAGTTTATACTAGAAACATAAACATGAAACTTAATAAGATTAAGGAGAACTATTGCCTTAAGCTTGATCTGAATTGGTGGGGAAGAGGTTAGGATACTCGGTACGCATATCTACTTCTGCTTCCCAAGTAGCTCCCAAATGAGACTGATTTCGCCAAAGAACCTTGACAAGAGGAACTTCTTTGTTCCTCAATCTACGAGTCTGATGATCTAAGATTTTGATTGAATTCTCTTCATAAGAGAGGTTGTTCTGAATGTTGATGCTCTGAATAGGGACAACAACTGTTGGGTCACCTACGTACTTCTTTAGCAAAGAGACATGGAAGACTGGATGGACTGAGGCTAGATCTAAAGGCAAATCAAGCTCATAAGCTTCCTTGTCGAAGCGATAAAGAATTCTGAGGGGACCGATATGTAGGGGACTGAGTTTCCCTTTCTTGCCAAACCTCTTCACTCCCTCATTGGAGAAATCTTAAGATAGACATAGTCATTGACCTTGAACTCGAGATCCTTTCTAGGAACATCTGCATAGGAATTCTGTCGGCTCTGAGCAGCCCAAAGTCTTTCTCTGATCAACTAAACTTTCTTTAAGGAGTCGAATACTAAGTCAGGACCTTTGATTGAGGCCTCACTAACTTCGAACCAACCAATCGGAGATCTATATCTCCTACCATAGAGAGCTTTGAATGGAGCCATCCGAATACTAGAATGATAGCTATTGTTGCATGCAAACTCAATCAAAGGCAAGTGATCGTCCCAAATTCCCTTGAAGTCAATTGCAAACGACCTTAGAATATCTTCAAGAGTATAAATGGTCCTCTCTGCTTGACCATCTCTCTGAGGATAAAATACTTTGCTGTGATGGACTTGGTACCAAGACCCTTTTGGAATACTTTCCAAAAGTAAGAAGAATTGGGTACCTCTGTCTGAGATGATAGATAGTGGAACACCATGTAATCTGACTAACTCCCTGATATAGAGTTTGGCATAATCCTTGGTGGAATAAGAAGTACGAACAGGAAGGAAATGAGCTGACTTGGTCATTCTATCTATAATGACCCAGACTGACTCATGCTGATGACAAGTTCTAGGCAAATCCATCACGAAGTCCATCTTAACTTCTTCCTATTTCCAAGTAGGAATGATGAACTCTTGCATGGAACCACTAGGTTTCTGATGCTCTATCTTAACGTGCTGACATGTAGAACACTTAGCCAGAAACTCTACAACATCTCACTTCATCCCACTCCACCAATAGATCTCCTGCATGTCACGGTATATCTTAGTGGCCCCTAGATGAATAGAGTATCTCACACCATGCGTTTCTACAAGAATTCGCTGTCTTAATTCATCTACACCTGGAACACATAGACGACCCTGACAACGAAGAACACCCTCTCCCCCTTGGGAGAAAACCTCGACTTTCTGATTCTGAACTGACTTTTTAAGCTTGATAAGGCTAGGATCCCTGTCTTATTTCACTTTCACCTAGGAAACTAGAGATGACTCTGAACTACTATGAACATATACAGTACCCTCTGAAAAATCGACTAAACGAATGCCTAGTTTGGCAAGCTAACGGATCTCTTGAGCCATCTTTTTCTTTCTATCCTCAACGTGAGAAATACTACCCATAGAGAGTCGACTGAGAGCATCTGCCACAACATTGGCCTTGCCCGGATGATAAAGAACACTCCTGTCGTAATCCTTCAAGAGTTCTAACCATCTTCTCTAGAGAAGATTGAGATCTTTATGGGAAAAGACATACTAAAGGCTTTTATGATCAAGGAAGACATCTACATAAACTCCATAGAGAGAATGCCTCCAAATCTTCAAGGCAAAAACTATCGCTGCTAACTCAAGATCATGAGTAGGATAATTCATCTCATGTGGCTTTAACTGTCTGGAGGCATAGGCTATGACCTTACCATGTTGCATGAGGACACAACCTAAACCCACTCTGGATGCATCACAATAGACTACAAAACCGTCTGAACTATCTTGAATAGCTAGAATTGGAGCGGAGCTAATTCGAGTCTTCAACTCTTGAAAGCTCTTCTCCCATGAATTTGACCACTGAAACTTAATCTTCTTCTGAGTCAATCTGGACATGGGAGATGCAATAGAAGAAAATCCCTCGACAAACCATCTATAATAGCCAGCCAAACTCAAGAAACTCCTAATATCTTATTGAGATACGGGTCTGGGCCAATTTCTTACTGCTTTAGTTTTCTGAGGATCTACTCTAATGCCATCACTGGAAATAATATGGCCAAGGAATGATACAGATCTTATCCAAAATTTACACTTGCTGAACTTAGCAAATAACTGGTGATCCATGAGAGTCTGAAGAACAATCCTGAGATGGTCTGCATGATCACGCTTTGTGCGAGAATAGGCCAGAATATCATCTATGAAGACTATGAAAAACATGTCCAATTACTACTTGAGAACATGGTTCATCAAATCCATAAAAGCTGTAGGGGCATTGGTAAGACCAAATGACATGACTAAAAATTCAAAGTAACCATACCGAGTATAGAAAACTGTCTTCGAAATGTCACATTCTCTAACTCTGAGTTGATGATAGCCGGATCTGAGGTCTATCTTGGATAAGTAAGTGGCACCCTGAAGTTGGTCAAATAGATCATCAATCCTGGGAAGAGGATATCTATTCTTTATTGTGACCTTATTGAGTTCACGATAATCAATACACATCATGAGAGAACCATCTTTCTTGCGCACGAATAATACTGGCGCACCACATGGGGAAACATTGGGTCTGATGAATCCATTATCTAAGAGATCCTTCAACTGATCTTTCAGTTCCTTGAGTTCTACTGGTGCCATTCTGTATGGTAGAATAGAAATAGGTTGAGTATCTGGAAGAAGGTATATACCGAAGTCTATTTCACTTTCGGGAGGAATGCCTGGAAGATCTTTGGGAAAGACATCTGAGTATTATTGGCAACCGGGACTATTTTGAGGCTGGGATATTCAGAACTAGAATCTTCAACATGCATGAGATGATACACACACCCCTTAGAAATCATTTTCCTTACCTGAATGTTGTAAATAAGTTGACCCCTGAACGTTGAAATGCTACCCTTCCACTCTAGAATGGGCTAATTCAGGAACTTAAACTGAATTATCTTGTTTCTGCATTCGACTGTGGTATAGCAGGAATAAACCCAATCCATGTCAAGAATGACATCAAAATCAGTCATCTCTAACTCCACTAAATCTGCTGACATAGATTTCTAAGATATCATAACCGGGAAGCTCCTGTATACCCACCGAGCTATGATGGTTTTACCTACTGGGATAGAGACTGAGAAGGGCTCTACTAGGACTTTGGGACTTATTTCAAAATCGCTTGCTATGTATATAGTAACAAAAGACATAAATGCACCTGGTTCTAGTAAAGCATAAACATAAACATGAAAAATATGTAACATACCAGTAACAACATAAGGAGAATTTTCCTGATCCTGCCGGGACTGAAGAGCATAGAGTCTATTTGGACGTTGCCTACTAGTAGCACTGGAAATGGCACCCTGGTGGTTCGAGCGACTGGACTGAGCTGTAGAATGATTTTGCTGACCCTGAAGACTTGACTGCAGACACTACCTAATCCTGTGGCCTATCTTGCCATAACCAAAACAGATATCACTACCGGCTCTGTAAATGCCCTTTTGGTTCTTACCATAAGTTTGACAACAGGGATTCGTTCGGGCACTGCTAATACTGCCCTGAGATTTAGAGCCTAACGCTTTGTTTCTATTGCCATCTCTGAACTTCGGCCCTAGAGCACAGGCAGAGAAAAGAGCTAGAACGGCTGACTTGGAGCGAAACTGTGAATGGTTTCCTCCATCTAACTTGGGGTGAGCAAAGTTGAAATTACCTAACCTGGCTCTCTTGTTCTGCCTCTCCTTAGTCTTAAACTTTGGTCTTCTACTTGCTGGGCATAGTTCATAAGTCTTGCTAAGGTCATATCACCGATCAGCATTACAAACCTATACCTATTTACCACGCTATCATTGATCCCTGATACAAACTTGCTCATCTTAGCTCTATTTTCTGCAACTACATGAGGAGCATACCTGGCTGGCTGAGTAAATCTGAGAGAATACTCCCTAACAGTTATATTCCCCTACCTAAGGTTGATGAACTCAAGATCTTTGGCTTCCCTCAGCTCTTGGGGAAAGAATCTGTTTAAGAAGGCCGTGACAAATTCCTCCCACTCGATAGGGCCTGTGTTATTTAACCTCTCAGACTTTCCTTGTTTGTACCCATCATGGGCAACATACTATAACTGGTAGGTGGCTAACTCAGCACTCTCAATAGAAGTAGCACCCATAATGTCAATGACCTTCTAAACTTGGGCAATAAAATCCTGAGGGTCCTCATCAGACTTAGACCTATGGAAAGATAGAGGGTTTATTCGAGTGCAGTCCTGAACCCTAGTTGCTTAAGGAGTAGCCATTAGATTTATCAGAATGACTGGTGGCGGTTCATTCTGTGCAGCCATGGACTAAGCAAGTGTGGTAAATGCAGCTCTAAACTCCGCATGGGAAACATGTTCGCCCAAAGGATCTTCGGGCTGAGAAGCTGGTTAGTTTCTTCTCTTTGGGGCCATGTTCTGGAATAAGAGAAGAATGGATTAGACTGAGAGTTTAAATTGTGATTATGATCACTAGCAAGACATGAATAATGAAGAAAGGGGACTGTTCCTAAAACATCTTATAGCCTCCCGCATATAAATATGGCACGCAACACACCCATGTACAAGACTCTACTAGATGTGGCTTTCAGACTTTCTAGGACTCTATTGAACCTTAGGCTCTGATACCAAGTTTGTAACACCCCAATTTGTTGAACTGGAATACTACATGGTGCTCATGACCCCGGGGGACCACAAGCTAACCCATAACTGATATCTGTACCTGTATACTGCAAATCATAATATAATAATGCGTAATACATGGAACTGTAAGACCATAAGTTTCAACTGAATATAATCATGTGGTTGAAAATACCCAAAATAACTAAATCTGAATGTAAATCTAAAAGTAAATCCGAAAGCCTTTAAACTGTCTAAATAAGGAGCTGAAGAAACATGTCTCCACCTAACTCCATAAAATTGAATTGAAGAATAAATAAATGAATCTAATCATATTGTCCTCGAATCAGTAAGGACTTACTGTGTTTTTACGACTGCAACGCTACCGCTACTACTGGGCTGGAGCTCGTGTCTCGGAACCTATGGTGTAACATGAAAAGAAAGCACCATAGGTAAATCTGAAACTGTAGGAACTAGTGCTTAACCAACATGCCGTATATATGCTGTTATGGCAAAGATAGGGTTCAATTTTTGCCCCGACTGGAGGGGTGTTAATACCACGCCACTAGTAAGGACAGCTGTGAGACCCTATACTGGCAGGTACTCAAATGAGAATGGTGGGAACCCTAAACTGACGAGTTAAGACACCTCATCAACCCTAATATAATGGGTTAAGATATCTCAACCTACGCTGGCTACGTAGTTCTGGAACACAAGGATTGCTACTAAGAATCATACCCTGAACTGGCGGGTGAGTTCCCATCCTTGGGTTCACTCGGTGCTAACCTCTACTCCTATCTGGAGGGAATGGACATGAATAAATGACTGTACATGACTTTATCTTACTGAATTCCATTGACTGGCAGAATGTTACTGATATCTGACAACTAACTAAGAACATGAGGTTTTCCTGAGTCACATGGCTGGCTGAAGTCTATGCAATCATAGCTTGAGTTTGGATATCGTGAAACATGACATGGATCTAGGCACACATCTATAGTTTTTGGGTACAAGTACCCCCAGGACGCGGTGGAAGGAAACTGACACACATGACTGACTTGATCATAAGAGTAGAGTCTTTAATTTATAGTATCATAAGTAGGGATCTCATACTAAGCATGGTTATCAACAATGTATTGCATGGAAAGGATTTCATATCACATGGAAGTACTTGCACAATCTTAATATCATGTTCATTGCATAATCATATTGGCAACACACACCAATAGCATGGAATTTCATGTAGATTGCATGGTTATCATACATCTTGTTCATAAGTAGGATTTGCAAGTAAGCATAGCATAATCTCATAAGAATAGTTCATGAGTATTCCAACAACGTTTACAAGGAACATTACCAACATAAAAGTTATTGGAATGTAAGGGCATATGATGAATCCTTCACTTGGTCACAATTTAGCTATATTGCATGATTTCTAGTTCCTTAGGCACTTTATCAAACACCTTATATGAACATCTTAAGCATAGGTGAATTCATCAAATTATACATAATGAACAACCAAATTTACATGTTTCCAACTCATATGATATCGTGAATTCACAAAAACATATAAAGATTCCATCTTGGGAATCACCCAACATGAACAACATGATCATCAACACCCAATAATATAGAAATCATACTTTATAATGAAAAAGAGGATAATAAATAAGCATCAACATGGGTATGATCATATCACCACAATCAACCAAGATTTGGTATTTTAAGGATTGAGTCTTGAACTCCATGGACGAAAAGAATCCGTGGATGAACACTACGCATACCTTAGAAGGAAGATTCTTGATGATTGACGGAAGAATTTTGTTGAAATTGGATCTTCAAGCTTAATTATGCAACCCTAGTTGTTTTTCTCCTTTAGTGCTCTTGGATGATGAGATTTGAGATGAAAATAGGGTTGCAGTATGTTTAAAAGTTATATATTTCGTAGGATTAAGTTTAGGGATGTGTAAGGGGTATTTAAAGACTTAATTACCTTTAGAATAACTCAAGACAGAATGTTTTTGACACCTGGAATTGACTTAGGCGGCGCCCAAGTGACCGCCTATGCCTGGGTTGGGCGGCGCCTAACCAATCACCTATGCTTGGGTTGGGCGCACCTAACCAATCACCTATGCTTGGGTTAGGCGGCTCCTAACCAATCCCCTATGCTTACTGTCTCTCACGAAAATGGGCAAAACTTTTTGCTCGGGTATTGGATTAAGGGGAAATTGGTATACTCATTCAAACATGACCTTTGAAAAATGAAATGCTAAAACTTGATTGATTAAAAAACTCTTAGCTTGTATTACCTTGAGTGACTCATATGAACATGCTTAATGTGTCATAAGCTATCCTACCACTAGGATATTCATTGTAAGTCATGTATTCAAGTATGAATCACATGATAGGAGATTTCACACGTAGGAATACTTATTCACTTCCTAGCTTAGAAACTGCGGGGTATTACAGACTCTTTTCCTTCAGTTACCAAGACTAAAACATCATTCTTTTCCTCTTTAACTTCCAGTGTAAGAAAGTTCAAGGGTTTTACCAGGAATTCACCATTCAAACTCCAAACTTCGATTTCTCTTCAATTTCAATATTTTAGGCATGTTTCTAATTCCTTAACTTGTATTTCATATTGTGGAATTAAATTGTTCAATATTCATGTGTGTTGAATAATGGGTTTGAAATCTGGCTGAGGGTTATTGGGTGCTAATAGTTGAGTTACTTTTTCCATGTTTTAAATGAATTATTCATGCTTAAATTAATGGTTTTTAGGGTGGAATTAGTGTATTATTATAATGGTTAAATTGGGTGACATGTGTTTCACCAAAATTGATGAATGTTTGGTTTGGTAATGACATTAACCTCAACTCACCTTGTAAACTTGATTTTGAACATGTATCCTTATATGGTTTAACTATTCTTTTAAACTCATTATGTTGCATTATAGGATAAATGTATAAAATGGATTTGAATGGTCTCAGTGGCCATGATTTGGATTTTAAATAGAACTTGAGAGTCAAATCAACTATATAGACTCGTTTGGCGTAAATGGAAAAGATTACAAACATATTGATATGACGATACGCATTGGAAAATGCCTTAATAAAGACTGATTGGTAAATAATTGGTTTATGTGAAAATTGCATTACTATGGGCTTAAAGAAAATTGTGTAGCTCACAAATAAGAGTAGTCCCTGGGAGACAAACACTGAAAACTACGTTTACCGATATTGGGAGTTGATATGAGTATGTGTATGACACATATTATATTTTGGATGGCTATCACCTTAGTCTTTATCCTTTCCTCGATTTCCTCGGTACATGAAGCTAATACGCACTAGGGGCTCTTTCTTTAGAGGGATCCAAACTCATATAGCCCATGGGTTCCTTTAGGTTTGTACGAGCTACATAGTTTAGGCTAGTATCTTAAACTTTCATATTTCATGACCCTCATCCTTATCCCAACATCCTATATATGTATATATAAATGTTATACATATGATTTTGACTGGTTTCTGATAAGTGCACTATTTTATCCCTTTCCCTCGAGTTACATGCCGGTCTTTCTCATGTATGTACTTCTTCAACAACCATTAACATGAGATGTTTGAAATTCTTTCACCCTTAATTAGAAATCTCAAAGTCAAGTCATGTAAAAGTATTAATGTGTTATAGAAAGAAGGTTTTAAACGATGCAAATACTAACCAGTTGAGTTTTGAATAGTAAATAACTACTATGAAAAAGTTCTAAGGACTTTCCAAGGAGGCATCGCCTTGACTGCTGCCATGGGTAAAGGTATAATCATTTATCCCTTTTAAGTTTTGCACAAATTTTACGTGTCAGTGCATAAAATTTAAACTACAATAAAGTCTATTAGTAATAAGAATATGTGAATATGGTAATTGCAAGAGTGACTAAGAAATATGTGAAATGTAATGCGATGTGTAGTTTCTTGAGTAATATTTTGGATTATACTTACTAGTGTTCAAATGCAATGCGATATGCTATTTATTTAAACACTTTTCTCTTAATAAATTTGAAAAAAAATATTAGGACTCTTCATTATTAATTATTAATAACAACTTCAGTTACTGTCATTATAAACCATATTGATTGATCCTACATTATGATATTGGTCTATAATGGATCGATGACAGGTAAGAAATTCATATAAAAATGTGAATGAATGAAATCAAGATTTAATCGATGTTCTTCTAGCTCTGGAATGGAGAAATGTATTTTTAGGACTTCTGAACTATTAAAATCTACCTACTAATAAGTTATTGAGTAGATCCTAAAAGCTTCTGAAGATAGTAGCAATGGTGGACAAATGGGTTTTGCAAATATTTGAAAGAAAATAAGAGTAACAATGGAAGTAATGAGCAACAATGATAATTTTTAGTTGTGAGGAGGAAGATTTTGCCAGAAAAGTCATCGGAATCGGAGAAAGTAGGTGAAGAGTGAGAGTTTTTTTGGTAGGTAAAACAAGCTTAACCTTTAAGAAATAATTGCATATGTGCACTGCAAATTCAGATCAATAGCTATCAAAGAGAACTCACAATGAGTTCTAGCAATACCTAACTGATCAGAAGAATATTACCATATGCATTTCTTCTACTGGGTGACATATTTGAGATAGAATTTTAAAGAATATTATATCACAAAATAGTAAAACCTGACAGAGGCAGCTAAACAGGTTTTGTGGCCTAAATCCAACTTTAAGGAGAGACCCTTGAAATTAATTAATAAAATTTTATATATTTTTATTTGATTTTTTTTGTTTTGTAACGGGTGATGTAAGTATATATATATTGACAATTCTTATTTGACTACATGTTAATTTCCATCATCAAAGATATCTAATAATTGAACAAGGTTTCAACAATATTTTGGTAAGAAAGATCATTGTTAAGATAATTGTTTATCAATTAATTGTCTACATTTAATGAACTCAATTTTTACTACTACCTAGATGTTAAAATAATTTTATACATATGGAATAGTTTTAAGTCTATTTTGAATTGAATTGATGATTGATCCATTATTTATGAGAAACAATCAAACTCTAAGAATATTAGAAGAGATTTTGTTTGTCTTCTACTATAGATATCACAATTAATTAATTTTTTTTGTATGCATGTTTATTATAAAATTTCAGTGATAATCAGGCTATTCTAATTCATGTGACACTTTTTACTTATACAGAATCAAATTATATTAATCGTGAATAATTTTTTAAATCTATTCTTTTTCATACTCATGACATGAGATAAAAATTCAGTGTATAAGACTTATTGCAAAGTTTTTTTACACTTGGATTTGAAAATATTGTACTAATTCAATCATATTTAACTTTACAATTATTTAAATGAATTATCGTTAAATGAAAAGTGTCACATACATTGAAACAAATATATAGAGTATTCATCTAAGTAGCATCTATTTATTTCTAAATGATTCTATAAAATTGCCAAAAGACAAGAAGAAATATATTTTCTTAAAATAATAATGATGCTACATCTATGATATGTTTTATGCACTAATGAAAATTTGAGGCCTTTGATTTGGGTTTGTGTGGTGGTAGTGGGGGTGGTGGGGAGGGGGCTAAAGCACTTTCTTTAGTTGCTTCCCCCTTAAGCCGACACTGAAACCTGATACTGCTGGTTTCTCATAGTATATATTCTAGCTATAGCACCAAACATTAAAACCTACTATAGGTTTCTCATAATATTTATTCTAGCATACTATTTACAAGCTTTTCTAATAAACTTAATAGAGTTAATACCCTAGCTTGTAACAACAAATAAGTTACAACTGTTTATAAATAAGACAACCACGAGATTAAGCTAATTCCTTCATTGCATCCAACTCATATGAGAGATTGATGCATCAAAAATTCTGCTCGTAGAAATTTATCAACTGCCAAAACACACACACACAAAATGGTATTTTCATTAAGATTCATCTATGTAAATTAGGAGGAAATACTTCTAAAACTAAAGTAAGAACATACAAGTATATCATTCTTCTCCGCTCGCTCTCGGCTCCCCTGACCGCTTATTTATAAGATCCTTCCTTCTCAATTTCAACTTTTACTTCCTCTTTCTTGATCCCCGAAATGTTCACTTTGAAGATATGTATTTCTATTTTTTCTATAAATCTATTCTTGTATTTATGAAAATAAAAGTTTCACGAGCAGAAAAAGGGGTTTTGGCAATTGTGCTTGAAACTACAAAGTCCTAGAATGGACCCCATACGTCAAAGAAAAATGGGTCGAAGGTGTTTCTTTTGCGACTAACAAAAAAGGTTGGAATCAAAAACATTTTTGAGACTTTGTTGTTTGAAGAAAACAAATGATGAATTATAATGCTTGGATGTCTTTTTGATTTGCTATGATGAGCTAGAGAAGATGTCGTGATCTTTTTAAGTTATGAATCGACAGTAATCTAGGATGTTTTCTAGAGAATTTAATGATATTTCAGAAAAAATTATCCAGCTTGAGGCCGATCTAAGATGTTCTTCCATGTATTTTTATTTTTAATAGGAACAATAAGAGACTTTTAAAATTTTTGAGAGAATCTTTTTGAAGAGGGTTAATGTTTTTTTTTGTGAAATCATAGTTTTAATAGTATAAAGAAGGTAAAATAACTTGTCCATCTTGATTTCAGTAGTCAGTTGAAACCTTCTAATGATTTTGTTAAAATATTTTAATATCTCAATTTTAATTTTGTTTTATTTTATTGTGTTTAAATTTTAAGAGTTCAATTAATAATGTAGACAGAGGTGGGGGTATCCATTGAATGATTACTCGAAATCGCATATTCAACTGAATCATTTTATCGACTGTTGGGTGTGGTGGTGGGGGTACTAGCGACTTAACGATAATATTTATCCTCAATATAGGCCTAGATCTATCAACAACAACACTCCACGTGTGCAAGGACACATGCCTATCATTCTTTGAGAATGTGGGATGCGTTTTTCTCTCCCATTCATTAAATAGCTTAACACAACGTCGCTTGACTCGTAAACTAATTCCCCAATCTAAATTACTCTTCAAACCATGTCGTCACATGAATCATTTTGACACATTAAAATAGAAACTTTTCCATTACTAGATGATTTTAAATTGCAATAGCTAGGAGTCTTCTCCCTTATAATCACGATCAACAATAACAACTTTCGCTACTGTCATTATAGACTACAATGATCGATCTTAGATTACGGTATCGAACTATAACAAGTGGACGACTGATCAATGATGGATAAGAAATCTGTATTATAACATGAATGAATGAATTTGGGAGTTAATCGATGCTCTCTTAGCTCTGGAATAGAGAAATATAATTTTTGGACTTCTGACTATTGAAATCTACATACTAATGTGTTATTGAGTAGATTTTGAAAGCTTTTCAAGCTAGTAGCAATGATAAAACAAGGTTTTTTTTTAATAAATATTTGAAAGAAGATGGGATAAAAATGAAAGCAATGATCACCAATTGTGATTTTCAGTTGTGAGGAGGAAGAATTTAGTAGAATCGGAGAAAGTAGGTGAAAAAGAAAGCTCTTGTTAGTGGCTTTTTGGACAATTTTTTCTTTGTTATTTTCTAAATATAAAAATGAGGGAAAAATTAGATATTTATTGAATGAAGTAAGAGACTAAAGTGTAATATAGACTTGTGTGCCAGGTTTGAATGAATTTAGAAGTTAAATGGATGATATCATAAATGTGTCTATTTCAAACGTGCGTGTAAATATTACATTATGTTTTCAAAGTGGGTATTGAGTAGGAAGACCAAAATATCATGGTCACATCACTTTATTCTTCCTTTTGAAAGTTAATGTCTTCTGATCTTTACTTTGGAAGCTAGAGAGGGTGGTGGGGTTTATACATTTCAAAGCACTGTCGTTTGCATGTTGTACTTCTTCAATAACCATTAACTGGAGATGTATGAAATTCCTTCACCCTTGGTCAAAAATCTCAAAGTCAAGTCATGAGAAAGTATAGTTCTCTTAAAGGAAAAAGGTCTTACGCGATGTAAATCCTAATTACTGAGTTACGAATACTAAATAATTATTACCAAATCAACCAATATTTGATAGATTCAATATTTAAATTTAACAAGAAATTCTGAGACATTGACGATGGCTCTTCTTTTCCTCATGACCATTGGATCCAACTATAAGAATAAATATTTACCAACATGAATATGAAGAAAGCGGACATTAAAAAGGCTTAAACAGTTCTTCTATCTATTTCATATTATAGCCCTTTTTCTTTGTACAGTTACCACTACTTGAGCTATGTATACAAGAAAATTAGATATAGTGTAGCTTCTGAGGTAGTGGTACTGGATATGTTGTTGTTGTTGTGTAGTAGCCATGGTAAAACAAGCTTAACCTTTAAGAAACAATTGCATATGGACACTAAATCCAGATCCATCCCTAAGAGTGGAACTCACAATGAGTTTCAATAACACCTAAATAGCTTAGAAGAATATTACTATCTACATCTCATCTACTGAGTGACACATTCAAGACAGAATGCTGAAGCATATTATATCATTAAATAGTAAAACCTGATATAGGTTTCTCATTGTATATATTCCATTTATATCGCAAAACATTAAAACCTACTACAAGTTTCTCATAACATATCTTCTAGCATACTATTTCCTAGCTTTTCTAATAAACTTAATAGGGAATAACACCCCAGCTTATAACAACAAATAATCTACAACACTTTATAAATAAGAAAGAGATTAAGCTAATTGAGCCAACCACATATATATTTCTTTCATTGCTGCTAACTCATACAGAGGGATTGATGAATCGAAAATTCTGCTCGTAGAAATTTATCAACTGTCAAAACATACACACAAAAAAGTGTATTTTGCATTAAGAGTCACCTAAGTAAATTAGGAGGAAATAATTTTGAAATGAGTAAGAACTTAGAATTATATCAACACATTCCTCACATAAAAACCATAACTACAAAATAGAATGATACAATGTTTATTTAAACAAATTACACGTTCAGGTGTTAATCTGAAGTGATAATCCAAAACAATTAGTGAGTATATAATTAGAAAAGTACAATGAGGAAAAGATTAAGGTTTAACAATAATTCAGATTATAAGGCACTATCAATGTACGCAGTGTGGTACTACTCCTAAAGTATTACTTGATGAGGTTATTGTATTTAAATACTAAATGCTTAATGTATCCATATTTATGCGAAACTGAGAAATAACTATTATTAATGCATATGAAAATGTAAGATAGTTAAGCTTTTTGGTGATGCAAGAATCAATAAAAGAGAAAAGAGAAACAATTACCAGGAGTGGATTATTTATCTTCAGAAACTTGTTGGTCACCAGTGTTTTCTTTCCATCCGACCTGTAGGCAACCAGTAAGAAAGTCAAAAATGTGAACTAAAAACCTAATATATGAATCAACAAGGCATCATTAAACTAAAAAGTTAGAATTAAATTATCTTGCAGCATCTGTGTGAAAATTGATAAAGCCACTGAGAGTATGAGGCAAGTTGTGACCATGAACAAAACTGTCAAGTTCAAGCTCCCTCTATTAAGAAAAGAGATCAAACCAGAAACAGAAGGAAGCAATCATACTGGTTATACTTCATAGCATCTTATGCACATTAAATTTTTGTTATGAAAAAATAGGTAATACAACTTCAAGAAAAAAATCAATGAAAACAAAAAAATGACCACTTAAAATACAACAGAATGACAAAGATTTGTTTTGATGAATTAAGGGATATGATTTGCCAGAGTTCTATCATAGACCACCTCTCTGCTTCTTTACACTCTACCCTCCTCAGATTCCACTTTGTGGGAATACACTGATATGTTGTTGTAAGTGGTATCATTAAAACGGAATCAAGAAGATGCATTTTGTACAACTTGTAAGAGTGAGGGAACTAGGTTTGATATCAATGAAATTATTTTGACTTGTAAAGAAATAAATAGAAAGCTGAGAGATTGCACATTTTGTTTATCACAAAAGCACAACATGCATAGAAATAGAAATGTAAGTTTTAATTCACAAACCTCTTGGCAAGAAAGGTCACTATAACATCTTTATTATCATTGAATAAAGTTTCTGCATAGCCAATAGGCTTAATAAGCTCTTTAATGGTAAAAGCATCTTTGAAATCTACAGTAGTTGAATCTGGCTCACCGATGTCAGGGCTACAACTGCCGGCTGTGCTGGAGGCGTCCAATGGAACACTCATGTTTTTTCTTTTCGCTCCTTTCATTCTCTCTCTAAGATTTTCATTTTCTTTCTTGTCTCTTTGTAATGTTATATATACTTTATTTTTAAATTTGTCTAACCTATTTTCTTCATGTGGTACACTTAACCTACAAAATTAAAGATATATTAATAACTAGAGATATTTTAATACATTTAATTCTTTAATTTAAAATTATACTTTATTTAACTCCAAATAAATAAATTTTTGAGCTATTTTGTAATATCTAAGATAAGTAAATTATTTATTTTTTAAGAGATACATTAGGAATTTCTTTTAATTACTTTATACTTTTTAGGTTATGAGTTTTGAGAGATTTATTTGACTTTATTTTAATATTACTGAAATTTCAGGAGTATTTTAATAACATTTAAAAGGATAATCATGAAAAATAAAGTGCAATGTATGTCCTAATTTCTTTTCGTTAATAGGTGTATGCTGGGCAAAAAATTCATTTATTTTATACTAGAGAGTGTAAGATTTTAAATTTTCTTAAATTCTGCGCCAAGTGTTTAACTCACAAAATTAAATGTATTTTGATACATTTAATATATTTTAATTAAGACAACACAATTTTTTATTTTTTCAAACTTCGTGTCAAGTCACATTTAATCCTCAAATTAAAGATGCAGTATTTTGATACCTTTAACGTATTTTAATTAAAGAACATAAATTTTTTGTAGTATCTAAAATAAGTAAATTATTCATTTTCAAGAGCCGTATTGAGAATTTCTTTCAATTTTACATTATACTTTTTAAGTTTTAAGAGACTTAATTGACTTTATTTTAATGTTATTAAAATTTCAGTAGTAGTTTGATAATATCTAAAAATATAAACATGGAAAGTAAAGTATAATTTATGTCCTAGTTTCTTTTCTCGAATAGGTCTGCATTGAGCCGATAATTCATTTATTTTGAACTAAATAGAGTAAGATTTTAAATTTTCTTAAATTTTGTGTCAAGTCACGTTTAACTCATAAAATTCAAGAAATTTTGATCCATTCAGTATTTTTTAATTTAAGGTCATATAATTTTTTATATTCTCAAACTCCATGTCAAGTCACATTTAATCCATAAAATTAAAGATGTAGTATTTTGATACAATAAACATAATTTAATTTAAGATCATAAGATTTTTTATTTTCTTAAATTTCGTGACAATTCATGTTTAACCCATAAAATTGAAGATATTCTGATATATTCAATATACTTTAATTAAAAAAATTCAATACTTCAATTTCTTAAACTCTATGTCAAGTCAAAATGGGTCAATCAATTTGAAACTAAAGAAGTGGAAGAATATATTTCATTGTGCTTTGTATTTAATTGAGACAATGTCATAAATAACTATAGCTTGGGATATAATTATGAAGGTAATTATATCTCAAGTACTTATAAAATATAATTGCATTTATTCTATGCCGTGAATATCAGTTGTACCAATAAAAAAATTATATATAAGTGGAAAATAGTAATTGCATTATGCTAGTATAAACTAAAACACTTGAGACATTTATTTTGTCGCATTATTGGTACGTGTGTGTATATATATTACGTAATTGCTATAAAACATAAATGTAACACATTTCATAATTTTTTGAAACTATAGCTATACATTGTAACTTTAGCTTAAATGTTTGTTACATCGCCTTTGATGTAAATTTATGATTATTTATTAAATTTAACTTTTCGATCTCTCATTGAATTTGCTAGTTTTAATCAGAATTGGATAGATTCCAATTACTTACTATTTAAAGCGTTTAGCCAAATTATGCGTGTTCTTGCCCATTTTATTCATTATATTTATATAAAATGGATCTAAAATATCATTAACCTTGTATACATCTATTAACCCGATTAACGTGATTAAGTTTAGCTATTCAATCCACTTATTTCAATACTTTTTAAACTTTAGAATGATTTTATATTATTTTGCTACTTTTTTTACATGTCATCATTGAGCACATTAAGCTATATTTTTCCTGAACTAATATTATGGCTTATACTTACCAGTGTTAAAATATAATGCGATGTATTAATTATTTAAATGATTTTCTCAAAATTTCAAAAAAAAGCATTAGGATTCCCCACTATTAAATATTTAAGAAAATAACTGGTAAAAAGAAACAGAAAAAAGGGAAATTATATACTTTGTTAAATTATGTCTTATATTGTAATTTTGGTTTAAGTATTTGTCACATGAAATTTGAGTAAATTTATGATTAAAAAGTTAAAGGAATTTTTTAGTTACATTAAATTTGCTGGATTCAATAAGAATAAAACTGAATTCAATTACTTATTTATAGTGTTAAGCCAAATTAAACATGTTCTTCTCCAATCTTTTCATATTTATATTGAACATATCTAAAATATCATGATTCTTTAATGCATCTATTAGAATGCTTTATTTTGACAAGTTTAGTTCATCAGTTTTTTTTTTTCAACACTTTTCTAAGTGTAGTACAATTTTATATGATTTTTATATTTATTTGCTATCATTGAGTACATCCAGTTATATTTCTTCTTGACTACTATTTTGGCTTATACGTACCAACATACAAGTACAATGCACTAGCTGTTTATTTAAATATTTTTCTCTAAATAATTCTAAAAAAAATTAGGGTTTCTAATTATTTATTATCTAAGAAAATAATTGTCAAGATCCGAATCAGAGCCTAGTCGTGATGAGTATCTCAAGCCAATTGCAGACCGGAGACCACCCGTTTAGCCATACTTTAAGAGCAATTAAGATAACTAATAATAGAAGACAACCAATCAATAAGAAGAATAATAGATAACCCAAAACTCCATGTGCATGTTCACATACATACATACATACATATAGATATATACATATATATACATACATATATATATACATACATATATATATATATATATATATGTAACATATATTTATATATATATATATATATATATATATATATATATATATATAAGGGCAAAGTAGTAATTGTCAGTGGTTAAATATAACTCTAGAAGCATTTTCTCCCGATCTCTCATTTTCTTATTCACTTTAGATTTTTAATGGAAGAAGAAGAAGACCCAATTCAGTTTTCCAATTTCTACATAGATTAACCAATTTTTTTTCTTCAATGATGAGTTCTCTATGAAAGCATATCATCGTTTATTCATAATTGTAGTTGCAAGTAATGTCAAAATAGCAGAGATAGAGATTAGAAAAAAACGTGAGCACACACGAAGGAGGAAATTGATTGGTAGTTAGGGAGGCATATAGCATATATATACAAGGTAAAAACTAAGAAGAATAGCTCACATTATTGTTGTATTTGGGGTAAAGTTTGTAGGCATCGTGGAAATAGTTGTGTTGTTAGAGCTAAATTCAACTCCAATTTGCCACCAAAATCTATGTTTTGTACATTTCGATTGCAATAGCATTATTAATTTAATTGTGTTGTAATTGAAACTTTTCTTGAGTAGAATTTTTTTTGAATTTGTTGTGTTCGCCTTTTCCAGGGAGCTAAGGTTAGAGTTTTCATGTACCCAAGCAACATATAAAGTACTACTTATATTTTATTTAGATTTTTGATATGTTGACCCTAAAAAAATATTTTTTGATATGATTTGTGGTATCGACTACAGTCACTAATGTGTTACATGTGGAGGTCGAGGATTAGGATACAAGGTTAGTATATGTAACACCCCGAGTCTGTACCCTGGATGCTATACAGTGCTCATAATCCCGAGGTACCACAAGCTAACCTATGACTGGTACCTACTGCAATAACTAAATAATAATACTCTAATTATGCAAAAATTAGTCGGAGAACTTGCCATACTGTAAGTAAATACTGAGTACTGAATACTGATACATTTGTCTGAAATACTTTAGTCTAATAAGCCTCTACTGTCTGAATAAGGAATTGATGGGACAAGCCTCCTACTAACCCCGACTATTGAAAACTGATAAACTAAGATACTGAAGTAATAATTATGTCCTCGAACTATGAGGACTCAATATTAGTCTGATGAATCGGGATGCTAAGTATGATCGGGAGCCCGTGCGTCTGAACCTATGATACAAGACATCATAGCACTAAAGAAAGGTACGCATCAGTACTTTGAATGTACTGGTATGCTAAGTGAGGTAGGCTGAGTTGCATGGGTTCATACGCATGAATAATACTGACTGAATAACATGTGTACAACTGAATAAATACATAAACTGTAACTAAGGTCATGATAACACTGGATACTGAGTTCTGAATTTCGATTTATTGATATTTGAGTTTACTGATACTGTATTAGTGATAGCTGAATGGCTGTATCTGATAGTCCTGATACCGTGGAACTATTCTGAGGTCTGTATTGAACTGAGTGACTGTATCTAATAGTCTTGATTTTTGTAGAACTGAACTAAGTTCTTTTCTGAGGACTGAAACTGAGACTATTGGAGGTAATCATCTAACCAACATGCCTCTTTCTGAGTGAATAAGGGTTCAACATATAACCCCAGTTGGAAGAGTGTCAGTGCCTCGTATGAGATATATCAACCCTGATCTAGCAGGTTGATACCTCAACCTATGCTAGCTACATAGTTATGTAATGCAGGAATTGATACAAAGGGTCAAACCCTCTGCTGGCAGGAATGCCCCATCCATAGGTTCGCTCGGTGCTGAATCCTACTCCCAACTGAACAGACATTGAACTGATTCCTAGTTCGTACTAGGCTTGACAGAACTATTACTAATTATACTATTGAACTGAGTTCTGTTGACTGACAGAATACTACTAAATTCTATTAACTGATTGAATTTATTGAGGTCTGAACTGAATACTGGACTGGACTAGACTGATACCGAGTCTACCAAGTTTTTTCTGAGTTTTGTAATTAACTGAGAGTACTACGGATCGTTACATGACTAAGATTATTCTGTAACTAACAGTAGATCTAGGTAAATAGCTAAATTGTTGGGTATTTAATACCCCAGGACTCAATAGCATGAAAATTAAAGCATCACATGACCTTGCATAGCACAAAAATGCACACTTGTTCATAATGCATCTAATGACATAAACTAGTATACATGCTAGTAGGATATAATTTCACTATTTAATTCACATAAATAACTCATCAAACACTTGAAAGGCTTTGTATATGCACATAGTACTAATTAACACATGAGCATCACAATTTCAAGGCTTTAACATGAATTCACATGATACTACATACATAATAATTTTTTTTATCAAAATCTTGCACTTAATCATGGAATAGAAATCCAATCAACATTATAATCATGAATACACTTGAATCCAAATCATGAAATCCATTTACTGAAAGTTTGAAAGAGATTCTTGGACTCCAAGGGTGGAAGGGACCCTTGGATAAATATTTGACATAACTTAAAGCTTGAATTCTGAAAGATTGATGGATTTTCTTGGAACTTGGATTCTTGAATGAGATGAACTAGGCTTTGTTCTTGAAAAATTCTAGGGAGAATGAGTAAATTTTGCCCTTTGGATGACTTAATTACATGTTTTGGGGGCTAATATGAGATGGAAAAAGACCCGTTTATCCCTCTGAATGCAGGTTTTAATTAATAAAAATTAGACTAGCACCGCACAGACCAACGCACCGAGTCATTGGCATCGACGCGATGGCCGATGCGCCACGTCAAGTTTGCGTCGGCTCACTAGGATTTTCACTGGGAGCTAGGAAAAAATATACATCGACGCAATAGACGATGCAGAGCATCGAGATCACATCGATCCACTAGTTTGGACTTCCAAACGTGCCTTAAAGGAAGTCCAAAAAATTGAAAACTTGTCTGTGAACACCTACTGACATTCCTGATTATGAATTAACATAAAAATTGATATTTATAGGTCATAAGGGCCATGAAAAAGGATTTCCAACTTACGAAGGCTAAAATTACTCTAAGTATGAACACTTAGCCATATTTTTCTAAGTTTAGGATCCCTTATTAGCTTTTACAGGACTGAATCAATCTTAGGATTTTACGGGGTCTTATAATAGCTCCTCCTTGGGAACTTTCATCCTCAAATAAGATTGATTAAGCTGGGAATACTGAATTTAGATACTGGATATTGATAATTGCAACATGATTCATAACTGACACTACTGATATAATAAAATTTCATACTGAACATGCATAGCTGATGCACGACTACATAGCTGAACATGATTCATGAATGCATGACTGGGATTACTTATAAGTTGGAGTACTGAACATGCATATCTGATGCTTGAATATCTGACGAAACGAACTCATGAATGTATGACTAGATATGCAATGGTAAATGATACTAAGTTTACAGTGAAAATCTAAGCATGAAACTGAGTAAGTTTAAAGAGAATCGTTACCTTAGGCTGAGTCTGAGTTTTCAGAGAAGAGGTAAGGATACTTTGTTCACATATCCTCTTCTACTTCCTAAGTATCTCCCTCAATGGACTGGTTTCGCTAAATAACTTTGACCATCTAGTTAAGGGTGAAAGACTGTACTAAGGTGGAATTGGGTACCAAGACCCTTTTGGAATGCCTTTCAAAAATGAGAGGTGAAATGCGTACCTCTATCTGAGATAATGGACAACGGAACTCTGTGTAATCTGACCAACTCTCTGACATAGAGCTTGGCAGCGTCCTTGGCTAAATAACAAGTATGAATTGGTAGGAAATGAGCTGATTTTGTCATCCTTTCTACAATAACCCAAACTGAATCGTGCGAATAACGAGTATGAGACAAACCCATCACAAAATCCATGTTCATTTTTTCCCAGTTCCAATTAGGAGTACTGGAATCCTGTATAGATCCACTAGGTTTTTGGTGCTCAATCTGAACCTGCTGATATGTAGAGGACTTAGCTACAAAATCTGCAATGTCTCTATTCATTCTACTCCACCAATAGATCTCCTACAAATTATGGTACATCTTTGTGGCCCTTGGATGAATAGATTAATGCGCACCTGTGCTTCTACAAGAATCCACTATCTCAGGTCATCTACACCTGGCACACATAGCTGACCCTGATAATCCAAAACACCATCTCTTCCTTGGGAGAAAACCTCTATCTTTTGATTTCTGATTGATTCTTTCTAGTTAGCTAGACTGGGATCCCTATCCTGAGCTAACTTCTTCTTACCATTTTCAGCATGAGCAACACTACCCATAGATATCCTACTAAGAGAATCAACCACTACATTGGCTTTACCCAAATGATATAGGACGCTCATTTCGTAGTCTTTCAACAACTCTAATCACCTTCCCTAATAGAGGTTTAGGTCTTTCTGAGAGAACATATACTGTAGGATTTTATGGTCCGTGAGCACATCAACGTGCACACCATACAAATAGTGCCTTTAAATCTTTAAGGCAAATATTACTGCTGCTAACTCATATTATGAGTAGGATAGATTTTTTCTTGGGGTTTGAGCTGTATAGAGGTGTAGGCTATGACCTTACCTCTTTGTATCAAAATGCACCCCAAACCAACCCTGTAAGCATCATAATATACCATAAATCCATCTGAATCATCTGGTATAGTCAAAATTAGGTCTTTAGTAAGTCGAGTCTTTAACTCCTGAAACTCTTCTTGCAAGAATCTAACAACTAAAATTTGACCTTCTTCTGAGTCAATCTAGACATAAGGGATGCAATAGACGAAAATCCCTTAAAAAATAGTCGGTAATAACCAACCAAACCCAAGAAACTCTAGATATCTGATGGAAAGATGGGTCTGGCCTAGTTTCTCACTGCTTCAGTCTTTTGGAGATCAACTCTAATACCATCACCGAAAATGATATGGTCGATGAAATCTACTGACCTTAGCCAAAATTTACACTTACTAAATTTAGGGAACAACTGATGGTTTTTGAGAGTCTGTAATACTATTCTGAGATGTTCTGCATGATTATGCTCACTATAATAGTAGACAAGGATGTCATCAATGAAGAATATGATGAACATGTCTAAGTACTGCTTAAATGCATGATTCATCAAGTCCATGAAAGTATTTGGGGCATTGGTAAGACCAAATAACATGACTAAGAATTTAAAGTGACCATACCATGTTCTGAAAGCTATTTTTGGAGTATCAAGTTCTCTGACTCTGAGCTAATAATAGCCTGATTTTAGGTTTGTCTTATAAAAGTAATCGACACCCTAAATTTGGTCAAACAAGTCATCAATGTTGGGAAGTGGATACTTGTTCTTGATCATGACTTTATTTATCTAATGATAGTCTATACATATTCTGAGAGAACCATTTTTATTATGTACGAATAGAACTGGTGCACCCCACGAAAACACACTGGGTCTGATGAATTCCTTATTTAGGAGATCTTTTAACTGTTTTTTTAATTCTCTGAGTTATGCTGGAGCCATTATATATGGAATAATAGAGATGGGCTAAGTATCTAGAAGAAGGTCTATGCCGAAGTATATTTCCCTTTTGGGAGAACCTTTGAGAAGATCTTTAAGAAATACGTCTTGAAATTCATATGCTACTGATACTGACTCAAGAGTAGGGTCTTCTGATCTAGAGTCCTGGACCCGAATGATATGGTAGACATATCCCTTGGATATCATTTTCCTTTCCCTAAGGTAGGAAATAAGCTAACCCCTAAGTGCTGAAGCACTACCCCTCCATTACTAGGATGGGATTATTTGGAAACTGAAATGGGATAATTCTCTTTCTACAGTCAACTGAGGCATAGTAGGAATATAATCAATCCATGTTGAGAATGACATCAAAATCAGTCATCTCAAGTTTAACTAAGTCTACTGACATGACTTTTTGGGATACCATAACAGGAAAGTTCCTGTATACCCATCGACCTATGATTTACCCACTGGGGTGGAGACTGAGAAAGGCTCTGCTAGGATTTTTGGACTGACTCTGAAGTTGACAACTATATATGGAGTTACAAAGGATAAACAAACTCCTAGATCTAGTAAAGCATAACATGTAAATGATAAAATTTTAATAGTGACCCCATCAGGAGAACTTTCCTGATCCTGTCGGGACTGAAAGGCATAGAGTCTTTTTGGGAATTGCATACTGGTGGCACTGGAAGTATCACCCTACTTATTTGGGTAATCGGATGGAGCTGAGGGACGGTTATACTGACTTGGCAAACCCACCGGAGGACACTTTCTGAATTTGTGGCCTAGCTTGACATATCTAAAATACACATCACTGCCAGCACTGTAGACCCCCTGATAATTTCTTCCACACTTCTGGTAGAGAGGATTTGTTCAGGAACTGCTAACAGTACCCAGAGGTTTAGGGACCGATGCCTTATCTTTATTTCTATTTCTGAATTTTGGCATGGGAGCACTAGGTGAGGATGGGGCTAGAACTGAATATTTCAAGCAGAACTGAGAATGATTACAACCCTATGAATTAGGCTGGATGAAGTTGAAACTATCTGTTCAACCTCTCTTATTCTCTCTCTCTTTCTTTTTATTCTTAGCCTCCTCCATCTGCTGAGCATAGACCATAAGCCTAGATATGTCCATCTTCTTAATAAAAAATATGGTCCTACACTCCTTAACCATACTATTAAACATGCCAGACACAAACTTAATCAGCTTAGATCTGTAATCTGCTACCACATGAGGAGTGTATCTGGCTAATTGAGTATACTTGAGAGAATACTCTTGTAACGCCATGTTGCCCTGCTTCAGATTTATAAATTCCAAAACCTTTGCTTTCCTCAACTAAAGAGGGAAGAACCTATCTAGAAAAGCAATACCAAACTCCTCCCAATCTATGTGCCCTGCATTTGCATCCCTTTCGACTTTCCACTATTTGAACCACGAGTGAGCCACATCCTGCAACTGATATATAAGTAGCTCAATGCTTTCACTCGCTATCACCCCCTTAATATCTGTAACCTTCTACACCTGATCAACAAATTCCTGTGGGGCCTCATATGACTTTGACTCACTAAAAGATGGAGGGTTCATTCGGGTGAAGTCCCAAATCCTAGCTGCAGCAGTTTTGGCCACTGGGTTGGCTGGAACAGCAGCTTCACATTTATTTTGTGCTGTAATTGAATAAGATAGGGTTGTGAAATATGCTCTGAATTCAGCGTAGGAGACATGTTCTTCCAGGGGATCTAGCTGGATAGGCTGAGGTACTAACTGATTTCCAATTCTCCTTTTGTTTGTCTTTTTGGGAGACATGTTTTGTAAATAAAAAGTAGAGAACAGATTAGATTAAGAGTTTAACTTGAGCTTATACTCAACCGCACAACATGAATTCCAAAAAAAGGAAACTTTTTCCTAAAACATCTCATAACCTCTAGTCCATAAGTGTGGTGTGCTACACACCCATGTACAAAACTCTACTAGATGCATCTTTCAAACTTCCTAGGACTCTGTTGAACCTTAGTCTCTGATACTAAGTTTGTAACGCCCCGAGTCTGTACTCCGGATACTACACACTGCTCATAATCTCGATGGACCATAATCTAACCTATGACTGGTACCTGCTGCAATAACTGAATAATAATACTATAATTATGTAGAAATTAGGCAAAAAACTTGCCATAAGGTTCAAAATTGTAAATATATACTGAGTACTGAATGCTGGTACATCTTTCTGAAATACTTTAGTCTGATAAGCCTCTACTATATGAATAAGGAATTGATAGGACAAGTCCCAACTAACCCCGACTATTGAAAACTGATAAACTAAGATACTGAAGTAATAATTATGTCCTAGAGCTATGATAAATCACCACTAGTCTAATGCTGATAGATCGGACTGCCAAGTATAATCGGGATACCGTACGTCTGAACTTATGATATAAGACATCATAGCACAAAAAAAGTATGCATCAGTACATTGAATATACTGGTAAGCTAAGTATGGTAGGCTGAGATGCGTGGGTTCACATGCATGAAAAATACTGACTGAATAATATAAGTATAACTGAATGGGAGTACATGTATAAATATGTAAACTATAACTGAGATCATGATAACACTGGATATTGAGTTCTAAATTTTTTATTTACTGATATTTAAGTTTATGATACTGTATTACAGATAGCTGAATAACTGTATCTAATAGTCCTGATCCTATGGAACTATTTTGAGTTCCATACTAAACTGAGTGGTTGTATCTGACAGTCATGATTTCTATAGAATTGAACTGAGTTCTATTCTGAGGACTAAAACTGAGACTATGGGAGGTAATCATCTAATTGACATACCCCTTTCTGAATGAATTGGGGTCCAACCTATTACCCCAGTTAGAAGGTTATCAGTAGCATGTCATGGGTAAAGACAACTGTAAGTTAACACAACTGTAAGTTAACCTTCTCTAAAAAGAAGCTTTTTCATCAACCCTCGCTGGCAGGAAAATGCGTATGAGATGCATCAACCCCAATCCGGTATGAAGATACCTCAACCTATGCTAGCTACATAGGTCTGTAATATAGGAATTTCTACTAAGGATCGAACCCTCTTCTGGCAGGAATGCCCCCATCCGTGGGTTCGCTCGGTGTTGAATCCTACTCTAAAATGAATAGACACTTAACTGATTCCTAGTTCATACTAGGGTTGACTAAACTATTACTAATTATACTATCTAATTGAACTGAGTTCAGTGAGTTATGTTAACTGACAAAATACTACTGAATTCTATTAATTGACTGAATTTACTAAGGTCTGAACTGAATGCTGAACTGGACTAGACTGATACTGAGTCTACTGAGTTTTTTCTGAGTTTTGTAATTGATTGAAAGTACTTCGGATCATTACCTGACTGAGATTATTCTGTAACTGACACTGACTTTAGGTAAACAGCTAAATTATCATGTATTTAATACCCCAGGACTTGATAGCATGAAAAGTAAAGCATCACATGACTTTGCATAGCATAGAAATGCACACTTGTTCATAATGTATCTATAGAGGCATTTCTTCAAACACTTGAATGACATGAGCTAGTATACATGCTAACATGATATAATCTCACTATTTAATTTACATGAACAACTCATCAAACACATGAAAGGCTTTGCATATGCGCATAGTACTAATCAACACATGAGCATCACAATTTTAAGTCTTTAACATGTATTCACATGATACTACTTGTATAATAATTATTTCTACATAAATCTTGCACTTAATCATGGAATAGAAAACCAATCAACATTGTAATCATAAATACACTTGAATCCAAATCATGGAAATCATGAAATTAATTTACTGAAAGTTTGAAAGAGATTCTTGAAATCTAAGAGTGGAAGGAACCCTTGGATGAATACTTGACATACCTTAAAGCTTGAATTATGAAAGATTGATGGATTTTCTTGGAACTTGGATTCTTGAATGTGATGAACTAGGGTTTATTCTTGAAAAATTCAAGAGAGAATGAGTAAATATTTCCCTTTGGATGACTTAATTACATGTTTTGGGGAAAGATATGAGATGGGAAAAGACACATTATTCCTCTAAATATGGGTTTTAATTATTGAAATCTATATTAGCAATACGCAGACTGACGCACTGCAACCAACACACTGCATTGAGTCCATTTTGGCTCACTGGAATTCACATTAGGAGCTGGGAAAGCATTCTCGTCGACGCGATAGGAGATGTGGTACTTCGAGATTGCATCAATCCACTGGTTTGGACTTCTAAACGTGCCTCAAATGAAGTCCAAATAACCTGAAACTTGTTCGAGAATACCTACTGACATTCCTTATCATGAATTAACCTAAAAATTGATATTTAAAGGTCATAAGGGTTACGAAAACATATTTCCAATTTATGAAGGCTAAAATGACTTTAAGTATGAATACTCAGCTGAATTTTTCTAAGGCTAAGATCCCTTACTAGCTTTTACAGGACTGAATAAAGCTTAGGATTTTGTGGTGTCTTATAGTATCAGTATGTAGTCAAGTTCTCTGCTTTCCTTTTTAGAGAGTATTAGTATTAATCTGGTATTTTCGTGTTCTTAGATTTCTATTTCTATTAGTTAGTTTTTAGCCTTGATTATTATTTTTTTGAGGTTATTGTTCTTGATTGTTGCTATTGGCATATTTTTCATTTTTTATGTACTGTGTCGATTAAAATAGCCTCTCTACCCTCACAAAGTCGGGGTAAGTTCCGAGTGCCGACTATCCTTCTAGACTCCCTTTGTCCGATTACACTAGGTTTTGTAAGGTTTGTGTATTTCTAAATTTGCTTGAATTGCCTTGCTATAGGACATATTACTTGGTTAAAGGATTGTTTAGTTTGTAGGGATGGAAGAACGGTTTTAGAATTGATATAATTATCTTTAAAGTTGCGTATGCTTGGATTCTTTTATACATGGATTCCCCTGGAAATGTTCTAAACTTCATTAGCAACATAAAAATATATTTAAATTTAACAATGTAGCATATGTGTGATATTCATCTTCATACTATAGGATTTTACGTATCTTGTAACAATAATATGAGAAGAAATTCAGGGCACCGTTGTTTTCTAAAACTATGTTTATAATTAGACGGGCTAACTTAGACTTGTCTCGGGTGGCATTACAAAGGAGCTAATTAAGGTACCCCATAAATATCCGGTCATTCTAGGATCCACATAAGAGTCTTGCATATTAGTCCATTCTGTAGCTCTTTGGGACATAGACAAAAACCAATAAGATCTCTTGTATAAGGTTTCACAGTAATTCCACTGAGATGTCCATTAATACCCCATATTTCTGTGCTAAAATTCTAACTGTCGTTCCTATGCGTCTAAGAGCTAATCCAATATATTATCATGTTAATATAAGTTTCATGATCATTATACTAGTCTATGGAGTAGTTTAGAGGTGAAAAATGTTCATAGCAATGACCTAGAACAAAGTTGAGCTAAGACCAATTGATTCATCCAAAGTTCGACATTCGATTCTACAAGGGTCAACTTCAAATATATATATCTATTAATATACATGGAATTTTTCATCCCAATACCTATCAAATTTTAGATAATTTAATTAGCTTTTCAATGATACCAATTTTGAAAAAATACGATACCCGAGTGATGAGTTATGCCCATTTTTGTGAGAGGCAGTATGGATGTGCGATAAGGTATATGATGCATACCTTAGCTTGTGCCATAAGGTGTACGGCGCATACCCTATCATATGCGATCAGATTTGCAATGCACACTTAGAGTTCCAGCAACAAAAACACTCTGTTTTTGAGTTATTTCGAGGATAACTAAGCCTTTTAACATTCCTTACACGTCCCTAAATATAACTCTACGAATTTAACTACTCTTAAACACATCATATCCCTATTATCAGTCTAGGCACATCATTCAAGAGCACAATAAGAGAAAAACAATTAGGGTTGCACAATCAATATTTGAAGGTCCAATCTTTTAACAATTTTGTTACTATAGAGGCATGCAAGGATATCAACAAGAACATTCTTTCATTCTTGCGCCCAAAATTTATATTATTTTATGAAGACACATGATTTTACATGCTTTACTTGATAAAATATTCTTGTTGAAGAAACTATGATATTTTGATGTTTTAAAGATGAATTCCATGAGCTTAATGTGAATATTCATGATTTAAGTTGAATTTCCAGATTTTGGTACGAATTATACATGTTGCTACATAAAGTATAAATCTAAAAATATTTTGGTCAAGTGTTGAATTATGGATTTTGAACTCCCTATTTGAGATTATGAATTTTTAAGAAGTTATGTGTTATATACACCTTGAGATAAGAATGATTTGACCTTTTGGTATTGAAAGAGTTGTTTTGAACTCGAATGAGAAAAGAAATCAACATTTTGATTGATTATAAAAAGGGGTAGCATGATGGCTCCCATTATGAATTGTTGCATTGTGTTGTTGTAGATTTTCTTGTGAAATGATTTAACCTAGGTTCGAGAGTAGTCTTTAGCACCGAGTGGGAGGTATGGCTATGATTGGTACTTCCCTAGAACTACTTTCCCCTGTAGGATGTGACCCTAAGGCTGAATGATATAGTGATCACTAGTGAATAAATGATTAAGGTCCTACTCCGATGGCAAGGATAGGACAGCAATCCCCCACGTGGGTTGGTTGTATGACTCCATGCAGCTCACATGATTTATGTCGGTTATAAGAGACTCCCAATGTGTGTGTGTGTATTCTCCTATCTAATATGAAAAGTCTTATTCTTCTATCTGAGATGAAAACATATTTGTTTGAAAGACTGAGTTTGAGAAAGTCATTATTTTTGAAAGATTTAATGAACATATATTCCAAAGAGAATCGTTATGAGATTTGATTGCTTTGGTGATTTGGAATCAAGATATAAGTGAATTGAGATTTATTAAGATGACTCACATGTATTACCCGATTTATTTTACTCTCTTATGATTATGATGATTTTAATTCGAGCTAAGTGAGTCATTTATATCAGCATGCATAATTTTATAAACTATGATGATATTAAGATATTATTTTATATATGCATTTCACCCCATATGCTCGTTACATTTCCATGTTACTGACCCACACACAAACCCACGTGTGGTCTATATTTTCTCGTAATGTAGGTACAAGGTATAGCATGTACCTTTAGATCCAGTCAGTTAGCGGCATCCAGTCAGTAGGTGATGACTCCTTTTGATTCAGGGGCTTGAGTCAGTTATGCAGAATTAAAAATATTGTATTTTCTTTATTCAGTCGTATTTAGTTTAGTTGGGAGTCATGACCCACCTACCTACAGTCAGTACTAGTAGAGGCTTCATAGACAGTCAGTAGAAGTTGATGCATTTTGTTTTAGTTATGGTTGTAAAGGAAGAATTGAAATCATATAACTTTAGTATTGTATTGACCAAATACAAAAAGAGTTATTTTCCGCAGATTTGCATATATATATTTGTACTTCTAATTTAGTTGCTTATGAGATGTGCCAGTAGAAGGGTTAGCTTAGGGCCACTTGTGACCTTAAGCATCGTGTGTCATCTTGGGACCTGATTTCGGGGCGTTACAAACTTGGTATCAGAGCACAAATTTCAAATATCCTAGGTTGTCTATGAAGGCGTGTCAAGTAGAGTCTATCAGAGATGTTTCTACTTTTCTTCAAAAGGCTACTGGGCATTTAGGAAATGTTTCCCTTCTTTTAAGTGTTGGACAATGCCATGAAAAAGTTCTCTAAGAAACTTATATAAATTCTTGTCTTACTCTGTTCTGGCCAACTATGCCTCATTTTAAAAGTATTTGAAATAGTTGAGATTCATTCTTCATAGATAGTTATGGGACTGTAAGAGAGCTAGAAAGTATCGTGTCAGTGCATTTGAGTCCTGAATATTGAAGTATTTTATCAGGTCTGTAGAAATTGTGCACAAATTTTGTGTAAGATGTGCTTTCGAATCTCTCCTCGGAATCCATAATGATAATCTATACTTCCCTATCTATGTTCTTAAAGTAATATGTTCGTCAAGTTCCAGTTCCTCCCCTGATAATGCTCTTATAATTGCTAGCGGAAGTTTCAAAAGTTATATAAGACAGCTTGAGAGGAGCCTTCTAGTGTGTTATAAGTCCCTCAGATTTGAATTTATACCCTCTTTCTTTTGAGTTATTCAATTAAGATAGAGTAAGGTGTGTTCTTCGATAATTAAATATCGTGGGTCAAGTTTCGATCTCTTGTATTATGTAATCTTGTTATCATTGTATTTGTGAAAAACCAAAAGTCTAGTGAAGTTGTGTGGGGCCTATTTCGATTTACTAGCATAGTTGCTTTGTTATTTATTTCATTTTCTTGTTCAAAACACAAAACCAAAGTCTAGTGAAGCCGCGTGAGGCCTATTTCGATTCACTAGCAAATTGTTGTTTATCTTGTTGTTCTTGTGTTGATTGAAAGTTTGTGTTTAGCAGGGTAGTGACAAGAATAGTGGTAAGGGCAATTTATTGAATGTATACAAATGAATCTTTTTGCATACGATTGAGTTAGTAGTGAATTTCTATGTCCTTGTTGTTTTAGTTTAGCAGAAGGTAGAGAAGGAGTTATTTGTTAAGATGAATTATAGTTAGTTTGGAGTATGAAAAGAGTTGTTGACGGTATTTGTTGTGCTATAAAAGTATAGGTTATTGGTGAAAGAACTTTGGTGGGTGAGCGTTGTTAATTTAGGCTTTCCTGAGATTGCAAAAAGGGAGTTTAGTTGAAATTTATAGAGCTATGAAAGTAATTTAGGTGTGAAGATGGGTAAATAGTAATGTGTGAAGAAGGAGAATGTGTTAACAGATTATGAATAAGATATGCCATATGATTATGATCGATTGTCATTGTGTACTACTTTTTCTTAATATTTTGTTCTATAGTTTTGAAGTGAGAATTGTGTGTGAGATTGGGTTGTAAATCATGTTTAGCACTAGAGATTAAGTTTGAACAGTTGATGGTTCGGTTGTTGATGCTAGTTATATGAAGGTGATCTAGTAGGCTTGAACAGTGTATGCAAGAGTGTAAGATCATGTGTTCGTAATTAATTATGATATAGAGGTTTGCCCAAGGTGCTATGGAGATGCATTATTTCACAAGGATTATTGCATATTATGTGGTTGGTAGTAATGTTGAGTTGCTAGGTGGAGAAAGGCTAGTTAGATAATTTATGATGTTCCTGATAGCTAAGTTAAGGAGTTATGGTTGAAGATGTTGAGTGTTTTTAGTATGATTTTATTCTCATGGTTTGAGAAAAATATAAGTATAGAAGTGTGATCTTGGTGGGCTATGATCATGTGATTAGAGATGTAGGAATGGTTGCAAATGAGAGTGTAAGTCGTTGATGATGATTAGTGAAGCTAGGAATTAAGGATGGCATATGGATGGGTTGTTCAAGAATGAAGTTGGTAAGTTTGAAATTTGTTTATTCTTGTGATTTTAGCATTTATATGTAGATATTAGAATGATGAAATTATGGATTAGTGTCGAGGCTATGGAATAGACCTTCATGCTTAAAATATAGCTTTGACTTAAGAGGGAGATGGTTAGTAAAGAACCAAACTAAGTTTCAAGAATTAGATTATGATACATGTCAATAATGAGTTATGATGAGATAGTGATCCCTTCTTACTCTAGAGCATTCCTTGGATTTCAGTCATTACAACACCAAATCCATCACCTGCGTGATAAATCCATGCCACAAGCCTATGCTTGTACCCATCATGTATGATCAAGCCCATTCTCAGCTTCTAGGAGGCATGTAAGACCTTCACTCATTGAATCGAATTATCTCTCATGAATCTAGAAACTCCGGTCTTATATTGAATAGCTCATGATATGTATGAACTCATCTTTCAGAGTATGACCAGTTTTTAAACTCATGATACTGGTGAAGTTCGCATTATATCATACATGTCCTCATCTTAGATTTATTTGATGAACCCATGCCTTTGATATTTTATTCCTCAGTCGTAAGATAAGTGTTAATGTTATGTATTGTAGTTTTCGTTCTTCAGGATCTTATGTATTATCCCTTTGGTGACCTCTTCCTATGTTAAGATAGTGGCGATGATAGTGGAAAAACAATGGTTTAGATGTAAGAGAGTTGATGACCCTCATTAAGAAAGATTATTTATGCTTTTCTATCAAAGGCTATAGTGTGAAGTAAGATTAAGGCCAAGTATTTGATACATGTCTTAGTTAGTTAGAAATTGTGTGTATGTTTTTAAGAAGAGTGCAAGATAATTGTTGTCGATAAAGGTTTAGAGAATATATGGAGTGTGCCTTTAGGGGTATTTTCCTTAAATTTATATATGGTTTTAATGATAGGCTTGAATGTTATGTAGGGTGTAAGATGATGTATGCAATATGAGCTAGTGAATCCATATCAAGAGTTTTGAATTAGTCATTGAAGTGGTAAGGTAGGTTATGCTTAGGGTGTGAGCTCTAAGAAGATATAGAATATTGAATCATGTGGTTTAGGCTAGTACTTTGGAGTGGTATGTTGTATCTTATGATTTTTGAGTTAGTCCTGACATTGGCGAGAGGACTTAGTTTACTTTAGACCTTGTGGAAAGATTTATCAGTGCCCATGTGAGAATTATGAGTTAAATCAAATGAGTATGGTATATAAGAGGAATAGTATAGTTGAGAGAGTATTTGAGAAGTTATGCTAAGCTTGAAAGTAATAAGTTGTGTTGCCTACGGCCTATCAATCCTATCCTAGTGTATGGTTTATATATTTATATTCCATTTTATAGAGTTATATCAATGTTGTGATTCCTTAGTCAGATGTTTTGTTCAGATCAGGCCCAAATCCTTTGCTCCGTAATGTTAATAGAATTTCATAGAAAAATGCTGAAGAAATACTCCATTTAAGTATGGGTAGTCAATATGATTCAGTCCTTATTGCCTCCAATCCAGTTAACAAGCAAGCCGATAAGCTCTTATAGAGTTCCAACTCCTCATCTAGTATTAGCATCTAAAGTTTCATGAGTATTACTATTTTGTGAGATAATTCTGTTCAATCCAAGCATCATGTTTTAGATTTGGGAATTTAAACATGACTCATTTCATAAGTGTTCAGCGCATAATCTCAATTTTCCAAGTGTTTTAGTCCAGACGGTGTAATACCCCTTGTTTGATCTAAGTCTTGTTGTCTCATGATTCGTACTTGCATAAGTTATCACTTCTCAGATCGAGATGTATTAATGGATCAGGAACACTTCAAGTGAATCTTCGACTCTCAACATGTACTATTTCCTTGAAGCAAGTAAAGTAGAGTCAGCTCAGAATTCAATTTCATGATAGAAGTTCAAATGACTTAGCTCAATTCATGCATCAGTTTCAGTTTTAGATATTGAGTCATGATTTAGTTCATAAGTATCCTGTATAGTGTCACAGTCTCTTCCTAGTATATTCACAAAATTATTATCATTCAGGATAAACGATCCCAAGAGGGGGATGTTGTAATACCCCGAGTTTTCATGTCATAAACCTCTCATCTTTTTCTCATGAGATTAGATCCAGTGCAAAGTAATGGTTACTCATAAGTTGACACTCTTATTTCTATCTGAGCCATATAATTATTTCCATGAGAATTCAGGCACATGCAGTTAAGTTCAGTGACTCATTATGTTTGAGATTTAGTGATTAAGTTTATATCAGTTTTACAAGTTATCTTAAATATTGAGATTCCTCTGTGTTTCATCTTAATTATCCACATTCTAGGACGAATGTTCCCAAGGGGGAGATAATGTAATACCCCGTATTTCTGTGCTAAAATTCTAACTGTCGTTCCTACACGTCTAAGCTTTAATCCAAGATATTCTCATGTGAATATAAGTTTCATGATCATTATACTAGTCTATTGAGAAGTTTAGAGGTGAAAAATGTTCATAGCAATTACCTAGAAGAAAGTTGAGCTAAGACCAACTGATTCATCCAAAGTTTGACATTCGATTCTATAAGGGTCAACTTCAAACGTGTATCTCTTAATATACGTTTATTTTTTCATCCCAATACCTATAAAATTGTAAATAATTGAATTAGCTTTCCAATGATACCAATTTCGCAAAAATACGATACCCAAGTGATGAGTTATGCCCATTTTCATGAGAGGCAGTATGGATGTGCGACAAGGTATGCGACGCATACCTTAGCTTGTACGATAAGGTGTGCGGCGTATACCCTAGCATATGCGATCAGGTGTGCCACGCACACTTAGAGTTCCAGCAACGAAAACACTCCGTTTTTGAGTTATTTTGAGGATAACTAAGCCTTTTAACATTCCTTACACGTCCCTAAACATAACCCTACAAATTTAACTGCTCCTAAACACATCATAACCCTATTATCAGTCTACGCACATCGTTCAGGAGCACAATAAGAGGAAACCAATTATGGTTGCACAATCAAGATTTGAAGGTCCAATCTTTCAACAATTTCGTTACTATAGAGGTATTTGGAATATCAACAAGAACATCCTTTCATTCTTGTGCCCAAAATTTATATTATTTTACGCAAACACATGATTTTACATGCTTTACTTGTGAATTTGAGATGGAAATATACTTGTTGAAGAAACTATGATATTTTGATGTTTTAAAGATGAATTCCATGATCTTAATGTGAATATTCATGATATAAGTTGAATTTCCAGATTTTGGTATGAATTATACATGTTGCTACATAAAGTATAAATCTTGAAATATTTTGCTCAAGTGTTGAATTATGGATTTTGAACCCCCTATTTAAGATTATGAATTTTTAAGAAGTTATATGTTATATACACCTTGAGATGAGAATTATTTGACCTTTTGGTCTCGAAAGAGTTGTTTTGAACTCGAATAAGAAAAGAAATCCATATTTTGATTGATTATGAGAAAGTGAGAGCATGATGGCTCCCGTTATGAACTGTTGAATTGCATTGTTGTGGATTTTCTTGTGAAATGATCTGAGCTAAGTTCGAGAGTAGTCATTAGCACCGAGTGGGAGGTATAGCTGTGATTGGTACTTCCCTAGAACTACGTACCCCCATAGGATGTAAGCCTAAGCCTTAATGATATAGTCATCACTAGTGAATAAATGATTAAGGTCCTACTCCGATGTCAAAGATTAGACAGCTCTCCCCAACGTAGGTTGGACGTTGGACTCCATGTAGAACACATGGTTTATGTCGGGTATAAGAGACTCCCAATGTGTGTGTGTATTCTTCTATCTAATATGAAAAGTCTTATTCTTCTATCTGAGATGAAAACATATTCGTTTGAAAGACTGAGTTTGAGAAAGTCATTATTTTCGAAAGATGTAATGAACATATATTCCAAAGAGAATCGTTATGAGATTTGATTGCATTGGTGATTTGGAATTGAGATAGAAGTGAATTGAGATTTATTATGATGACTCACATGTTTCACCCGATTTATTTTACTCTGTTATGATTATGATGATTTTAATTCGAGATAAGTGAGTCATTTATATCAGCGTGCATAATTTTATAAACTATGATGATATTTAGATATTATTTTATATATGCATTTCACCCCATATGATCGGTACATTTCCATGGTACTGACCCCCCCACACACCCGTATGTGGGCTACATTTTCTTAGAATGTAGGTATAAGGTATAGTGTCCACCTTCAGATCCAGTCAGTTAGCGGCATCCAGTCAGCAGGTGATGAGTCCTTTTGATTTAGGGGCTTGAGTTAGTAATGCAGAATTAAAAATATTGTATTTTCTTTATTCAGTCGTATTGTGTTGGTTTAGTCGAGAGTCATGACCCAGCTACCTATAGTTATTACCAGTAGAGGCTTCATAGACAGTCAGTAGAAGTTGATGCATTTCCTTTTAGTTATGGTTGTAAAGGTAGAATTGAAATCTTGTAACTTTAGTATTGTATTGATCAAATTCAGAAGGAGTTATTTTCAGCAGATTTTCATATATATATTTGTACTTCTTATTCAGTTGCTTATGAGATGTGCCAGTAGAAGGGTTAGCTTTGGGTCACTTGTGACCCTAAGCACCGTGTGACATCTCGGGACCCGATTTCGGGGCGTTACATGTTCACTAGTGGATCATAGTGTTTTCTGTTTCTTAGACCTATTATATAGATATCTGGTCAGTTGGAAAAAAACTGAAGGAGATAGTATTTCAATTTGATGTCTTTATTATTAGCAGAAGAGTGGGAAAATAACAAATAAAGAGAGACAGAATTTCAATTTGATGCCTTCATTAAATGAAGACCATACAACTATCATCTTTGTATAGGAACCTTTATTTGAATTCTTTTCGAGATCTTTACATTTGTGATGACATGGATAACCATTTCCCCCCTAATCTGCGTCTTCAAATGGAATATTAGAAGCTTAATTCTGTGGAGATTATATGTGTTCTGCTGTATTATCGCAGGTAATGGACCATCTAGTTAACTCTTCCACCAAAGCACACTACATTTCTGGAGGGAATATTAGTGTTCTAATTGTTTTTCGAGGACCGAATGGTACTGCTCTAGGTGTTGGTGCTCAACACTCTCAGGTACCTTGTATTAGTTTTCTGGTGGTATTTCATTTTAATGGAGACAACGCAAGTTGTGGATATCAGGAAGTTCTTATACTTTTCTAAGTTGAATTACTTTTAGCCAACGGATCACATGAGCATATGTTTTCTATATTATGAACAAACCTAGCTGAATTAGATTATGCTTCCAGTAAAATATTTATTAGGACGAAATGCATTTTGAAAAATCAATATCTCAGAAAATATTAGAACTCAACTTGTTATATTATGATCAATATGCAGTGTCATGCACAATGGTATGGGTCTGTCCCTGGCTTAAAAGTTGTGGCACTCTATTCCTCTGACGATGCGAAAGGGCTCTTAAAAGCAACAATCAAAGATCCCAATCCAGTTGTTTTTCTTGAGAATAAGTTATTATAAGTACGATTCAAGTTCAAGAATTGTGTTAAAAAATCTGTAAAACATGTTGGCATAACAAAGACATACCCACTGTAATCCCATAAGTAATTTTTGGGGAGGGTAGTGGTGTGCAACCTTACCCCTACCTTCAGAAAAGGTAGATGTCATTTCTAATAGACCCTAAACTGAAGAAAAATATTAAAATAGATCAATTAGGTAACAAAATAATAGTAATGAAGAATCTATACTGAAAACCAACGGTAAGGAGACCTGTAGAAACAACAAATAATATGATAATCGAATCCAAAAAGACATGTAATGCTAAAATTGTAAAAATAAGATAGTAGGGGAGTAAATTTTAGTATCCGATTTAAATTTTGGTAAATCATATTTAGGTATGGCCAGTATTTTCCTATGTTGGATGAAGTTCTTTATACTAGCCTTACCCTTCCCGTAGGTAAATCAAAGGTATGTTCCCAGACGAGCTTTATATTTTTGGTATTGTTTGCATTCCTTCTTACAATTTATGGTGCTTTCTTTTGTGTGTAATAGATTGAGAAAGAGGGTAAATATGTGACAATTGCTCTCTTTCTAATGGTTGTTCCACTTTTTCTCCTCTGTCATTTTAAACAAAACCAAAGCAAACTCAATCACTCTATTGCTTTTTAGGTATGTTTTCTAGCCAAAATATTTCATATTGTACCATCTGTGATTTTTTATTATTGCTTTTTCGCTTTCTGGATTTAAAATTTTTGGGTTTATTTGGATTTTTCCATTCTAATAGAAGTTAATATGAGCATAGAGAACAAGAAGTTAATATGAGCATACAGAACAAGTACAAAGGTTAAGTTAGATCAACTATGCAAAATCATGTAAAACCAACAACATATATACGTGAACAAAGTGGAAAGTTCAAATTGTCCTATTATTGTACATGATATCATTACTCAGATTTTCCATCCCCATATTGGTTAATAATTAGATACCTGTAGATTTGAATCTCTTGTGGGCTATAGTTGGGTCAAAATTTATTTCTTAATTAAGAGGTTCAGTGGCATCATATCTATTGATTGGCGACAACAACAACAACAAAAAAATTGCAGTGTATTGCCATAAAATAAAGTATGAGGGGGTAAATGTACCCAATCTATAATAGTCGAATAAAGTATGTTGTGCTATTAAGAGTTTTTTGCAGCTACATATGACATGAGAATTAATGTGTTCCCTAAGTTTCTTTTTTATCTATTTAATCAGCCTTTGCACTAGATGTCATCACTCAAGCCTTGCCATAATTTTTGTTTCTTCGCTTCATTTTCTTTCACTAAAAAGTTTACGCATGTGAATTATATTGACCGATGTTGTCTTCATCCAAACTGCTACTTCTCTTCTTGATTTTTTTATCGTATCTAATTTTTCCTTTTTTGTCAGTTTTTCTATTCTACTTAGTTAATTACTTAAATTGTTATCAGTTGTTTTTAGTTTAATTTTACTAATTCATCTCATGAAATTGCTTAAATTGTTCTTTGTTTAATTTTGTTGATTCATCTCATGTAATTGCGTATATTGTTGTCAAATGTTCTTTGTATGCTTTTTTTTGCAATTATTGACACTTTTGTATGTAAATATGAATTAGTTGGGCACAAATTGGATACCGAACACTGGGTAGGAAGTATAATTTTCCCGTAATAAGTAGTTTCCATTTCCAGTACTGACAACCTGATAATTTCTGGTGTTTAACTATTTATAGTGCAATGAAATCACGCAGTATTGGCCTTTAGTTTCTCGAGAGTAAGACCATTTTCATCATTTATGTAACAGGCCTTCTAGCAAAGAGTGCTTTTTCTATTTCTCTCCTTTAGGTTGCACAATAATGCTTTGTGAATAATATTAGTTGTTCTACTACTTCTATTGTCAATTCTTGTAGTTCTCTTCCAAAAGATGCTCAGAGTCCAACCAAATGTGAAGAAGCTCTACTTGCTAATTAGAGCTCAAGATTTAAATTCTTCTAAATGCCACTTTAACAATGAGGATACTAGCAAACTTCTACAACAACTATTAATACCTGAACATCAGACTACATGTCTCTATTATCGTGCATTACCACATGATAATTCAAGATTATCAGAGTTCATTGCACGATACGATGCTCCCTTGCTCCTTTTTCTGAAGGAAGATTTACTGGTTTGATATAAAATCTCATCTAATCTTTAAAAGTACTGAAGATTTACAATCAAAATGGATATACTACTATATTTTATCTTTTATATTTTGTGGTATCTGCATATGTTGCAAGTACTATGTGAGAAAAATTGTATTCCTCTGTACTTATTCTATTCTTTTACATCATTTAAGCAGACCATGTCAAGCAAAATGATGCAATTGTTAGCGTTCTTGTAGGAATGATACTTTTTTATTTGTTGCATCTATTGCTCTGATAAGAAAATAAATGTGAGATGAAAATCATGTGTTGAATGTATGAGATATACATTCTATGTACCTATATGTGTGAACTTGAACAAAAACTGACAATTTTACTTATATTTGTGCCTTTTACTTTAGTAGTTATACACTTACTTTCATATATTTCCCTACTATATTCGAAGTGTGAGTAAGAATTGGAGGATCGACATGAATGCTATTTATCATTTAAATTCTTTTCAAGAGTATATTTTTCATTTAGATTCATTCTGTCTTCCACTTGGTGTACACATACACCACCGCTTTCAATACGTGGCTTTCATACCTCACCACCCCTTCATCAAATTTCACTCATCGGTATTGGCTCAAAAATCAATATCTCATAAAATATTAGAATTTAACTTGTTATATGATGATCAATATGTAGTATTATGCGCAATGGTATGGGTCTGTCCCTGGCTTGAATGTTGTGGCATCATATTCATCTAAATATAAGTAAAATATTAAAAAAGATCAGGTAGGTAACGAGAATATAGGAATGAAGAAGCTATAGTGAAAACCAATGACAAGAAGACCTGTAGAAACAATAAATAATATGTTAATCGAAGCCAAGAAGACATGTAATTCTAAAATTGAATAAGATAGTAGGGGAGTAAATTTTGGTATCCGGTTTAAATTTTGGTAAATCATTTTCAGGTATGGCCAATATTTTCCTGTATCGGATGAGGTTCTTGATCCTAGCTTTACCCTTCCCATAGGTAATGCAAAGGTATGCTCCAAGATAAGATTTACATTTTTGGTATTGTTTGCATTCCTTCTTACAATTTGTGGTGCTCTCTTTTATGTGTAACAGATTAAGAAAGAGGGTAGAGATTTGACAATTTCTCTTTTTCTATGGTTATTCTACTTTTTCTCCTCTGTGATTTTAAAAAAAGCAAAAGTAAACTCAACCTCGCTATTGCTTTTTGGGTATGTTTTCTCACCAAAATATTTCATATTATACCATCTTAGATTTTGTATTATTGCTTTTTGTCTTTCTGGGTTTACAATTTTTTTGGTTTATTTGGATTTTTCCATTCTAATGGAAGTTAATACGAGCATAGAGAACAAGAAGTTAATATGAGCATACAAAATAAGTACAAAGGTTAAGTTCGATCAACTATGCAAAAACATGTAAAACCAGCAACATATATATGTGAACGAAGTGTAAAGTTCAAACTGTCTTGTTATTGTACATGATATCATTGGTCAGATTTTCTATCCCCATATTGGTTAATAATTACATACCTGTAGATCTGAATCTCTTGTGGACTGTAGTTGGGTCAAAAATTACTTTCTTAATAAAGAGCTTCAGTGGCATCATATCTACTGATTGTTAACAACAACAACAACAACAACAACAACAAGATAGTAGTGTATTTCCATAAAATTAAGTATGAGAGGGTAAGTGAATGTAGTCCATAATAGTCGAATAAAATATGCTGTGTTGTTAAGAGTTTTTTGCAATTACATATGACATGACAATTAATGTGTTCCCTAAGTTTCTTTCTTATCCACTTAATCAACTTTTCACTAGATGGAGTCACACAAGCTTTGCAACAATTTTTGGTTCTTCGCTTTTTTTTCACTAAAAAGATTATAAGTGTGAGTTATTTTAACAGATGTTGTCTTCAACCAGACCCGCTACTTCTCTTCTTGATTTGGTTATCGTTTTATATTTTTCTCCTCTTTTGCCAATTTTGCTATTCTTCTTAGTTAATTACTTAAATTGTTATCAGTTGTTTTTTTGTTCAATTTCATTGTTTCTTACCTTACATTTCTGTTGGACACCTTTTCAAGGCTTGAACCGATGATCTCCCACTCATATGACAGCAATACTATCAGTTACTCCAAAACTCCCCTTCAATTTGTATTTATAATTTAGAAGAAAAAAACTTAGTTAATTTCAGGAACAAAGATAGCTTCAATCCACTAATTGTTTAGTTAGCTATAAATGTATATTAAGCTACCTTGATTATGTGCAAGATTATGATACCCAAGATATAGCTCTTAGCGTTTCAAAATATAGGTGTCTAATTTTTCCTTTGATCTAATCTCTCTTTTTTATGCTTTTATAGGTTATAGTTACAATAATTTATAGTGGCTCTAGCTTTTGCTGAAATAGTGAGGTGACACCATTTTTGAATCTTGATGGAGACTTTGTGTAACTGAATATGCTGTTTTAATGAATGTTGATACGTAGTTTTGTCATCTTCAGTACAGTAATCTGAATAATGTACCAGTTTATAACCAGTACCGGAGTAGTGCTGCTACTACTAGCTCGATTGTTATTGGTGGTGGTAGTGAAGGCGAGAAGATGATGGGTAAGTGGTTAAAGTATAGGATGGAGAAGAAAAATAGGAGATGAGGGCACATAATGCAAAACTTTATACTGCTGTGTCGATTGCAGGAACTGCTGCTATTTCAGTGGTTACAATAGCCTCATCAGGTGGCGGGAAGGATGAACAGATGGCAAAAACTGGTATGGCTATGGTTATGCTTCATTATTTGTTGCAATACAGTGTGTTGAAGCTATTAAGGATATAGAAGTTGAGCACGAGCATCTTACATCAGTGGTAGTGGTTAGTTCTTCTGTGAATGTTCGATCGGTAGGGATGTTATGACATTAATTGAAGATGCATCTACAACTACTGGTGCCCTTTTGAATTGCTCAATTACGTCAAGGTTTTCACTAATTTGGAATGATATAGGAAAATTAATAATATTGTGTTTTTTGTATATAGTACTCAAGTATAGTAGGTAGTGGATTTTATTTGAGTTGTATGTGCATATTCTTTAATTTATTAGGTATTATTTTTTAGCTCTCTATGGTGCGGCGACATTAGAGGCCAGAACATCAAATGAAGTATGGAACATAGCAGCAGTAATTTCTGTTGATAAAAGAATAGTATATATTATGGTTTTCATAAAGTTGACATGAGTTTTTTTAAAAGCATCAACAATTGAAGAATTTGTGTCTTTTTTCCCTTTTACCAAATCACCGAAAGCAGTTATGTAATTGTCACATGTTTTATACATTGCTTATAGATGGATACTTTGTAATGCTTTAGTATAATTTCATGTGTCTAATCTATACCATTACCAATATTTTTTTTTCTTGTTCCTGCATCAGACATCTCTTTTTCATGTTTAATTAGCTTTACTATTGGCATTGAGATTATACGATATTTTGCCATAATACACTTTTAAATATATTGTGCTGAAATTTCATCTGTTATTATTGAGGAATATAATGCTTTTGATTTTCGGACGTTAATATAACTAAAGGATGATGGGGCTTTATGTAACAGTGATGAAGGATAACAAGGTAGCTTGATCTCTGGAATTGAACAACAACTGCAATATGGAATCAAACATAGACCCTTGAGTAATTGGTCTTCCTTTTTTGTCTATCTATGACTATATTGACAGAAGCAACCGAAGGTGTCTACTTCTGGAAGAATGAAGGAAAACACTTGGGGTTGTGTGAAGTTTGACACTGTATCAAATAAAATGAAATAGAGGGAATACGAAATGAACGTTCAATTTCAATTGGGTGGGTGCTAAATGCAGTGTGTAGAATTACACTTCTCTTTTAGATCTTTATAGAAGTTTGAAATTACTTTTTGGATTCGTAATGAAACTTTTTTTATTATTTATCATTCTTGAGCTATTCATCATTTATGTAATTATGAGATCGCAATAGAAAATTATAGAAACTACCGTAGTACTTACAAATGGTTGGTCGTGCGTAGCACGAGCATCACCCATCAAGTGTATATATATATAAAGATGTTGGGATAGGGTACAAGGTTATAAACATTATATTTTAAAATTATTTACCTAGACTGTGTAGCTCTATTCGTCCTAAGGGCTCCTATGGGCTATATGGATTCAGCCCCCCTGCTGAAAGGGCCCTAGTGCATGTTAGCCATACGAAACAAGGCTTCAATCATTAAAAGTAGGTATATCTAATGTGTGAATCATGCACACGGTCATATAGACCCCTACACCAGCAAACATGGTTTGAAACATTGGTCCCCTCAAGACTTCCAACTTCACGCTGAGCTACACAACCCCCCTCAAGCTTAAATTAAAATATTTGCACATAAACTCATTCATTAAATTGAGGAGTCATTTATTAAGGAATTTACCATTATGGTATCATCATACCAATTATTCTAGCAAGCTTGTATAATTATGCCAATCCAAAACCAATTAACCAATTTGACTCCCAAGTTTCAATTTAAAACCCAACTATGGCCAACCAGGCCTTTCCAAAACTATTTCTATTCATTTAGCCATTAATGCAATGCGATAGTTTCAAAAGTGGGTTAAATCATTCATGTATCCATGTTCCAAAACCAATTTCACAAAGTAGGTTGAGGTTAATGCCAATTTCAAACCAAAATCCATCAATTTGGGAGAATCCACGACCACCATCCCATTCACCATACCAATGCACCCAATTAATTCCAAAAACCATAAGATAAAGCATGAATAACCAATTCAAAACCAACGAAAAATATTCCATAAGATAATCATTGCAATACCTCAACCTAAAATTAAAACCCATCAATTAAATCCACATGAACAGTGATTATACATATGCTTTTATATAAAATCAAGCTAGGAAAGAGATGTATGCCTGAAATACATAAGAATTTGAGAGTAATCCAAAGTTTTGAGCCCTAAGTTTGAATTCTTTGCAAATCCTAGCTTGTTATTGATTTGGAGGTTTAGAGAGAAGAGAGTAGTGTGTATGATTTTATAAATAATGATAAAGTGATCCTTAGGGTGTTTTAAGTCATGGGAGTAGTGTAAAATAATGGAAAATACCAAAAGGCTCGTAATGAAAATGTTTAGGAAAAACTGTCGCCAGTCATTACGGGTTAGGTGATGACTCGTGATGGCTGGTTACGGGTCGTTGCCTAGACTTGTATTCTGGGCAGTAACTCTGGGAAACCACACTGTTATGTTTAAGAGTCCCTCACCACGACTCATGACCTCACCCTACGACTCGTGAATTCATAGTCGTGACCAAGACAATGACTTAGAATAACCTTACTGGTGGGACTATGAGTACCACCTTACGACTCATAATGAGCTGAGACTCATCTCCTTAGTCGTAATCCTGGCAATAAGATCAAAGGCGAACCACTACCTCAAATATTTTCATCCAATGCGGGGAGCAAGAATAGGTATTTAGCCTTTATATCTTCCTTAGCTTCCCATGTAGCTTCTTTAACCTTTTAATTCCTCCAAAGCACCTTTACAGAAGCCACATCCTTAGTCCTCAATCTACAGACTTGCCTATCCAATATCTCAATTGTGAGTTCTTCATTATACAAGAAATCTGTAACACCTATATTCTCAATAGGCAAAATCATAGAAGGATCACCCACACACTTTTTTACCATTGCCATATGAAAAATAGGATGAAGATAAGATTGACTTATGGGCATATCCAACTCATAAGAAACATTCCCAATTCTTCTCAAAATCTAATATGGACAAACATAAAGGAGACTGAGCATCCCATTTTTTCTAAAACCTTATCACTCTTTTCATAGGACAAACCTTCAAAAACACCCAATCACCCACTTCAAACTCCATCTCCCTTCACCTCACATTTGCATAGGGCTTTTGGAGACTAAGAACGGTCTTAAGTCCTTCTCTAATCACCTTCACCTTCTCCATGCATTGGTGAACCAAGTCAGGACCAAACAACCTACTCTCACCAACGTCAAATTACCCTATACAAGACTTACACCTTCTACCACAAAGAGTATCAAAATTTGTCATTCCAATTGTTATAAACAACTCAATAAGAGGAAAATGGTTAACCCAACTACCACTAAAATCTATCACACAGGCCCTTAGCATTTTTCCAAGGTCTGAATAGTCCATTCTGCTTGGCCATCTGTTTGATGGTGGAAAGTCGTGCTAAGGTTCACCTGGTACCCAAACCTTTTTGAAACAAACGACAAAAGTGGGAAGAGAACTGTGTACCTCATTTTGAAATGGACCCTGATGCACCATGCAATCTAACTATTTCCTCAATAAATAACTTAGAATAATCCTCTCCCGAGTAGGTAGTTCTCACAACCAACAAGTGAGAAAACTTAGTCATCGTATCCACAATGACCTAACTAAAATCATACTGATTACGAGATCGCAGAAGATCGATAACAAAATCTGTATTGATCATCTCCCACTTCTTCGCGGACAAATCTACCTCTTGACATACCACTAAGCCTCAAGTGCTCAACTTCAACTTGCTAGCAAACCACATACTTAGACATGAAATTTGCCACATCCCTCTTCATGTTATTCGACTATTAGTTTTCTTTCAAGTCATGATATATCTTAGTCGAACCTAGATGAACAATATAACGAGACTTGTGAGCCTCAATAAAAATCCTTCCTCATAGCCTATCAACCTTAAGAACACACAACCTAGCTTGATACCTCAAGATGACATCACCACTAATCTCGAAAGCCATAACTTTTTGCTGACCCACATCATTCTTAATTTGTGAAAGTATAGGATCCAAAACTGGCTTCTCATTCACCTCAGTACAAAGAGATGACTAAAATACCTCTTGAACATACACTCCTCCATCCTCAGAGTCTAGGAGATGAACTCTAAAGTTAGGTAACCGATGAATAGCCATCACCAATACCCTCTTCTCTTAATCTAAATAAAATAAGGTTCCCATAAATAACTTGCTAAGAGCATTAACAACTGCATTATTTTATCCTGAATGGTAGTGGAGACTTATGTCATAATCATTGAGTATCTTATGCCACCGCCTCTGCCTGAGATTTAACTCTTTCAGTGTAAACACATACTGCAAGCTCTTATGATCAGAATAGATTTCCACAAGCACCCTATACAAATAATGAGGCTACATTTTCAACGCAAAAACCATAACCACCAACTCTAGATCATGAGTCGGATAATTCCTCTCATGAACCTTAAGCTGCCTAGAAGCATAAGCCACTACCTTACCATTCTGTATGAACACACAACCCAGTTCCATACGGGATGTATCACAATATACACCGAACCAGTTAGTACCCTCAGGCAGGGTTAATATCGAAGTAGTATTCAATGTACCCTTCATCTTCTTAAAACTACCTTTGCAAGCATCAGACAATTAAAAATTAACCTTATTCTAGGTTAACTTCATCAATAGAGCAACAATAGAAGAGAAATTTTCCACAAACCTTCAATATTACCTAGCCAAGCCTAAAAAGCTTCAAATGCTAGTTAGAGACGTGGGTCTAGGCCACCTCTTAACTGCCTCAACTTTCTATGGATCCACCTTGATCCCCTTACTAGAAACAACATGCCTAAGAAAGTCACAATATTTTACCAGAACTCACACTTAGTGAATTTACCGTACAACCTCCATCCCTTAAGAGTTTGCAACATAATATTAGAGGTGATTGGCATGATCGTCCTCACGTTTAGATTACACCATGATGTCATGAATGAAAAATATAACAAAGAAACCTATAAACTGGCTAAACATCCGATGCATGAGATCCATAAAAGAAATTGGTGCATTACTCAACCCAAATGACATGACCAAAAACTCATAGTTACCATACCGTGTATGAAAAATAATCTTGGGAATATCAACCTCTATAATTTTCAAGTGATGATATCCCTAATAGAGGTTGATATTAGAAAAAAACCTAGCACCCTAAATATGGTCAAAAAGATCATTAATCCTAGGAATAAAATACTTATTTTTCATTGTAACCTTATTTATCTATCGATAAACTATACATATCTAAAGAGACCTATCTTTCTTCTGCATGAAAAGCACAGGATCATACCACAGAGAAACACTAGGGCGAATAAAACCTTTTTCAAGAAGATCCTTCAACTACTCTTTAAACTCCTTTAGTTCAACCGAAGCCATTCTATAAGCAGGAACAAAATAATATGGGTAACCGATTGAAGGTAAATCCCAAACTCTATCTCCCTATTGGAATAAATTCTAGAAAGATCATCAATAAATACTCTAGGGAACTTATCAACCACAGGGTATGATTGCAAAGAGGGACCATCAGAACTAGAATCATTAACCCATCATGGTAGACACTGAGAAAGGATCAGAAGTCCAGTCCATC